>NW_026587216.1:8452133-8604337 GCF_907164565.1 Psammomys obesus
GAGAGAGAGAGAGAGAGAGGTAGAGTTCCTCTGTCTTTGCCTTTCTACCTCTGCCATGAGTTGTTTGCATGTGTCTGTCAATAAAGACTAATAAAGTCAACATTCTGTAAACAAGAAAACATAGGAGTAGGCTACTTAGAAAAAACATTCTTGCTTGTTGATACAAAAACTTGGTGCAGGTGAAAGGCATGTTATTTCCAAATTCGTTATCCACCCTTAAAATTCAATGACTAATGATTTTTAAATAATATTTTAAGATGACAATATTAAGATACATGAATGGGCAAATTCGCTTTGTAAAATATACAAAATAAAAAATTGCCCTGTGATTCAAAGTAAAGGAAATTGAATTCTCCGGTGTATTCCTAGTGAAGGTATCTAAGTGAGCAATGAAATACTTCCTCCTCTTCTAGATCTTCCTGTTTTATTTCTTTGTACTCATGATGAAGTTGACATTATCTAGGGTGTTTTCAGTATTCTGAATAGATTTGGTTACCCTCACAGATTACACAAAGCACGTGATATATACATACTTACATATACACATGTATATATGCTAGCATCTCCTTACACAAGTTAAGATGCTTAGAGGACCGAAAAAACTAAAAAGCACTCCAAGGTACAAGTCTACCCCCAAGGACATAGGATAACTATGAATTAGAGCACTTAACACACTGTAGTAAAACTTACGAAAGAGCATTGAAATATAATATAATAATGCATATGTTAATTGAAAATCAATTCCTAATTAGTATTATTTTTCCTAGAAGATCTTTCTGGTCTCACTGAAAACTGAAAAACTATCATAAGTTAAAAATGCGAACAAACTACTAACTTCTGTTGGTGTTCTATCCTCAGTCTCATTCATCACTTCTTTCCAGCCTCTTCATATCTACATTTGAGAATTCCTTTTATCTCCACTTTACATTAACACATATTCTAAAACGTGTAGAATTTTCAACTGTTTTTTTTCTTTTCTTTCATTATTTTCTACAATTTATTCACTTTTTATCTCCATAGAAACCCCTCCCTCATCTCTGCTCTATCCCCTTCTTTCCCCCTTTTCCTCCCTCTATCCCTCCCCTAGTGGGCTGAAAAGGACAAGTCCTCTTCCCCTACTTTCTGACCCTTGTCTATCAAGTCTCATCAGGACTGCCAGGATCCTCTTCCTCTGTGGCCTGGTAAGGCCACCCCACCAGGAGGAAGTGATCAAAGAGCAGGCAACTGAGTTCATGTCAGAGACTGCCTCTGTTCCCCCTAGTAGGAACAGGGGGAACTGAGTCTGAGCTGCCATGAGCTACATCTGAACAGGGTGTCTAGCTCCTCTCCATGCATGGTCCTTGGTTGATGCATCAGCCTCTACAGGTCCTCCTGGGCTCAGAATTTTTGGCTTTGTTGGTCTCCTTGTGAAGTTTCTGTGTCCTCTGGGTCTTTCTGTCTCCCGCGTTTTCCAAAAGACTTTCCGAGCTCTGCCCAAAATTGGGCTGTGAGTCTTTGCATCTGCTTTGACCTCCTACTGGGTAGAGTCTTTCAGAGGACATCTGTGGAGGCACCCTTAATTGTTCACTTTCTTCCACCGCTTCAGGTGTCTATCCTGTTTTCTCTTCTGAATGAGAATTAAGCATCTTCCCTAAAGTCCGCCTGTTGTTTAGCTTCTTTAGGTCTGTAGATTTCAGCCTGTTTATCCTATATTATATTGCTAATCACCACTTATGAGTGAATATATAACTTACATTTCTCTCTGCTTCTGGGTTACCTTACTCAAGATGATCTTCTCTAGTTCCATCCATTTGCCTACAAAATTAATGATTTCTTTGATTTTAATAGCTGAATAGTAGTCCATTGTGTAAACATACCATAAATTCTGCATCCATTGTTCAGTTGAGGGACATCAAGGTTGTTTCCAGAGTCAGGCTATTACGAAATAGCCTTGTAGTATGCCTAGGAGTGGTATAGCTGGGTCTTGAGGTAGCACTATTCCTAATTTTCTGAAAAAGCTCCATATTGATTTCCAAAGTGGCTGTACTAGGTTACATTCCCACCAGCAATGGAGGAGAGTTCCCGTTTCTCCACATCCTCTCCAGCTGCTTTGTCATTAGAGATTTTAATCTTCGCCATTACAGTGGGTTTAAAGATAGAAACTCAGAGTAGTTTTGATTTGCGTTTTCCTGATGACTACAGATGTTGGGCATTTCTTTAAGTGTTTCTCCACCATTCGATATTCCTTTTTTGAGAATTCTCTGTTTAGTTTTGTACCCCATTTTTTAATTGGATTATTTGCTATGTTGGTAATTAATTTCTTGAGTTCTTTATATATTCTGGATATTAGCCCTCTGTTTGATGTAGGGTTGGTGGAGATCTTTTCCCAGTCTGTAGGGTGTCATTTTGCTTTGTGGATAGTATCCTTTTCTTTACAGAAGCTTTTCAGATTCATGAGGTTCCATTTACTGATTGTTGATCTTAAAGCTAAGCTTTTGATGTTCTGTTCAGGAAACTCTCCTGTTCCAATGAGTTCATGACTCTTCCCCACCTTTTTTTTTTTTTTTTTCTAACAGATTTATTGTATCTGGTTTTATGTTGAGGTCTTTAATCCACTTGGACTTTGACTTTGTTCAGAGTGATGAATATGGGTCTGTTTGCATTTTTCTGTATGTAGACATCCAGTCAAACCTGCACTATTTATTGAAGATGCTACCATTTTTTCATTTATTTTTTTGGCTTCTTTGTCAAAAATTAGGTGTATGTAGTTGTATGGGTTTATTTATGGGTTTTCAATTCAATTCCATTGATCCACACATCTGTTCTATGCCAGTATCTTGAAATTTTTATTACTGTTGCTGTATAGTGCAGTTGGAGATCAGGGATATAGATACCTCCAGAAGATCTTTCATTGTACAGGATTGTTTTAGCTATTCTGGGTTTTTTCATTTTTCCATATGATGTTGAGAATTGTTCTTTCAAGTTCTGTAAAGAATTGTGTTGTTAACTTTGATGGGAATTGCATTGAATTTGTATATTGCTTTTGGTAAGATGTCCATTTTTACCATGGCAATCCTACCAATCCATAAGCATAGGTGATCTTTCCATCTTGTGATATCTTCTTCAATTTATTTCTACAGAGACTTGAATTTTTTTTTCATACAAGTCTTTCACATGCTTGGTTAGAGTTACACCAAGATATTTTACTTTTTTTTTTTTTGTGGCTATTGTGAAGGGTGTTGTTTCCTGAATTTCTTTCTCTGTTCATTTGTTTTTTGTATATAGGAGGGCTACTATTATTTTTTTTTGAGTAAATTTTATATACAGCCACTTTTCTGAAGATGTTTATCAGCTGTAGGAGTTCCTCCATAGAATTTTGGGGTCACTCATATATATTATCATATCATCTATGAATAGTGATACTTTGACTTCTTTCTTTCCAATTTGAATCCCCTTGAACTCCCTTAGTTGTCTTATTACTCTAATTTGGAGTCCAAGTCCTATATTGAAGAAATAGGGAAAGAATGGGAAGCCTTGCCTTGTCCCTGATTTCAGTAGAATTGAGTTCAGTTTCTCTACGTTTGGTTTGATGTTGACTATAGGCTTGCTGTATATTGCCTTTACTATACTAGGTATGTGCCATGTATCCCTGATCTCTCCAAGACTTTAAACATGAAAGAGTGTTGGATTTTGTCAAATGCTTTTTTGACATAAAAGGAAATGATCATGTGGGGTTTTTTTTTTCCAGTTTGTTTCTATGGTTTATTTCATTGCTGAATTTCCATATGTTGAACCACCCTTGCATGCCTGCAATTAAGCCTACTTTATCATGGTTGAAGATATATTTGATGTGTTTTTAGATTCTGTTTGCCAGTATTTTATTGAGTATTTTTACATCAATGTTCATAAGGGAAGTTGGCCTGAAATTCTCCCTCTTTGTTGGATCTTTATGAGATTTAGATATCAAGGTGACAGTGGCCTCCTAGAATGAGTTTGATAATGTTCTTTCTGTTTCTGTTTTGGTTAATAGTTTGAAGATTATTAATATTAGCTCTTCTTTGAAGGTCTAGTACAATTCTGTGCTGAAACTATCTTTCCCTTGGCTTTTGTTAATGGGAGACTTTTGATGCCAGGTTCTGTTTTATTAGGGGATATAGGATTATTTCATTTATTTATCTAATCTTGATTTAACTTTGTTCAGTGGAAATCTATCAAGAAAATTGTCCATTTCACTTAGATTTTCAAATTTTGTGTCATATAGGTTTTTTTAAGTAAAACAATGATTCTTTTGATTTCCTGAGTATCTCTTGTTATATCCCCCTTTACATTTCTAATTTTGTTGATTTGGATAGTGTCTCTCTGCCTTTCAGTTAATTTGGCTAAGGGTTTGTCTATCTTCTTGATTTTCTCAAAGAATTAGCTCTTGCTTTCATTGATTCTTTGAATTGTTTTCTTTGTTTCTAGTTTATTAATTTTAGTCCAGATCTGAGTTTGATTATTTCCAACTGTGTACTCTTCTTGGGTGTCTTCTTCTTCCTCGTCTTCTTCTTTCTAGGACTTTCAAGTGTGTCATTAGGTTGCTCGTATGAGCTGTCTCGAATTTCTTTATGAAGGCACTTAATGCTATGAACTTCCCTCTTAGCACTGCTTTCATTATGTCCCATAAGTCTGGGTATGTTGTGCCTTCATTTTCATTGAATTCTAGGATGTGTTTAATTTCTTTCTTTACTTCTTTCCTGATCCAACTGTTGTAGAGTAGAGAGTTGTTCAGTTTCCCTGCATGTGTAGTTATTATTTCACCATTTGGCTTTTGTCTTGATGATCTGTCACTTCGTGCAACATGGGTGTTGAAGTCTCGCACTAATAATGTATTGCAATCAATGTGTGATTTAAGCTTTAATAATGATTATTTTATAAATGCAGGTGCCTTTGTGTTTGGGGCATAGATGTTCAGGACAGTGATGTCCTCATGGTTGATTTTATTTCCTTTGATGAGGATGAATTATCTTTCTCTATTTCTTTTGATTGATTTTGGTTGAAAAATCTGTTTTATTAGATATTAGAATGGCTGCTTCAGCTTGCTTCTTGGGAAACCTTTTTCCAGCCCTTGATTCTGAGGTAGTGTCTGTCTTTCTTGTTGAGGTCTGTACCTTAAATGCTGCAGAATGTTAGATCTTTTTTCCACAAGCATTCTTTTTTATTGAGAGTTTAGTCCATTAACGTTAATAAATATTAGTGACCAATGAAGGTTTGTTCCTTTTATTGTGGTGTTTGTGGTGATAGTATGTTTGTGTGCTTGTTTTCTTTTGATTTTTGTTGTTGTTGTGAAGTTATCTATATCCTTTGTTTTCTTGGGTGTAGTTGATCTCATTGTGTTGGAGTTTTTCTTCTAATATGTTCTGTAGGGCTGGGTTGCTGCATAAGTATTGTTTAAATTTAGTTTTATCATGAAATATCTTGTTTTCTTTATCTATGTTGATTCAAAATTTTGCTGGGTATAGTAGTCTGGGTTGGCATCTGTGGTCTCTTAATGTCTGCATGACATCTGCCCAGGTCCTTCTAGCTCTCATAGTCTCTATTGAGAAATCAGATGTAAATCTGATAGTTCTACCTTGAAATGTTACTTGGTCTTTTTCTATTGCCTCTTTTAATATTTTTCTTTATTCTGTATATTTAGTGCTTTGATTATGTGGCAGGAGAAATTTCTGTTGTGGTCTAGTCTATTTGATGTTCTGTAAGCCTCTTGTATCAAGAGGGAATCAAAAGAATCAGGATTTCTCACTTGAACCCACCTAGTCTTGGCTTATGGCTCTCTTGCATCTGCAAAAGTGGCATTTCATGCCCTTTCTGCATTAAGTTCTCTCAACTTCCCCTGTCGAACTAATCCTCCCACCTTCATCACCCACTTTTTCAAAAGCACTTGGTGACTTCACTGGGGTCTTTGTAGGAAATGAAAAGTAATCAGTCAAATTAAAAGTTTGATTTAAAAACATAATTTCAAACACAATCTTATTCCTATTGCCACATAATTTAATATTCCACAGGCCTAAAGAATAGAAAGAGGAACTGTTTGGGATACATTTTCTCATATACATCAAGTGTTTGAAGGTAGAGTAATGGCTGTTAAGTAATAGCAGTCCATAACTTTCCAACATTATTTCATTTCAGAGTAATTTGGTGGAAAGGACACTGCTGTATTTCACATGGTTTATCTATCCAGAAGAGGCACATGTCAATCTGATGCAAATATTTGTCTCATGTATATGAGTGAGTCCTTCATTACTAAAAGAGATTATCTCACAGATTCTACTCCATTTCTGCACTATTCAAAACCTCTTACAAAAACAAATGATGTTGATCTCTCTTTTTACAAAGAGCACAAATACATCCCACAGATCCCACCATTATCATGAATACAGTAACACCATGCCAAAATGGAAAGTACTGTAGCTTGTTTATTTCCTCCTTCTAATATTAAGACCTAAGTATAAGATTGAAAGGTCAATGATAAAAATTCCATTTAAGTCAACACTTACTGACTTATTTTCTTTTATCCTTTTACATTAATTAATTCTGTTACTGGGGCTTTGTACATTCTAGGCAAGTACTTTCCCATTGAACTGCATTTCCAATTTCCTTTGCTACTTTGATGTATTTCTATGTGGGATGGTTGTATGTGTGTATGTATATTTGTACATATGCTAGAATATGCATGCACAGGAAAAGGTCAGAGAACGCCTTTCAAGGGTTAGTTCTATCCTTCTGTCTTGTAGGTTTTATACAGCCAGCTCAGATTTTCAGGGTTGATAGCAAGCACCCTTGCACACCGAATCACCTTTTGCTCGTCTTACTTTTTGCTTTCTGAAGGGGGCTTAGTAAGTTACCTAGGCTTACTTTACTCTCCTGTTCTCTCTGCCTTCTGAATAGCTATTAGAAGCCTGGGCTACCAGGCTCTGATCTCTTAATTTTTTCTTGGCTTCACGACTACTAAATCCCTTGAGAATCTCATTCTTTATTATGTTGGTTACAGGACTTTTGTGGTGCCATAATATCATCTGCAAGAGGCAGAAGCATGTCCCAAGGGATACAGTGGTTCACATTCTAATTTATTCCAAGAGATGAGTTCTTGGCTGAACTGTTTGTGACAATAACTGTGTTTACAGTTTGCTTGATTGAAAAGAAAAATGGCTGTATTTATAATTTGGTATTAAGAAAAAAAAATGCTGACTTCTGGCAATACTAACAATTCATTTGGCCTTCAATAAAATTGCTTTTCTAATTTTCATCTTCAAACTGATAGTTTGGCTAAAATTACTAAGGTATATTCAAGTCTTAAAATTTATTCCTTTACAATTTACATGTCTGCTTTTCATCAATTTTGTGAATGTTGAACTTTTAACCTGGCTTTCATGTACATATATCTAAAGTTGTTTTTGTATTTTTTTTCTTTTTTATTACTAGCATTTATTACAGTTTATTCAATTTTTTTATACTGGCTGTGTCCCCCTCCCTTATCTCCTCTCAATCCCATCCTCCCTCCATCTTCTTCCCCTGTGCTCCTCCCTTAGTCTACTGTTAGGGAGGTCTTGCTACCTTTCTATTTGACAGTAGCATATCAGGTCTCATCAGGACTGGTTGCATTGTCTTCCTCTGTTGCCTCACAAAGCTGCTCTCCCCCCCAGGGGGAGGTGATCAGAGAGCCTGTTACTGAGTTCAGACCTGAGAAAGCCCTTGCTCCCTTATTAGGGAACCCACTTGGAGACTGAGTTTATGTGCTACATCCAAGGCAGGGCTTTAGGTCCTCTTCATGCACCGTCCTTGGTTGGGTATCAGTCTTTGCAGGGCTCCAAGGGCTCAGTTTTTGTTGTTTTTTGTTTGTTTGTTATTGTTTTTTGGCTCTGTTAGTCACATTTTGGAGCTCCTGCCCCTTCTAGGTCTTTCTATTTCCCCCTTCTTCCATAAAATTCCATGTTTTCTGCCCAAAGTTTGGCCATGAGTCTCAGCCTTTGCTTCAATACCTTGATCAGTAGAATCTTTCAGAGGCCCTCTGTGGTAGGCTCCTGTCCTGTTCCCTGTCTTCTCCTGCTTCCAATGCCTATAACACTTGTCCTTCTGAATGAGGATTGAACACCTTACCTAGGGTCTTCTTGTTGTTTAGCTTCTTCTGGGGTATAGATTTTAGTATAATTTAGTATCCTAAATTATATGGCTAATATAATATCCACATATAAGTGAGCATATACCATGTGTGCTTTCTTCTTCTGGGTTACCTCACTCAAGATGATCTTCTTCTAGTTCCCACCATTTGCCTATATATTTAAAGTTTAATTTACAAACTTTTCTGAAAGACTGTCTTGGGGGAATTCATAAAATTACCATAAAATTATAGTGATGACATAGCTTATAGGTTAGACTTATCTAATCCAGGAGACTACAAACCAGACTTTCATGAATATTACATTCACATGATCTTCTTAATTTACCCTATTTTTTCTTCTCTTTTCAGTATAATGAAAATGTCTTAGGCTCCTTTCATCTCATTATGGAGCAAAACTGCATAGTTCCAACCCAGGCCTGTTCTCTGTCAGCCATCTTGTTTTGGCCAAGTTCATTGGTTTTTCTGTCTTCTATTTTTTCATATTTAACATTAACATATTAACAGCATCCGTTAACTGGAGTTATATGATAATTAATAGTGTTAACATATGTTACCCATTCAGAATGCTGTGTGGACAAAGCAAGTGCTCAAGTGCGAATGAACTATTATGCTTCAAGGAGTCAGACAGTCTCCAAAACTGGCTTCCAGACAGAGTGACACTGTATGCTTTCATCACCACCTCCTTCTCTAACCTAGCACCTCCTGAAAACATTGGAATACTGTTGGGAACACATTGGAGCGGGCTGACTGGATGAATTTTCTTTTTCCCTCATAGTGACAGAAAAGAAACAATCTGTGCGGCCTTTTGGGTCACAAGGCTTAAGTACTTTACTGTTCCGCTTGAATCTGAAGTCCACTGACATTTATTGCTGAGGTAAGACAGCGTCTTCCTCCTGGCATGTGGCCCCAGCCTTTTGCTGATACCACAGATCCTTCTCTGACACCCACGGAGCAGGGACTATTCCTAAAGAACTACTTTTTTTTTTTTTTATTCCGTGTCTACTCAATTTTGGCTTCTTAGGATGAAAGACTTACATCCTAAAGAACCCAAAGGAACAAAGAAGATAAAATTTAACAATAAGAACACTCAAACCAATGCTCACTGTCATTACAGCAAAAGCCCTTTTCTTCCAGTGTTTTAAGACTACTTAACAATGATCATCACAGTACGAATACATGATATAAATTTTAATCCTTGTGAGAATATAATCAAGCCTCATGGATTAGCCATAATTGCAGAAGAATGCCCCTAGTACTGTTAATCAGCCTACACACGATTTTAAAATTTTTATTTAATAGAAATCTGCATTTAGTTTTGTTCTTTCCAATTCAATCCAAAGGATATACTAATTCCTTTTTAGTTCTAGAATATTAGTAAAACTACATCTAAGCCATGAAAATATTTTTTTTAGTCTGTCATTTCTTTTTGTTTGTTTATTTGTTTTTTGTTTGTTTGTTTTCAGTTTTTTCTTTTATTATTATTATTATTATTATTAATTACACTTTATTCATTTTGTATCCCCCCATAAGCCCCTCCCTCCTCCCCTCCTGATCCCACCCTACCTCCCCTTTCTTCATGCATGCTCCTCCCCATGTCCACTGATAGGGGAGGTCCTCCTCTCCTTCCTTCTGATCTTAGTCTATCAGATCACATCAGGAATGGCTGCATTGTCTTCTTCTGTGGCCTGGTAAGGCTGCCCCCCCTCAGGGGGAGGTGATCAAAGAACAGGCTAATCAGTTTATGTCAGAGGCAGTCCCTCTTCCCATCACTATGTAAGCCACTTGGACACTAAACTGCCATGGGCTACATCTGTGCAGGGGTTCTAGGTTATCTCCATGAATAGTCCTTGGTTGGAGTATGAGTCTTTGGTAAGTTCCCTGTGTTCAAATTTTCTGGTTCTGTTCCTCTCCTTGTGGTGTTCCTGTCCACTCCAGCTCTTGCTATTTCCCACTTCTTACATAAAATTCCATTCACTCTTCCCATCAGTTGGCCATCAGGCTCAGCATCTGTTTTGATAGTCTGCAGGGCAGAGGCTTTCAGATGCCCTCTGTGGCAGGTTCCAAGGTTGTTTCCTGTTTTCTTCTTCTGGCTTTCAGAGGCCCTCTGTAGCAGGTTCTTAGGTTGTTTCCTGTGTTCTTCTTCTTCTGATGTCTCTTTGCCTTTCAGGATGGGGATTGAGTGTTTTAATTAGGGTCCTCTCTTTCGCTTTGTTTGTTTAGATGTACCAATTTTAGTGGGTTTATTCTATGTTGTATGTTTATATGAGTGAGTATATACCGTGTGTGTCTTTTTGCTTCTGGGACAACTCGCTCAGGATGATCCTTTCCAGGTTCCACCATTTACCTGCAAATTTCATGATTTCCTTATTTTTCATTGCTGAGTAATACTCCATTGTATAGATGTACCACAGTTTCTGCATCCATTCTTCAGTTGAGGGACATCTGGGCTGTTTCCAGCTTCTGGCTATTACAAATAAAGCAGCTACAAACATGGTTGAGCAAATGTCCTTTTTGTGTACTTGAGCCTCTTTTGGATATATGCCTAGTAGTGGTATGGCTGGATCTTGAGGAAGCACTATTCCTAGTTGTCTGAGAAAGCACCAGATTGATTTCCAGAGTGGTTGTACAAGTTTGCATTCCCACCAGCAGTGGAAGAGGGTTCCCCTTTCTCCACAACCTCTCCAGCATGTGTTGTCACTTGAGTTTTTCATCTTGGCCATTCTGTTGGTTGTAAGGTGAAATCTCAGGGTTGTTTTGATTTGCACAAAATAGAAACAGAAGGAACATTACCAAACTCATTCAATGAAGCCACAGTCACCTTGGTACCTAAACCTCACAAAGGTTGCAAAAATGGATGCAAAAATACTTTTGCACAATGGATGCAAAAATACTTAACAAAATACTTGCAAACCGAATCCAAGAACACATCAAAGATATTATCCACTATGACCAAGTAGGCTTCATCCCAGGTATGCAGGGGTGGTTCAATATACAGAAATCCATCAATGTTCTTTGTCCCCCTCCCCAGGGGAGGAGCAGTCCTGTTAGGCCACAGAGGAGGACTTTGCAGCCAGCCTTGAAGATACCTGATAAAACAGGGTCAAATGAAAGGGGAGGAGGTCCTCCCCTATCAGTGGACTTGGAAAGGGGCAGGGAAGAGACCAGGGAGGGAGTTGGGGAGGGGGAGGGAATGAGGGAGCGGGATACAGCTGGGACACAGAGTTAACAAATTGTAACTAAAAATAAAAATAAAATAAAAAAAAGAAATCCATCAATGTGATCCACCATATTAACAAACTGAAAGAAAACAAAAACACATGATTATCTCCATAGATGCTGAAAAAGCATTTGATAAAATCCAATATCCATTCATGTTTAAAGTATTGGAGAGATCAGGGATACAAGGCACATATCTAAACATAGTAAAGGCAATATACAGCAAGCCTATAGCCAACATCAAACTAAACGGAGAGAAACTTAAAGCAATCCCACTAAAATCAGGGACAAGACAAGGCTGCCCACTCTCCATATCTCTTCAACATAGTGCTGGAAGTCCTTGCTAGAGCAATAAGACAGTTGAAGGAGATCAAGGGGATACAGATTGGAAAAGAAGAAGTCAAATTATCACTATTTGCAGATGATATGATAGTATACATGAGTGCCACCAAAAACTCTGCCAGGGAACTCCTACAGCTGATAAACACCTTCAGCAAAGTGGCCAGATACAAAATTAACTAAAAAAAAAATCAGTAGCCCTCCTGTATACAAAAGACAAAAGGGCTGAGAAAGATATTAGGGAAACAACACCCTTCACAATAGCCACAAATGACATAAAGTACCTTGGTGTAACCCTAACCAAGCAAGTCAAAGACTTGTATGAAAAAAATTTCAAGTCTCTGAAGAAAGAATTAGAAGAAGATATGAGAAGATGGAAAGATCTCCCATGCTCATGGCTTGGCAGGATTAACATAGTAAAAATGGCCATCTTACCAAAAGCAATCTACAGATTTAATGCAATTCCCATCAAATTTCCAACACAATTCTTTACAGACCTGGAATGAAAAATTCTCAACCTCGTATGAAATAACAAGAAATCCAGAATTGCTAAAACAATCCTCTACAATAAAAGATTTTCTGGAGGTATCTCCATCCCTAATCTCAAGATGTACTCTAGAGCAACAGTTATCAAAACTGCATGGTACTGGCATAGAAACAGAATGGTGGATCAATAGAACCGAACAGAAGACCCAGAAATAAACCCACAAACTATGGACACCTGATTTTTTACAAAGGTGCTAAAACCATATAATGGAAAAAAGATAGCATCTTCAACAAATGGTGCTGGTCCAACTGGATGTCTACATGTAGAAAAATGAAAATAGATCCATACTTATCACTCTGCACAAAACTGAAGTCCAAGTGGATCAAAGACCTCAACATAAAACCAGACCCATTAAATCAGCTAGAAAAAAAAAGTGGGGAATACCCTAAAACTCATTGGTACTCATTGGTACAAAACTCATTGGTGTTCCTGAACAGAACACCAACATCACAGGCTCTGAGAGCAACAATCAATAAATGGCACCTCCTGAAACTGAAAAGCTTCTGTAAAGCAAAGGATACGGTCATCAAAACAAAGCGACTGCCTACAGATTGGGAAAGAATCTTCACCAACCCTTTATCTGACAGAGGACTCATATACAGTATATATAAAGAACTAAACAAGCTGAAAAGCAGCAAACCAAGTTATCCAATTAAAAAATGGGGAACAGAGCTAAACAGGGAACTCTCTGTAGAGGAATATCGAATGACAGAGAAGCATTTAAAGAAATGCTCAACCTCATTAGCCATTAGGGAAATGCAAATCATGAAAATATTTTTAAAAATTTTCCATTTAAAATTTTTCTATTAGTTGTTAATATTAATCTTAACATAACTGAGAGAAATAGGTTAATCACGTATTGAAAATCTTCCTTTAAAAAGATTTGCTTCATTAATGAATGGGAGATAAACCATACACCAATTGAGAATTTTTCATTTAAATAACCACAATAACAAATCTATATTTCATCCATGATTTCATATTTCTTAACATCTTTATGTGTTCAGACTGTAAGTTATAAGTGCTTTGAAAACTGAACACAAGATAACTTGTGTCATTATTTTTTTACATGTCTTACTAAATACAGTATGACACAGCATGACCAGTTCTCCATCTTGACATGTTAAGATTATACATAACTACGACGGGCCAGAATTGATGTCACCTTTTCTTTTTTTAAGCAATTTGGAGCATTTTAGCCAGAATTCTTATCTTCCTTTGACAACTACCAATTCAGGCACTTCCATAGCTGTTTTTCTGTTAATTTTTTTTCACTGTAAAAATTTTGAAAAAAGAATACCTCTTAATACATAGACTGTTTTAGGTAGTTTATAATACCTATTTAAAATACTTATTAAATACCTTTGTACAGAGATAAACTGTTACCCAGTAGCTTCTTTATATATCAATCTTAAAAAAATAATGAAGGTGAAAAAGAGTCCTAGAGAAATTCTTCTGAGTAAATGTCAATAGTTGTTTTGCTTTAAGTTTGTAAGAACTTGACTAATATGCATCCTTGGCAATAAGATATGAAGGATAATATCAGTGATTTAAGAATCTGGAAGGTAGGGTAACTGATGAATTGGGAGGTATTTATATAAACCATTCTGGATATCCTAGCCATGAACCCTTATGATACTGTATGTAGCAGAGTAGCAGAAATTAATTGTATTACTTTAGGACATTTTCAATGGAGATATTACACTTACTGGTCATTGGAATCTTTTTCTCTATTTTATTCTGTATGTGCTTTTGAAAATCTACTTATCTTAAATTTGTGTCTTACACAAATTATATTATTGGCATCTCTCCTATATATATTTTAAGAACTAAATTCTTTCCCTTTTGTTCAGAAACTTCACCTAACTGTTTTTATAAGATGATCAATCCTCACTCAGAAAGACAAACGGGGTGGACATCTAAAAATAGAGAAAACAGGGAACAGGACAGGAGCCTACCACAGAGAGCCTCTGAAAGACTCCACCCAGCAGGGTCTCAAAGCAGATGCTGAGACTCATAGCCAAACTTTGGGCTGAGTGCAGGGAATCTTATGAAAGAAGTGGGAGATAGAAAGACCTGAAGAGGACAGGAGTTCACAAGGAGAGCAACAGAACCAAAAATCTGGGCACAGGGGTCTTTTTAAGACTGATACTCTAACAAACGACCATGCTTAGAGATAACCTAAAACCCCTGCACAGATGTAGCCCATGGTAGCTCAGTGTCCAAGTGGGTTCCATAGTAATGGGAACAGGGACCGTCTCTGACATGAACTCAATGGCCTGCTCTTTGATCATCTCCCCCTGATGGGGGAGAAGCCTTACCAGGCCACAGAGGAAGATAATACAGTCACTCAAGAATTTGAGAGATCCTCCTCGTGGATTTTTTCCACATAGTATTCTTAAAAATGTTTTCTGAAAACATTAAGTAACTCTAGAATAAGTATTAAAAAATCAAGGACTCATCTGAGAATTCGTCATTGGATTTCTAAATATTCATTACTGAAAATTTTAAACTTTCAAAAACAGTCAATACCAAGTGTCATTTTGCTTTATTTTTTTCCCTTAGTTCAAAACAGGGAAATTAGAATAAAAAGTAGTTAAATGAACTAAACAATGAATATGTTTGGCTTTACGAATTCTGTATCCTCTATTAAACCAGGCAAACAGTGAAATAACTTGCCTGTTTCTCCAATTATTGTTTCCCCGAAGTTCCTTTTCCAGCTAGTAAGCTGTTATGACCATACAGAGATGACTGTGAAAAGGCTTTTAATAATTTATTTGCCTGCCAGCCAAACACAGGGATGGTGGAATGAAGAATGAACATGTCAATTAATTCTGTGCTTCAGATGACATGGGCTCTAGGAAATTGTGTAATGAAAAAATATAAACAGGTGCTACAGATGATATATGCTAACTTTAAACAATGTCCTAAAAGTTCTGTGGCACAGAGAAAAGGGAGAAAGAAAGGGGAGAGGGAGGTAAAGAAAGACAAAAAGGAAGAATGAAATATGTATAATATGCTTATAGCTTAATTAAAATAGAATAAATCTTTGATAATTAAAAGCTGTGAGAGGACTTGCTCAGTGTGAGCTAGTATATAGTGGCACAGATTTAAATAACCTGTTTGGTAAATACTTGTGAGGTCACACATTCTGTCAGTGAGCTGCTGTGGTCAGATCTCTCTGAACAGTTTGACTAGTGATGCTTGGATTTTTCAAGTTGCATGAATTGGTTATCTCCTATGTGCAAAATTATGCTGGTCTAAAATGTGCTGTATTCTTGTTCCTAAGCAAGTAAGAAGAATAATCATAATTAAAAGGCCAATATGACCATATTGAGAAAATATTAGTCAATAAAATTATCTTAGTGTTTAAACTTAATTATTATTAGAGGTCATGGCAAACCTATCTTTGTAAAACTTAAGATAAAATAAAGCTTCTGTTATTGAAGAGCTCTAAAAGAGCTATTTTTTATTTGCTGTAGAACATTTATAACAAAAATGTGGTTTATTCTAATATATAATAAATGAAATAAATTAATTAAATTCATAGCGTAAAATGTGTCCTATTGTTGTGCCCTAACAGTGCAAAAAATTCACTCACAGTCTTCAAGTTTCAAATATTAAATGGCTTCCTAATTGTACATGATGGACTTAACATCTTTGAAAGCCAAAACATTTTTTTTCTTACACATAGTATTGCATGTAAGAAATAATAGTGGTATTTTTGTTACCCAGAACACAGTTCATGCAAGACTTTCTTATCAAAAAGGCAGATTAACGAGGGGGAAGCTTCAGCTGTATCAATATAAATGATTTGTGCTGCAGATGCCTGTGGAAAGGAAGACTCCTGGGCTCAGGAAGACTGATTTTCTGCCTATCAGTCACACAGAGGTGTGAGCAGTGGACAGATAAAGTAGTTCATGGCAACATACTGGGAGCCAGGGGCTCATCAAAGCCCCCCGGGCATAGACTTTTCCCTGTGTTCCTATATGACCTCTTATTGTGACATATGCCCCTCTCAAAAGAGGGGGGGGGGGAAGGTCACAAAAGGAAATACAAATTCCTGCTCTGTGATCTGCCTCAGGAACTAGAAGGGAACATTCTAGTTTCCCTGCCTTTGTGGCCATGCTTGTTTTAAAATCATGCTGAGGACAGGAGAAACTGCCATTGTAGTGGAGTGCAGAGTCCAAAGTCACTGTGTGAATGAGGACACTTGTTTGATGTGTTCCCTTCAGAATACATTTTCTTCTTTGCCTTTCAAAATTTATTTTAACAAAGCCATAAAAACATACATATTAACAAGGTGACATTTTGATGAATATATACATTGTATAGTGCTTATATAGAGTATGCGTTGTTTCCTCATGATGAAAACCGAAAATGTCTTTTAGCTTTTTGAAATGTGTACAGTTATTTAGACTTATCCTGCTGTGCAACAGAAACCCACAACTTCTTGATTCTGCCTAGTTCTGACTTGGCACAGTTGCTCATCCTCACCTACAACCCCACTTTCCTGGCTACAATGGTTCTTCTCTTTTAAGTAATTCAGTCCTGAGGAATGCAGCTTCACCACTCCTGGCCTTCCCGCATCACCATCTTCAGCATTTATTCTGTGCACAGGTGTCTAGGGCTGATCCCTCAGAATTGGACTGTCTATGTGGGAGCTTGTCCCCACAGGAAACTGAGTCTTTCTCTTGGCGGCCATTGATCACCGGTAGCTCCTCATTAAGCCCCGACTTTTATGAATTAAACTTTCTTATTTAAATACCTTATATAATTTAGTATTTGAGTTCTGGATCATTTCTGCTATGATGTATTTGTTTTGTTTTAGTTTTTTTTAACTTTTCTCTTTATATTGTCCTCTTTGCTTTCACTTTTGAAATGAACATAAATTACACTAATAGTTATCATTTAATTCTAGATGTCAGTACTTAGCCCTCTGTATAGCTCAATGTACTTAATCCTGCAAGAGTGGGCACCTGCCCTCAATTTTGACAGACCTTGGCTATCTTTGATTATTATTTGCAGATTAGCATTAAGCAATCCTATTTTTTTACTTTTCTCCACTTCTTCATGTAGAAAAATATTTATACATTGACTTTATCATTGCAAAGCCATACGGTATTGAATTGTTCATTTAGAAGAGGGAACATAGCAGAGAACAAAGACAAAGGGGGGTGATTAATCAGTGTAATATAGACAGATGAGTAGATTTTCATTTGATTGCTATGCCTATTCCATTCTGTTTCAGTTAAACTCATCTTGATGGTCTTAATTCATTTGTACACTACACATAATTCTAAAAGCAATTAAGTATAATTCCCTTGTGAGCCGGCAACAACATTATTAAGGCATAAAATATTCATAAGCTTCATGTGTACAAATTTGCATAAAGTATAAAGGCAGTACCTCTGAAAGTGATACTAACTTTTTTTCTAATTTCTCAAACTGAGACAGAGAGAAAATAACATTCTGAAAAGACTTGAGCTACACACCACATGAATACAGGTCACTCCAAGTTTTATTATAGCATTTATTAGGTGTTGATATATAAGAAGTCATAGTGATTGGTATATGCTTGGGGATTTTGCCACAGAGGGAAGAAACTAGCCAGACTGAAAAAAGGTCTCACCTCAGACAAAGCCACTATGGTAGGCCATGACTCTCAGGCATGGGAACCTGTAGGCAAGAAAGTCATCTATTATGGTTGCTTCATTATTTCCCCTTGTTTTTCTTCCTTTTCTACTATGAAGAAAATTGGTATTGCTTTCTATGATGTGGATTTGTATAATGCCAGAAACTAAAACTCAGCTTTTGGTATTGTTTTCGGTTTTGTTTTATAAAACTAGAGCATCCTTTTGATATGAAGCTACTGAACAATTTAAGACTTTATATGTTAATTTAAAATGAGGAAACGATTTTGATTCCATTGTATAATTTGAGTAGAAAGTTACTATATTCTGAAAAACAAACAACAGAAAAATTTGAGTAAAGTTAGTATTTGTTTATGAACTTTGTACTATGCAAACATGGGGAAAAATAAGGAAATGTTATTACTATTTTAAATAAAATTATGTCCTCCAAGTTGAATTTATTAGCCTTATTTCATCCTAAATAAAGGCAGAACACTCTTTTTATGCAGTTTTAGGTTTTATAAATACTTTAAACATGGTTATACCCAAGATGGCACCATTTGAGTCAGCATCAGTACAATTTAAATTAGCAGGGATGAGGAAACTCTTACAAAGATGTAGAACAGATAGTGAGTGACTTGTGTGGGAGAGAGAACAAGTAACTCCTTTTTAATTTTTATTTTATTTAAGTTTATTTACTTTAAATCCCAAGGGTAACCTTCCCTCCTCTCCTCCCAGACCCTCCTTCTTCTTCTACAGCCTTTCTGTCTTCCTTTCCATCCAGAAAAGGGGAGTCCTCTGCTCCCCATATCAACCCTCCCCAGCACAATCATGTCACATCAGTACTGAGCATATCTTCATCATCTGCGGCAAGTCAAGGCAGCCCTGCCAGGGGGAAATGATCCAAAGGCAGGCAATAGAGTCCAAGTTAGAAACAGCTCCCTCTCTACTCACCAGGCAAGCCACATGAAGATCAAGCTGCCCTTTGGCCACATATGTGTTGGGGGCTTAGGTCCAGATCATGCATGCTCCTTAGTTGAAGGAGTTTCTGTGAGTCCCCATTGGTCTGTATTAGTTGTCTCTGCTGGTCTTCTTGTGGTGTTCCTGTCTGCTTCAGGTCCTTCCATTTTTCCCCCAACACTTCCACAAGACCACCCGGAGCTCCCCTGCATTCTTGGCTGCATGTTAGAGCATCTGTCTCAATCTGCTGCTGGCTGGAGCTTCCCAGAAGGCATTCATGTTAGGCGCCTGTCTGGAAGCATAGAAAAGCATCATTAAAAGTGTCAGGGGCTGTCTCTCTACTGTGAGGTGGGTATCAGGTTGAGCCAATAATTGGTTGGACTTTCCCTCAATTTCTGTTCCCTCTTTATCCCTGCACTTCTTGTAGGCAGGGTAATTTTTGGATCAAAGGTTTTGTGGGTGAGTTGTTGTTCCCCTCCTTCCACTACTCCTGAGAGTAGGGAACTCTTCTGAGCTTTTCTCAGTGTCATAGAAGCAATTTGTGACCATGGCTATAAGATTTCACTGCTTCTTACCATATCACTGTATGAAAGATGAATTTCTTTTCTTTTTTCCCTTCCTTCCTTCCTTCCTTCCTTCCTTCCTTCCTTCCTTCCTTCCATCCTTCCTTTCTTCATTCCTTTCTTCCTCTCTCCCTCCCTCTCTCTCTCTCTTTCTTTCTTGCCAAAAGCAAATTTCTCACTAGGCTTTAAATCATGCCAAATTAAGTTAATCCCAAAGCAACAGTGATCTTAGCAAACAGAAGGGTTATTTATTACTTTTACAATATTTTATCAATATAAGAAGACAGATTTCTGTGCACGGAGATGCAACTACTAAAGCAAGCAATCCATCTTCCTTATTGAAATATCACCTGGTCGTGTAGAACAGGTAACACTATACACGTAGCTACATTCTATACAGAAAGTAATTTGTGTCTGCTAGACTATTTCAAGGCCAGCCAAGGCCAAAAACCACTGGGTTCCATTTGCTTCAGTAAATTAAAATAATTATAATGCATCGGATATAATTCCCATGATAGAAGAGTAGAGAATGAACCAGACTTTTCTAGATAGCAAAGCAGAAAATAGGATACTTTAACATAACTCATGTGCTTATTGGTCAGTGTCATTGGACAGACCCTTAAATATGACAACTTTTCATTGTTTTCCTCTGACACTTCCTTGCTATGATGGATTTCAGTTCAATTTAATTTGACTATGATGCAGAGAAGAGTCTTCTGACAAGATAATTACTTTGGGCTGTTGTATGAATGTATTTTTAGTTTGCAGGAGAGAAAGCAAATAAACCCTTCACAAATATGAAAGTGCGTCTCCTGCGGGCTACGGAACAATTTTACTTTTTTCTTGCTGTCTCTTCTTCATTCTCCTCTGATACAGATTAATAACAGATGTAACTCCGGCTGCCACCTGTCCCTTGTTTACTTGAGATGTTTCTTTTTATCATAGCACTTTCCTTACAGCTGACAATTATGCAAAGCATATTTTAATATCAGATTGACTGTGGAATATCACCCTTTGTAAGGAATATTTTCTCATACAAAATGAGACTAGCATGAAAGAAT
Source organism: Psammomys obesus (assembly GCF_907164565.1). Classification (NCBI taxonomy): domain Eukaryota; kingdom Metazoa; phylum Chordata; class Mammalia; order Rodentia; family Muridae; genus Psammomys; species Psammomys obesus. Next base: position 8,472,590 of record NW_026587216.1, read on the forward strand.
GTATAATCAGATGAAAATTAATTATTATTTTAAGCATCAAACTATAAAATACTATGTGATAGAATTCTATTCATAGTTATGGTAAATATAATCTTCCCTTTTTAAAGTTCTAATTTTTAAAATTCTATAACATAGCTTACATATTTTATTTAATCCAGTTTAATGAATCTTTTGTTATTTTCCCAATAAGAGGGGTAACATTTTATAATGTTGGCCTTGGAATGAAAACTAAAAATCATTGCCTTTAGCTTAAGCTTGATATTTTTATTTTTCTCTTTTAATTGGTTTACTATTTTTTAAAAGAAATTATTATTATCATTTATTACAATTTATTCAATTTTTTATCCCACCTGTGGCCTGCTTCCTCGTTTCTTCCCAATCCCAACTTCCCTCCCTTCCTTTCCTCACCCTATGTCCCTCCCCAAGTGTACTGATAGATGAGGTCCTCCGCCCCTTCCAGCTGACCCTAGTCTATCAGGTCTCATCAGAACTGGTTGCATTGTCTTCCTCTGTGGCCTGACAAGGCTGCACCCCCCGGGGGAGGTGATCAGAGAGCCTGTCATTGAGTTCATGACAGAGAAAGCCCCTGCTTATTAGATACCCCACTTGGATACTGAGTCTATGGGCTACATCTAAGCTGGGTTTTTAGATCCTCTCCATGCGTTGTCCATGTTTGGGTTATCAGTTTCTTCAGAGCTCCCAGTGCCCCAGTTCTTTTGGTTCTGTTGGTCTCCTTGTGGAGTTCCTGTCCCCTTCAGGTCTTTCTATCTCTCCTTCTTTCATAAGATTCCCTGCTTTCTACCCAAAGTTTGGCTATGAGCCTCAGCCTCTGCTTCAATACCTCAATCAGTAGGGTCTTTCAGAGTCCCTTTGTGGTAGGCTCCTGTCCTGTTCCCTGTCTTTTCCTGCTTCCAATGTCTATTGAATTTGTCCTTCTGAATGAGGATTGAGCATCTTCCCAAGGGTCTTCCTTGTTGTTTAGCTTCTTTAGAAGTATAGATTTTAGTATGTGTATCCCAAATTATATGGCTAATATCCACTTATGAGTGAATACCTTGTGTGCCTTTCTGCTTCTGGGATACCTCATTATTTAAATGTACATATTGTGCCTCCTTGCATAAATATATGTGATCATTTTCATGTGTTGTCCAAAGAGCAAGAAAGGGTGTCAGATTTCCTGGAACTGGAATTGCAGGCTGTTGTAAACTGCTTGATGTGGGTTCTGGGAACTGAACCTGAGACCCTTGAAAGATCAGTAAGCACTCTTAACTGCTGAACCATCTCTCCAGCCCCTTTAGTGTGATTTAAATAAGAGGAGTTTGCTGTATTTATTCATTTTTTATAATGAAATAGCTAGTAGAAAAGTGGCATTTTTTTTTAGTCTTTTTAAATCACATCTACTTTGATAATTCTCACTTTCTTAACAAGAATCACAGGATTCTTGTTAATGAATTACCTTTGTGGATGCTCTTTTCCCACTACTCATTCGCAGCTCCTTATTATGTTGTAAGCATATGTAAATATGTGTAAATTTTACATAAATTTTAGGCAAACAGCCTTAACCAAGATCTCTTTTCTGAGACCATTCTGGTGACAGGTATCAGTTAAAAAAAAAAAAAAAAACAAAGTAGAAAATAAATTTAAAAAAAAATTAAAATAAAATTTTTATTTTAATCTACAAAATAAATAAATTTTGTAGATTAAAATATGTAATACATATAGAGGAAGAATGATTGAATTAAAAATGTATGAAGAGGAGGACAGTATAATTTTGACATTAAATAACCAGCATTGACCTTAGCTTCCATACTTGAAGGACCTGATCTACAGGAATTTGCATCAGATGGTAGCAACTTGTTTGTAGATTCCTCAGTCATCTGTACGTTAAGTTTTCTTATGAAATTAGTCATCAACTGTAAGAATAACTGGCTACAAATCTGTTGATTTTCTCACAGCATCACTCCAGTTTTATGAGTTTACAAATTCCCGAATAATCATATCGTAATTTCTTAGGACAGTGCTATATACCCTCTGTAGTTACATTTTTATTATGAAAGACAGAAATCAAGCCTAGCATATATGAAATGTGGTAAGGTCTTTCTGGATCTCTTAGTCTACGGGTTCTTCCAAAATAAACTTGAAATAATTAAATATGCAAGAATTATTGTGGTTAGAGTTCCTAATTTTTGCATATATGTGTTTGTGTGTAGGAGTATGTAATTTAAGGAATTAAATTTAAAAAGTGAAATTTTGCAACATACAATCTTAGTGAAACATTCAAAGGAACTGTTAGCTGAAAGCTAAAATGGCATATTTTCTATTTAAAAAAATTGAAAAAATAGTCTCCTGAGTAGAAACTGAAAGTGAGAAATTTGGACTGAAAGAGATATGAATTTGAATGTGAAAAACTTAGATAAACTGAATGCTTCAGAAATGGATTTGAGTTTGGCAATTAAACAATTAAACACTTATGTCTGAGAAAAACTCAACAGAAAGTCCAAACATTGGCAGACACTACAGTCTAAGTAGACACTGGGCATAGACACGGAGATTCACACCATGTGAAAGCTATGCTACAGACACAGGGGCTGACAGCTGACACCAGCATGTCAGATTATTTTTTTTCCACAAAGTTTTGAGAAATTAAATTTGTACTGTGGTACTTGCTATGACTCCTAGCAAACTAGTTTGATTCATATGGGAGTGTGTGTTCCTCCTCTAACCTTTGTTCTCACTGAGGACATTCAGAGATTGAGAAGGAAAAATGCGTGTTTTCTCGGCACATGTGGTAGCACCCTGTGACAGTCTGTAGAAGAGGCACCTGTCGCCTCATTTGTATTAAGCATAATTTCCCCTTGTTGAGGAGATTCCCAGAAGGATAACTAAGACACTGGCATTCACTTTGAAAGATCTGGCATTCTCCAGATAAGTCCTGAGATAACCCCATCTAGTTTCTGTGTCCCTTTCTTCACATTGAAGAAATGAGTATAGCAAGTCAGCAAAGTTTGCTGTGGCATTGTTTGAATTATTTCACTTTGTGATTAGTTTGAAGATGCTTATTCTCCCGAGCTTCCTAATACTCTACCATCATGTAGGAGTGTCCATTTGAAATGAAGGATAGTTGTGTGTCTAGCAATTTTCATTTTGTCACATACTTATGTCATGTATAATACATTTTTCATTATATTGATTTTCTTAAGTTTAAAAGGTTTTATATATTTTTAAACTTATTATTATTATTATGTACAATTTATTCACTTTGTATCCCAGCTGTACCCCTTCCTTACTCTTCCAGTCCTACCCTTCCTCCCTCTTCCCCATTAGGCCTCTCTCCTAAATCCACTGACAGTCAGGGTCCTCCTCCCCTACTATACGACCCTAGCCTATCAGGTCTCATCAGGATTGTCTGAATCCTCTTTCTCTATGGCCTAGTAAGGCCACCCCACTGGGGGGAGGTGATCAAAGAGCAAGCAGCGAAGTTCATACCACTGGCCCTGTTCTTCTTACTAAGGAACCACCATGGAGACTGAGCTGCCCATGGGCTACATCTGAGTTGGAGGTCAAGGTTCTCTCCATGCATGGCTCTTAGTTGATTCATCAGTCTCTGCAGGCCCCACTGGCCCCAGATATTTTGGCTTTGAAGGTCCTCTTGTGGACTTCTGTCCTCTCCAGGTCATTCTATCTCCTTGTTCTTCCATAAGATTTCCTGCACTCGGCCCAAAGTTTAGCTATGAGTCTCAGCATCTGCTTCAGTACCCTTCTGGGTGGTCTTTCTCAGGCGCTCTGTATAGGCTCCTGTTCTGCTTCTTCTTCCACTTTCGATGTCTATCCTGCTTGCCCTTCTGAATGAAGATTAATCCTCTTCCCAAGAATCCTGCTTGTTGTTTAGCTTCTTTGGGATTATAGATTTTAGTATGGTTTATCCTATATTTTATGGCTAGTATCCACTTATAAGTGAGTATATGCCATGTGTCTTTCTGCTTCTGGGTTACTCTACTCAGGATGTTTTTTTTTTTTTCTAGTTCCTACCATTTGCCTGCAAATTTCATGATTTCCTTGTTTTTAATTGCTGAATAGTATTCCATTCTGTAAATGTACTACAATATCTGTATCCACGCCTTGTTTGAGAGACATCTAGGTTGTTTCCAGATTCTGACTACTATGAATAAATCTACTATGTACTTAGTTGAGAAAAAGCTCTTGTATGTTTGAACGTCTTTCACATATATGCCCAGGAGTAGTATACCTGGACCTTGAAGCAGTGCTACTCCTATTGGATGTCTCCATGTAGAAAAATGCAGATGGATCAAGACTTATCATCCTGCACAAAAGTAAAATCCAAGTGAATCAAAGTCCTCAGCATAAAACCAGACAAATTAAATCTATGACAAAACTTGGGGGAGAGCCTTGAACACATTGGCACAGGAGACAACGTCCTAAACAGAACACCAACACCATAGGCTCTAAGATCAACAATCAATAAATGGGACCTTATGAAACTGAAAAGCTTCTGTAAATCAAAAGACACTGTCATCAGAACAAAACCACAGCCTGCAGACAGGGAAAGGATCCTCACCAACCCTATATCTAACAGAGGGTTAATATCCAGAATATAAAGAACTCAAGACGTTAAACACCAACAGATCAAGTAATCCAATTAAAACATGGGGTACAAAGCTAAACAGAGAATTCTCAATAGAGGAATATCAAATGGCAGAGAAACACTTAAAGAAATGCTCAATGTCCTTAGTCATCTGGGAAATGCAAATCACCCTGAGATTTCACCTTACACCCATCAGAATGGCTAAGATCAAAAAATCAAGTGACAACACCTGCTGGAGAGGTTGTGGAGAAAAGGGAACCCTCCTCCATTTCTGGTGGGAATGTAAACTTGTACAACCACTTTGGAAATCAGTCTGGCTCATCATATTGATCTCAAAGTCAGATGTCCTCAAGATAAATGTGTGATAGTAATTCTAGTCATAAATATACAAAACCACTAGATATGCAGTTATGATCCTTCTGAGGTTTCTTGTATGAGATAAATATTTATTTTGAGTGACAGAAAAAAATGTATCATGTGTCTAGGCTTATTAACTCCTGCTCAGACCTTTGTAAACCCATACCTTTAACTTCTCCTTTAAAGGAGAGCTAATAAAATAAAACTATTTTTCAACCTGACATTTCCAAGACAAATTAAATGTGATGGTGATACATTTATCTTAGAATCCTGCTCTGTTTATTAAAAGGAAATTTTTCCAGGACTTTACTTGTCCATAAAGGAACACTAAAGCATTAATACGTGGTAGTTTTATGCAAACAAAGGACACTTCTTGGTTCCAAAGTTGGTGGATGTTATTACATTGCAAAAAAGCATAATCAGCAAGTGGAAAACAAGTTAACTTTGTTGATTCTGGTATAATGTGAGCTCAGTGCTGCCTATTTTGACATGGTTTATTTTTATTTTTTAACCAACTTTTTTGATTATTTATTTAATATTGGTTGTTTAACTCTATAATATCAACAATTGAGTTCACAGTTTTTAGAGATGGAGAATATTGCTCAGATATTAGAGAGGTGATATATTGTGGCTAAAATTAATGGGCAAGCCAGATTTAATGAAATATTTGCAGTTATTTGGAGAATTGTGTTAGATTTCATCAAATACATTATTTATAGATATGACTTTCCCATGTCTGAGGCTTAAATGCAAAATTTGAAGATCAGTCTAATTCTGTTGTTTTCAGGTCCATAAACTTCCTTTACAAAATTTGTGATAATCTCAAGATATAATTAAAATTCTGGAAAGAGTGGTGAATTATTGGTCACAACGAATGTATTTTAATTAATTATGGTTTTTAAGAAATTCCATTATAAAACTAAACCCTTGAAAATCTTAATTGATTACTGTTTTGTTATGTACAAATAATGAATGTAATTGCTTATAATTATTGGATAGCTTTTGTATGTTGTATGCAACTGAGAAGTAATCAGTCTATGAAAATTAGCATTGTTCAAAATTATTATTTATAATTACAAATCATCTATTCAGTTTTTTAGTGTCATTATCTACAGTTAATAGACTATATGTAACAATAATTTAAAGAAAAAAGTACTGCATCTGAGAAGAATATGATACACAAACATTTATGGCAAGAAAGTGTCCATTTCTTGATAGCGACCACACTGTGAATCTATGTGCCTTTCATGATGTGGTTTATCTCATTTTTTAGTTTTATTTGTTCTTTCAGAACTTTCACCTTAAAGCATTAACCATGTTTACAATTCAACTCTGCCAACATCTACCACACTTCCCTACCTACCCAGCTTTGTGTCTTTTTTTTTTCTTTTAAAATCCCCTCAAGACCAAATCGTGCTGCATAATTATTCTTGGATGTGAGTAGAGCATGGTTGACATATCGGGGACTAAGCTCTGAGAGAGAACTAGCTCTACCTCTCCTGCGTCAAACAATTGCCTACAGCTCCATAGCTAGGAGGAGAATTGTGTGCTCAGTTCTCCCATCCGTACTAGTGTTTGTCTGACTTTGGCTTGCACTGCTTTTCTGTATTTTGTTGCAACTGCCGTGAGTTAATACATAAAGCTTCTCTCACATACCCGGAAGGCAAAGTTTCCAGTTGTCACCCACTGCTTCTGCTTTTACACTCTTTCTGCCTCCATCTTCCACAATAGTCCCTGAGCCTTGAAAGGAAGGGTCCTTTTAGAGCTTGCATTCTGTAATCTCTTATTCTTTTCAGCTTTGCCAGCTCTGTTTCCTGTGTGTGTGTGTGTGTGTGTGTGTGTGTGTGTGTGTGTGTTTGTGTTATTCACCACATACTGCAAATAGAAGTTTCTTGGATGAGGACTGAGAGGTGCATTGATCTATGGCTAAAACGGTAAATCATTAGGAGATGGTATAATCTTTATCCATTCAGCATAGTATAGAAGTAGTTTCTCCTCTAGGTCCTATCAACAGTCTAACCACAGGCACCCAATAACGGTGCAGGAATGGGCTTCTTGTTGCAGAGTGGGGCTTAAATTAAATTAGAAATTGTTTGGTTACAACCATGATGTTTTTGCTGCTATTGCACCAGTGGGCACATTTGTAGGTAGAGACTCACAGCTGGGAATGATTCATGATTGAATTTCTTTTATATATAAAACACTTATATAAATGCATGTTTATATATATATTATATTTAAATGGGAGTCATGTTTGTCTTCATTCTTTTATTGTTTTATCATTGTATATAATTGGAAAAATATTCTTTCTATCATGACATTTAGAGGTCTTTCAGTATCTCAGGCTATCATTTTCTCTCATTTCTTCTTTCTCTATCTTCACAAACACCACAAAAATATGGTAAATTTTTATTAAATCTCTCTGTTGTATATGGAGCTAGATGCGTAAGTGCTATGAGAATAGCATCCATCTTTCTCTTCATTCATTCTTCTACTTCCTACTATTTCTTCTTCATTGTAATAGCGTGAACATTTGTCAGGCAATTCTGACAGCCATGTGTATCACAAAGTATGAAGTAATTTTTTTCTTCAAAAACTATAGGGTGCTGAAATAGAGAGCTCTTAAAATGCTTGGATGTGATGTCAGAGTTTTACTTAAGAATGGGGATAATGACTTGTCATTTAGTGAATTATTAAGATTTGTATGCCTAGAATGATGTAATTCAGTTTTCTGTTCATGACTTTCAAAAATAATATGATCCTTTTTCTCTACTTTTAACCAATGCAAAGTCCATAGAGATGGAAATTAGCTGCAGCTGTGATTTTATGAATGGTTTCCTAGAAACTACATTGAGGTAAATTTCAATTCACAAATGAGTGTTACATTTTCTCTTCTAAACAAGTACAGATGGGAGAAGCATGAGCGCTCATTGTAGCTGTCCGAATGCATTAACTGTAGTGTTTTTGAAGATAGCAGTCACATTTTTTTTTCAAGTTCAAGGTCACATTTAAGTAAGTACCACATTTATGAAATGAACAAGTGTACATATTTTAGGAATAGAAATCTTAGTAATCAGCTGTCAAAGGGAGGAAGCCATTCATTACATTTTAAAACCTATTTTTAAGAACTGATTCAAAGGTTCCTTGCCATTTCTGCATACTCGCAGTCTTGGAACTCCCATATTCTCTTTTACTGCAGATGCCCACAGTTGATTTCATTTGTTAAACCTGTTTGTATAAAATTCACATATATAAAGCATTGATTACCTTTTACTGTAGACATGACATTCATAGCAGGTACAGTGAAAACATTAATAGCACCAAGAAAACAGGTTTCTTTTTTATTTTTTAAACTCACTAAGGGCGTAGCAGATTCTAGAATCAATTATTAAGTATGTAATATGGATATAATGTATTCGTGTGCACACACGGGCATGTGAGCATGCAGCTCTCTCTCTCTGCATGTGTACACGTGTGCCTGTGGAAGCCGGAGTTCAGTGTTCAGTGTCTTCTTTAACCCTCTTCACCTTCTTTTTGAGGCAGAGTCTCCTTATGTCACCAAGTTCCAGACTAGCCTGGCTGACAGCAAGCCCAGGGGATCGCAGTGTTCCTGCTTCTGCTGAAAGGTGCAGCAGACCACACTCGACTATCTCTCTTTTCTTTTGTTTCTTTTTTTTTTTCCTTATTTTGAAACAGGATCTCTCCATGTGGGCTCTGGATGTCCTGGAACTTTATAGACCAGGCTGGCCTCCCTCGCAGAGATCCACTTGCCTCTGCTACTTGAGCGTTGGATTACTCTGAACCACCCTGTGGGTAATCTTGTCTAAGATATGGCCCATAAGTGTAGTGAACTCCCTGTGACAAGATCATTTTTAAAGCAGCATGCTATGCCTGAAATAGACTTAAAACTTTGGCTACAGGAAGTAAGTTTACTTTATAAACATTCTTGAATACTGATAAGAGCCTCAAAGTTGACAAATCAAAGTAGGAGTTGAAAATAAAATATGTACAAAGTAGGAAGACAGGAAAAGAAAGAGAGGAATGGGACAGAAAGTAACAGACCAAGCTTGATGAGAATTGATAACAGAAACAAGAGGGTCTAAGATGAGAAATGTAATGTAGTTTGAGGAGCCTTCCATTTTGAAGTTAAAGGTAGTACAGAAAGAAACTCAATGAGATGTGGAATTTCTGAATTGTATAGGTTTTAGATAATAGCTTATAGCAAGTAGATACAGAAGGCTTTAGAAAGTTTACAGCATTTAAACATCAAGATGAAAATGTATTTTCTGTTCTTAAATTAAAAAAAAAAAACCCTAATCAAAACTACTGGTTTGAAGTAGAGAATGAAAAAGTGCTTAGGTTAAAGAGATCATGGATATAACCTAGAACTCCTGCTCAGATGTAGCCCATGGCACTCAGTATACAAGAGGGCTCCTTAGTAAGGGGAACAGGGACTGTCTCTGACATGAACTCAGTGGCCATAGGCTGCTCTTTGATCACCTCCCCCCTGTCCTTGCTAGGCCACAGAGGAGGACAATGCAGCCAGTCCTGATGAGACCTGATAGGCTAGGGTCAGATGGAAGGGGAGGAGGACCTCCCCTATTAGTAGACTTGGAGAGGGGCATGGAAGGAGATGAGAGAAGGAGGATGGGATGGGGGGGAGAGGGAGGGGCTACAGTTGGGATACAAAGTGAATAAACTGTAATTAATATAAAAATAAAAATTTAATAAAAAGTAATGCAAACAACTGCATTTATTATACAGGAGTTGATGTCCAATTGGAGAAAATGAAAAATAAACATGAATTAAACAACATAATAAAGTACTTGGGAATAAAACTGAAAACAAGTTCAGAAGATGCCATCTACTTTGCTAGAAGGAGATGACAGATGGATTTCCAAAGTAGAAAAAAAAAATCTGTAATTGTAGAATTTGTAGCTTTATGTTGAAAAACAATCTATGGATTTATGATGATTCTAGAAAAGAGTGAGGTGTTAAAGTGTCTTTCTAAGGAATGTTATTACTATATTTTTACCAAGTTTCTTAGTAACTATTATTTAGTTACTATGAAGTTTACAATTTTTATTTAATAATATATAATTGTATTATTTTCTATTTATCAATAAAAAGTGTATTCTAAGAAGATATTCTATCTTTCTATGGTATAGATATATTTGACATACTACATTTCTTACAATACTAGGATATTCTAGAATGTAACAAGATTCTAAGTATTTGATCCTTTTTGTGTTGAAGTATTTCAAAATCATGGAATAATATAAAGTAAGATTATAAAATCTAAAAACATATATACAAAACCATTTTTACAAAAAAAAAAGTCAGACTGTATCTCTTTTGATGTTAGGCTGAATCTCTTTTCAGCATAACACCCTCATTTTCTTCTATCCACTTTATGTATTAGTCATATGAAAGTGAATTCAATATGTAACTACAGGAGCTGAATAAGGACAACAGTAATAGAAATGGCAAAGTGGACAGGGAAGAGATCATGAGCATGCAAACCTACACAAAGAGCTACAGGTAAACTAAGGAAGAGCACACAGAGTTGTTAACCCAAACCAAATGCTCATCCCTGAGAACATACACACGAGTAACATTATAAAGACTGAGTGTGCTGTGTTTATGTATTTAAGAGTATATGTATATATATATATATATATATATATACATATACTCTCTCTCTCTCTCTATATATATATATATGTACTTCTACCTATAGTCATGAAACAACATTTAATGAAAAAAAAAGATGAATTTGGAAGAATGAAAAAATGGTATATGGAAGCGTTTAGAGGGAAGAAAGAGAAAGGGAAATGTAGTTATATTATAATTTTCCTCCTTCTTTATAATGGAAAGAACCTACATTTAAAAATTTTAATAGTAGAGAGCTTCACAGAGAGAATGTAAGGTGCCAGTTAGCATATTTGATCATATTTGCTTAAGGTTAAAAATGCACTATACTTCAAGCTTACAAGACAAGGACAGAAGGATCTCTGTGTTTCTCTTGGACATGTTCATGTTTAACCAAGCATCTTCCATAAGCAGATCTGTTCTATCTATGAAGAACATATGTCCAAAATGACTCCAGTAATACTAAACTTGGCCAGAACATTTTAAGTGATCCTCAATAACTTAGTGTCTCCTAATTAGATAAAAATATGATTCCAGTGGTGACCCACACATGATCCTAGATGGTGCACAGCTGAGCTGCTCAGAGGACATTTAGTCCCTTAGCAAAACTGTTATCAGTTAACTTTCAATCATCATGAAAGTGTTCATCAACGTAACACATACGAGAGGAAGAGGTGTTGCAAGGATATTGCAATCCGAAAGACCGATATATTCTTTTACAAAATAGCATTAAAATTATATTGACAGATATTCTCAGATCAATGTATGTACTCAAATGATATAAAATAAACCTTCCAATTAGAACATGCAACAATATCAAATATCAGGATATAATAAGACAAATCTACATTTGTCCAAAGTAGAAAGGCACAGCATTCGTTAACCTAATGGGATATGAATTATTGAAATGAGTTTAAGACATTAGAATGTTATAAGCAGAAACTGTATATTTTATTATATAGCAATACATTGTTTTGACATTCCCTTTTGTAACCTCAACCTTTGTGTGATTAAGTACAAAAAATATTTGAAGGTATTTTGACACCCTATAACCTGAATTTAACCACACACTTAAAAAAATATGAAGTTGAGAATTGTTCTTTCAATGTCTGTAAAGAATTGTGTTGGTACTTTGATGGGAATTGCATTGAATCTGTAGATTGCTTTTGGAAGGATGGCCATTTTCACTATGTTAATTCTACTGATTCATAAAAAACCAAAATAAAATAAGATAAAAATTATGTTGGATAATAAATATAAAACCCATGTTTTTTAAAAAAAATTATAATTCACAATAAAATTTAGTTGTCTTTCTACCCTATTTGAATTACAGAAAACATATAAATTAATTTATCTTTTTTATCAATCATAATTTACTTGAAGATTGTTTAACTTCATAATTTTTGTCTATAAAACGTGCTATAGTGTGTAACCCATTTTACAACTAAGGTTACCACTACTTAAAAATTATGGTTTTAGAGTGAGAGAGGTTAAATGGTGGTAAGAGCACTTCTGGAGGTCCTGGGTTTGGTTTCCAGCATGTACATTGGGAAGGTTAGTAATTCTTTGTAACTCTAGTTCCTGGGGGTCTAATACCTCTGGCCTCTGCATATTCCTGGACTGATGTGCCTTAAGCCATTTGCAGATACACATATCTATACATTAAAAATAATTTAAGAATACATATAAAAACATAAGTCTTCACCTATTTAAATTATAGTTATTCATTGTCCTGTATATATGTATGATTTTTTTTTTTTATTTCCTCAGATGAGGGGATGAGATGAGAGCCTTTCCCAAGCCTTCTTAGGTCTTTCTGAACTCTCTCTGGCTGGTTCAACTCAGCTGTTCCCGCCTAAACTGCTCTCTAAGACAACTGATTCAAACTGGCTTCTCTTGACTTCTGACTTAATCACTCTGCCTGATCTCAATCTAATTCTGGCAATATGTTTTAATCTTCTGCCTCATTCTCATTTTCTGGCTTGTTCTGTCTTCACCTGTGTCTAGCTTGTTCTCTCTGCAACCTGTCCCTATAAAACTGTCTAAGTAAGAAACTCTTGGTGAAAACTTCCTCTCTCATCCTGTGCTCCTCTTTTAAAAATTATTTATTTATTTAATTTACAATTTATTCACTTTATATCCCTATTGGAGTCTCCTCCCTCATCTCATCCTGGTCCCACCTTCTGTCGCTCTTCCTCTCCCAATATCATCCTCCCCTAGATAACAGAAAGGGGGAGTCCTCTTCTAACATCTATCAAGTCTTCTCAGCACTGCCTGGATCCTCTTCCCCTGTTGCCTGGCACAGTTGCCTGACCCCAAGGGAGTGACCAAACAGAGGGCAACAGAGTATATATCAGAGATAACCCCTGCTCCCCTTACTACAGGCCCCACATGGAGACTGAGCTGCCTATCAGCTATATCTGACCGGAAGGTCTAGGTCCTCTCCATGCATGGTCCTAGATTGATGCATTAGTCTCTGCAGGATCCTGTAACCAGATTTTTGGCTTTATTGCTCTCCTGGTGGAGCTCCTGTCCTCTTGAGGGTCCATCTATCCCCCTCCCATCCCCCTGCTCTTCCATAAGACTCCCTGTGCTCTGCCCAAAGTTTGGCTCTGAGTTTCAGCATCTGCTTTGATACCCTGCTGGGTAGAGTCTTTCAGAAAGCATCAATGGTAGGTTCCTGTCCTGTTCTTTCTCTTCAACTGCTTCTGGTGCATCCTCCCTCCTGTGCTCCTCTCTTTCCTGTCTTGTTCTCAAGAGAGTTGGGCATATCCTAACTTTGATTGATTCTGTCAGATCTTTCTCTGATTTGTCACTTTGTCTGCCCCTCCATTAGATGTCACTTTAAAACATGGCTACTTCCTTCTATAAACTAGCCTTACTTTCATTGTTTGGGATGTTTACTGGGACATGTCTGTATTCAGTCTAGATCACACTGTAACCCAGAGTTTCTCAGCATTCCAGCTGGATCACATAGATCTACAAGGTCTTTGGATGTGATCCCTTGCAGAGCAGCCATGTTGCTGGATTAAAATTTTTCTACAATCTAGCTTTATATTTTATACATTCTCTTACTTTTTCTTTAGTATTTGGCCACATATTACTAATTCACACACACACACAATCAAAACAAAACAAAAATCAATATAACAATAGACCACAGTGTTCTTATTCATAGGTATTTTTAAAGAAATTGTTTGACCAGGCATGGTGGTGCAGGCCTTTAATCCCAGAACTAGGGAGGCAGAGGTAGGAGTATAGCTGAGTTCAATGCCAGCCTAGTCTACACAACAAATATCATGACTGCCAGGACTGTTAAAACCAGAAAAAAACTGCTTGTGAATACAAAACAAAACAAAAGTTTGGAAATGTCAAATTTTTCACTGTCATGAAAATTTTCAACCCTGTTGCATACTCTAGGATATTTTCAAGTATTGAAACTGTCAGATTAAAAGATAATGTTATTGCAATGAGTACAATGATGGCATATTCAAGATTGAAAGAGGGACTATATAGCTGTGTAACTTGTCTAAGTCTTTTTTCTGTTTTTCCCTTTTTTTTTTAATTTATTCCCTTAGTGTCCTGCTTGTAGTCCCCTCCCTTATCTCCTCCCAGTCCCACCCTTCCTCCCTCTAAATCCCCTATCCCACTTCTCTGGTCCATTGATAAGGGAAGTCTTCATGTCCCTGGTGGTACAGTGATGGTGACCCACGTCTTAAGGGGCACATTTTCCGGAAGGGATGAGTCAGCAGATTTGGAGCTGTCCAGGTTGAAGCAGGACTTGATCTGAGTTTGCATCTTGCTAGGAGGCAGGAGGACTCAGGCTGGCACATGGTGTGTCCTAATCACCTACAGCTGGAGAAGATCAGTGCAAGTTGCAGCCCTGTAGTAAATGGCTCTGGAGATCTGGCAGTGTAGGATTCTATGATCCAGAATTCACAGCACTTGTGAATTCACAGAATTAGGTTTGCCTTTAAGGGATCCTAATCAACATAACATAACTTTGCCTTATATTCATTTCTACAGCCAAGACTATACCATTAGTAGAGCACTGATCACCAAGATTTTTGTTCAACTTGAAACAGAATCGGATTTGGGGCTTTATACGCTTAGATGAGAAGTTTATATGCAGACAGACTTATGACAAAAAGTTTGTGATAAGCAATAAACAAATTAACAAGGCTTTGACTATTTCATCAGAATTAATTATTCATATGTATTTATCACATTTGCTTAATTATAGGGAGAATGGCCAATAATTAAAATACATTTTAATATCTCACGCTATAGAAACACATTTCAATTCTTTCTGAATTTTAAGATGACCACGTACCTACTAAAATTAAAAGGAAATTACAGAGTGATTTTTTTTTTCCTTGTGAAGCACGCTGGGCGTGTGCTGGTTACTCTTTGCCAGTTTGATTGGCACTTGGTAAGTATCTGAAAGGTTAGTAGTTCACACCTGTATGTGTGGTTTTGAGACTGCTTCTACAGTAGACTAACTAATAGGGGGAAAATAGCCCTGAACATGGGCCCTGTGATCTCACACGTTGGTGGCCTGAACAAAACAGGGAAAATAATCAGGTGTTGAAAGAAAAGTTCAGGCATGTTTTCTGTGTTTACTTCCCACCTTCATAGAATGGCCCTCTGTGTTCACTGCTCACCCTCTTATACATGTCCTGTTTATTTACTGCCCAACTTCACATGCTTTTTCTGTTTGTTGACTGCCCTGAGCTGCTCAGGTCTATCCTCTTTTAATCTCATGATGGAATAAATCCTATAGAACTCAGCAAAAATAAATCTAGTAACTAGAAATAAAATCTATTGTAAATTTTTTCTAGGGAGCGTATAATTAGAGTTAAAATGTGATCAAAATTATTATGAGAATTTTAGGTCAGTGACACCCTCAGCCTTATCAGAGAAGCCCTGTCTTTCCAGGGAATGGTATTCAATTCTGTGACTCATTGTTTCACAAGAGGCCGAGAGTAAATGACAGGTGAATATTCAGTCATAACTAAGACATTTATTCTACACCTCTAAGGTCCAGGGAATACTGCAGAAACAGAAATGAGTTGAATATAAATGCTAAAGATTTAGAGGAGTGCTGGGAACTGCCAGCTTCTGGACAAGACACAGCTATAGGAATCATAAACTGACAGCCACTATATATGCCTGTGTTGAGTCTGCAGAAGAACAGGTCCAGCCCTGGAATTAGGACGGGATCAGGAGGTCTCAGCCTTCATTGATAAAGTGTGTGAGAGTGATAAATTTAGAGGGAGGAGATCACTTGACCCAATCCTGTAAGTTCTGGTGACCTCATCAGACTTCAGTTGTTACTTTTAATGGAATACACTGATAGTCCTGGTTAAACTAAATGGGTCACAGAAAATTCTGGAAAAAGGACATGGTGGGGTATAGAGATGGGTACTTATTGAGCTTTGGTAAGAATGGAAAGAAAATAGGAAAGTGTGAGTTATTTAGTGGGTTCCTTTCACACTTAGAAATAAAAGGCCTCGTAGATAAATAAAGCTCACGTGGAAACAAGGAAGGATAATAGTGCTCTTTGGATGTTTGAACATGTACTCTGTGTCAGAAGTTTTCTGATTTCATGGTTAAATGAATTTTAAGTAGATATAACCCTTATGTAACAGATAAAGATTGTTTTAGTTTGGTGGAGTTGGACTTTCAGTGTTTTAAGGCTGACCCTAAGTTACAAAGAGAATACTTTGACCAGGCTTTTAAGCCTCAAGCTATTGATTTTATAACCTTCTGCTTCCATCTTTGGTTATCTAGGACATGAAGATGGTAAAAGAATATCAACTCTTATTTGAATTTAAAAAAAAATGCTAGCCAGTTGGGGAAAATCAGTCTCTACAATAAAAATCCAATTCTGCAGTGTTTAAGACTTGGGCATTTAAATCTGTCTGTACAATAGGGCTGCAGTATCTTGAGCTGCTTTTGAGTACAAGGAAAACTCTTTTATTTGGGTCTTCATTTCTTACTTTAAGTCTTTTAATTTGTGCCCACATTTTCTCTACCAATGATACCTATTTGGCTATGTTAATATTTAAATGTTTCAGCTGACTTTTTGATATAAATGTAGTGTTTTCAGCTTTGTTGCTATTTCATAAACATTCAAGGACTGCTGGAGATAAAATGAGAGAACTCAAGCTAGGACTTCTAAATGAACGACAAGAACGAATGTGGGTTATATTATTATTAGGCCAAGTTTCAGACTGTAGCTCTGTCACTTATCACGTATGCAGCCTTGGTCACAAGATTCATATTCATGAAATTTTATTTTCTAATGAGTAAAAGTGATAGCATCTAATTCATGGGACTGTTGAATACATATACCGAGTGTACATTTACAAAAAATGGATATACATCATTGTGGATAATCCTTTTATATAGATGTTATCCAGTTGACACTATTCTTATAAGTTGATTTGATGCTTTCAATCATATTATAAATATGCCATTTAAAATATATCTCAGAAGCTTACTTATTAATGAAGCTCTACTTTTAGTATTAGAAATATTTCTTATTTTGTTTTTGAAACTGCCAATTCTACACCTGTTTGAGTGTATTTTCGTTCAATTAGGTGAGGTATCCCAGAAGTAGAAAGACACACAGGGTGTATACTCACTCATAAGTCGATATTAGACATATAATATAGGATAAACATACTAAAATCTGTTCACCTAAGGAAGCTAATCAGAAGGAGGACTCTGGCTAAGATGCTCAATCCTCATTTAGAAAGGCAGAAAGGATAGACATCCGAAGAGGGAGAAAACAGGGAACAGGACTGGAGCCTACCACAGAGGGCCTCTTAAAGGCTCTACCCTGCAGTGTACAGAGGCAGATGCTGAGACTCATAGCCAAACTTTGGGCAGAGTGCAGGGAATCATATGAAAGAAGGGGGAGATAGTAAGACCTGGAGAGGACAGGAGCACCACAAAGACAGCAACAGATCCAAAAAGTCTGGGCACAGGGGTCTTTTCTGAAACTGATACTCCAGCCAAGGACCACTCATGGAGATGGCCTGGAACCCCTGCACAGAGGTAGCCTATGGTAGTTCAGTGTCCAAGTGGCCTCCATAGTAATGGGGACAGGGACTGTCTCTTACATGAACTGATTGGCTGCTCTTTGATCATCTCCCCCTGAGGGGGGAGCAGCCTTGCCAGGCCACAGAAGAAGACAATGCAGCCACTCCTGATGAGACCTGATAGACTATGATCAGAGGGAAGGGGAGGAGAACCTCCCTTTTCAATGGACTGGGAAAGGGACATGGGTGGGGAAGAAGGAGGGTGGCATTGGGAGGGGAATAAGGACACAGGTACAGTGGGGATAAAAGTAAATTAACTTTGTAATCAATAAAAATCAAATTAATTAAAAAAGAAACTGCCAATTCAGTACCTCAAAAATTTTAGTATAATGTTTTATTTATTACAATTTATTCACTTTGTATCCCAGATGTCACCCCCTCTCTCAAGCCCTCCCAATCCTGCAGTGCCTCCTTCCCTTTTCTCCTCCCATGCACCTTCCCCAGTCCTCTGACAGGGGAGGTCCTCCTCCCCTTCCATCTGACCATAGCCTATCAGGTCTCCTCAGGACTAGCTGCATGGGATTTTCATATGGCAGGACTTGGAATTAAGTGGTTGCTCCTCACTGGTTCATTTAGACTTTAGAAACCATCTAGACTGAAGGAACAATATGCCAATCTATGAAATAATTTCTGCAACTTTATGCTGCTATCTGTTAATTTCTCAGTGTAAACTCCTGTGTTGCATAAAAAGGGGAACACAACTTACATCAGTGTATAGGACAGACACATCAGCAATAATTCTCCTTTCAAGCACAAGTAACAGAGACGACCTGGAGTACTTGCCCTGTCAATCCAGCATCTTCTAAAGTTTCAATCTACTGCTACCTTTCAAAACTGATGTGTTGTTATACACATACTCTTTACACTGTTGTGGTCAGCTGACCAATAGCATAAAGAACGACTCGGTGAAAAATATTAAATGAAAACTAAAATGCTTTTGTAAAGAAGACAGGAAGGTAAAAAAAAAATGAATAAAAGATCAAGCCATACATTAATTCAGTAGTGTAAGGAAGGAAGGAACAGTAGAAAATCAACTAATGCATTTGGCAAATGTATTCAAAGATGCTATTTATATAATCTAGATTATTATCTGTGAATCAAGATGATATACATGTGAACTAAAATAATTTAAATATTCATTAGACAAACTTTCATTGTTAAGACTTACAGATGTTTTCCAGATCCCACCATTTACCTGCAAATTTCATGATTTTCTTGTTTTTTATTGCTGAGTAATATTCCATTGTGTAAAGATCATCCTGAGCAAGCTATCCCAGAAGCAGAAAGACGCACACGGTATATACTCACTCATATAGACATATAATATAGGATAAACCTACTAAAATCTGTACACCTAAAGAAACTAATCAAGAGGGAGGACTATGCTAAAAGTACTCAATTCCTATCCAGAAAGGCAAACAGGATGGACATCAGAAGAAGGAGAAAAGAGAGAACAAGTCAGGAGTCTGACACAGAGGACCTCTGAAAGTCTCTGCCCTGCAGATTATCAATGCAGATTCTGAGACTTATGGGCAACCTTTGAGCAGAGTGCAGGGAATCTTAGGAAAGAAGAGGGAAACAGTAATATCTGAAGAGGACAGGAACTCTACAAGGAGAGCAACAGAAACAAACATTCTGAGCACAGGAGTCTTTCCTGAGACTATGCATGGAGATAACTTAAGACCTTTGAACAGATGTAGCCCATGGCAGCCCAGTATCCAAGTGGGTGGGTTCCATTGTAATAGGAACAGGGACTGCCTCTGACATGAACTGATTGGCCTGCTCTTTAATTACCTCCCCCTGAGGGGGAAGCAGCATTACCAGGCCACAGAGGAAGACAGTGCAGCCACTCCTGATGAGACCTAATTGGCTAGGATCAGAAGGAAGGAAAAGAAGACCTCCCCTATCAGTGCACTTGGGGAGCAGCATGTATGCAGAGGGTGGAGGAAGGGAGGGATTGGAATGGGAGGAGGGAGGGAACCATGAGGGATACAAAGTGAATAAAGTGTAATTAATAAAGAATTAAAAAAGAAAAAAAAAAGACTTATAGATGATTACGTGAAACAGAGATTAAATAATTTTGAAATATGTTTTTACTTTATGTGTATGTTTTGTGTACATGTGTGTAAGTGCACCACCCTCATGCAGTATCTATGGAAGACAAAAGTATTTAATCCCTTTGAATTGGAGTTACAGATGATCGTGAACCACTATGTTTCTGTTGAGAACTGAAGCCATGTCCTTTGTAAGATCGGCAAGTGCACTGAGCTATTTCACTAGCTCCAACACATTTTTAAAAAAATTGAAGTCAGTAGAGAGAAATCAGAATACTGCTGAGAGAAAAGAAATGCATCTCAGTGAGTGCAAAATTTTGCTACTATGAAATTTAGGGGGCCTTCCTGTCAGTTAAAAGAAAACACTTGAAAGGGAAGACTACATAGAAGGAAAAAGCAACAAAAATCCAGGTATAAAATATACTTTAAATTTTTGTGAGGAATTATAAATTAGAGATGTTGGATGAGAAAATGTGTGTAAGATTAAAAGGAAAGAGTAAAGCTTAAGAAACTGAATAGAAGATATGTGCTATTGACCTTAAGAAATTATTAGTTTACCATTGTACTCAACTACAGTGACTGCCTCTTAGAAATACATTTTCTGAAAAATATAACAAACCTCTCTCTTCAATATACCACTAACTTTCATTATCCCATTCAAAAATCCAAAGATATTTGAAGAAAGTGAAAATTCCAGCATACTTTGGAACTAACAATTGGTAAACCATGACAGTAAAGCACTATTAAGCTTTTATTAGCATTCAGGGATGTCAGAGCTGCTATTACATCATTTCCAAGGTTTTAAGGGAAAATAAGGGGTCAATGAATGAAGTCTACCCACAGAAAAAAAAGAGGAAGGAAAGAATATTATAATCCTGAAAATGCAGTGGCTTAAATGAAAATGAAAATCACTTCATAGACTCAAGAGAAGATTGGAGGCGACAGAGAAGAAAATTGGTTGCATTAAGGATAGAACTTATCAAAGCTGAAGGACAGAGGGTAAAAGTATTGAAGAAAAGTGAGCGAGGCCTCAGAGACAATGAAGAGTCTAACACCTAACATTCTGGGACTGAAATTTCAAAAGGTAGATTTAACACAGAAACTTCTTTGTAAAGAAATTCTTCAACCTTTTCTAAATCTGAGGGGAAATGATACCAGATGGAAACGCAAATTTACAGAAAGAAAGGGATTATAAAAATTATTTTAAAACCCAATGTATATTTAGAATAAATGCATGTTCATATGTGCATGTTGCTGCCTTTATTTTTGACTGTAACAATAAAAAGACATCAATGAACAGTGATATGATATTAAAAATCTTTATTTGTTGTAATGAATGGCTTAACTGCAGTCTACCTGGTTCTCTTTTCACTTTCTTTTTTAATTTAATTTTATTTATATATTATTTATTACAATTTATTCACTTTGTATCCCTGCTGCAGTCCCCTCCCTCATCTCTTCACAGTCCCACCCACCATGCCTCTTTTCCCCCTAAGCCCTTTCCCTAGTCCACTGATTAGGGAGAACCTCCTCCCCTTCTATCTGACCCTAGCCTATCAGGTCTCATCAAGGCTGCATCACCTTCCTCTGTAGCCTGGCAAGGCTGCAACCCCCTTCCCCGGGGGAGGTGATCAAAGAGCCTGCCACTGAGCTCATATCAGAAACAGCCCCTGTACCCCTCACTAGGGAACCCACTTTGAAATGAGCAGCCAGTGGGCTTCCTTTGAACAGGGGGCCTAGGTCCTCTTCATACATCGTCCTTGGTTGGATATCAGTCTCTGCAGGCCCTCCTGGTCCCAGGTTTTTGGCTCTGCTATTCTCCTTGTGGAGTTTCTGTTCCCTCCAGATCTGTTTCTGTCTCCCTCTTTTTCCATAAGGATTCTGGCACTCTGCCTAAAGTTAGGCTATAAATCTCAGTATCTCCTTTGATACACTGGTGGGTAGAGTCTTTCAGAGGTCCTCTGTGGAAGGCTCCTGAACTGTTCCTTTTCTTCTCCTACTTCAGAGGTTTATTCTTTTTACCCTTCTGAATGAGGATTAAGAATCTTCCCTAGGGTCCTCCTTATTGTTTAGCTTCTTTAGAACTATAGATTTGAGTATGTTTGTCCTATATTATATGGCTACTATCCACTTATAAGTGAATAAATATCATATTTGTCTTTCTGCTTATGGATTACCTCACTTAGGATGATCTTTTCTAGTTCCCACAATTTGCTTGCATATTTTATGATTTCCTTGTTTTTAATTGCTGAGTAAGTAATATTCCATTATGTAAATGTACCACACTTTCTGTCCTGTTAACTTTCTTATCATCAAGACTATATTAACTCCCTGTCCCACTCTCCCTCCTTTATCCCCACCATGTCCCTCCCCTAGTCCACTGAAGGTGGAGGCCTTCCTCCCCTACTATCTGACCTAGCCTATCAGGTCTCATTAGGACTATCAACTAGAGATGAAGGAAGGGGCTAGAGCAGGGATACAGAGTGAATAAAATTGTAATTAATAGTAATAATAATAAAATAATAAAAAAGAATATATTTATGTCTTATAATTTATGGCATAAATTAAGACAAAACATGACTCCAATTTCTATGCTATGAGACAATTGTCAAGTTATATTGCAATGAAAGGGGGCTAAATACTGCTCATATTTTTATTTTATTTTAAAAATCATTTTTCTTATTCAAACTATTGTATGATTTGCAGTTTAAAAAATTAAAAACATAAAGTTGTTTTTCAGTTTCTGTTATATGGTTTAATTTCACAGCATGTCAATTTGCAACTGAGAAAAAATGTTGATGCTTTATTTTGAAAAAAAAAAGTTACTCGGGCTTATCTTTCAATAGCTTTCAAGTCAGGCATATAATTAATGAAAATGTCTATTAAAATATGTTGTTATGCTTTAAATGGCTTTTCCTTTTACTGCTTGGAAGAAATGTTTCACCTGGAAAAATACTTTTTTATTTCTCTGACATGATAAGAAGTCATCCTGTACTTTAAATTGGGTAAAATGAGCTGATAAATCAAAACTATGCAAGCAGGTCACCTACTATTTTCTTTCTTTCTTTTTCCTTTTCCTTTATTATTTATTACAATTTATTCACTTTGTATTCTGGCTGTAGCCCCCTCCCTCATCTCCTCCCAGTCCCATCCACCTTCCTTCTTCTCCCTGTTTGCCCCTCCTTTAGTCCACTGATAGAAGAGGACCTCCTCCCCTTCTACCTGACCTTAGCCTATCAGGTCTCATCAAAGCTGCCTGCATTGTCTTCCTCTGTGGCCTGGCAAGGCTGTACTCCCAGTGGGCGGTGATCAGAGAGCCTGCCACTGAGTTTATGTCAGAAACAGTCCCTGTCTCCCTTACTAGGGATCCCATTTGGAGACTGAGCTGCCATGGGCTACATCAGTGCAGGAGGACTATGTCCTCTCCACGCATGGTCCTTGGTTGGAGTATCGGTCTCTGCAGGCGGCACTGGGCCCAGGTTTTTGGCTATGTTGGTCTCCATGTGGAGCTTCTGTCTGTTCCTGGTCTTTCTATCTCTCTCTTTGCCCAAAGTTTGCCCAAGGATTCTCTGCACTTTGCCCAAAGTTTGGCTGAGTCTAAGTATCTCTTTCAAGAACATGATGGGTAGAGTCTTTTAGAGGCCCCATGTGGAAGACTACTGCCTTATTTCCTGTATTTTCCTACTTCTGATGTCTATCCTGTTTGCCCTTCTAAGGATTAAGCATCCTTCTTGTTTTTTATCTTCTTTAGGAGTATAGATTTAAGTATGTTTATCCTATACTATATGACTAATATTTTTTTGTAAAAGTCTAACTTACTTTATTAAAAACCACTATTACAGAACATCTAATTCTCTGTCAAATATGGTGTCTTTCTTCAAAGTTCCTTTTCCTGGGTCTCTTGAGAGTCTCTATATAGCTCCTCCTCTTTCTTATTCAGATGGTGAAAAACACACATGAAGACCATTCCTCCTCTAAGAATCTGTGATCTGATTGAGAAGGTGGCTATTCTGGGCACAGTCTGGAGAATTTTGTTAAATATCTCATTGTTTTATTTTCTGGCTTGTCCTCATTTCCCTTTCATTATAGTGACTTGAACTTAATATTTCTCAATCTAATCCTAAATTGTTTGCATTTTGTATCCAGATAGTGTTGTACAATATTTGAAGACATGGTTTGTCACTGTCTAGATTTTGGTTTGGCATTTTCCTGCTCTTTGATTCACAGCCACTCCTGGTGGATCGTGATCTGACAATCAGGGGGCTCTAAGCTGATGTTTTTTTAGTTGATGAGTCAGATCACATTTGCTTGGTTTATCACTTGGTTTATCAAGGACATGGATAATTTGCTCACTAATTTTCCTTCCTGTCTTAACAAATACATCCTTCTTTTTCTTTTTCTGTCACAATACTAAAATCTTTTGCAAAAATGAGATACGGCAGGCAGTCTTAGGGAGGAAGCAATCAGAGACAATGTAAGTGCTGGGTCTTAAATTTGCACAATGTGTTTTCAAAAATATCTTCCAATGCTTCTATTTTCAGTCTTCATGGTTTGAAGAGTCATCCTCTTTTGAATAATAGTCATACTGTTTCGGGGCTGTTGAGTAAGAAGGACGCCCTTTTAGTCCTTAAGTTTTATTTTTATTTTGTTATTTGTATATGTGTGTCTTGCCTGTATCTATATATATTTGATCCCCTGGAACTGAATTTATAGAAAGTTCTGAACTGCAATGTCAGAACTGAACTGGGGTCCTTTGGGACAACATCCATGGCTCTTAACTACTGAGCCAGTTCTCTAGTTCTCCATTTCTGTTATTAATGTGGATTATGTTGGAATAAATTAATGAGGATGTCAATAAGAAAGTAGCATACATCTTGGAGAGATGGAAAACTATATTAGAACCTGTCTACAGAATTCATGACAAATGAAATAAAATCTGGGCATTAACACAATATGCTCCACAGAAAAACTTGAAATGGCATGTTCATGGGGAGGAAGAGTTGAAATGTAGGTCTGTCAGAGAAAAAAAAAAGTGCAGATTTTGTGTTTCAGAACCTCAGTGTGCTGACTGAGCCTTATTTATTTCTTTGACTAGCTGATTGTGTCTTTGAGTGAGCAAATAGAGATTTTTAAAAGTCAGTTATTGTTTATTAAATGTGTGTTGTTAACTAAAAAGAAACATTTTACGCATAAAACACACAACACACAGAATTACATTGACTTCCCCAGAACCTACTCCTATCCCAACATATTTAGAATTATGTCCTCAGAACAGTGGCTCTTCCCTTAAAGCTCAGAATCTCAGCTGTCAAATGTCCCCTAAACTCATTAGGACTCATTTGTCTTTGTCAGTAACAGGCTCTCAAGAGCTGGGTCATTCTGGGTGCTTTGTCTCTCTGCCACTTTGAATAAGGACAGTTTACAAGAAAAGAAGAATTTATAATTTAGAATGTATCTCAGGGAATTACATAATTTTTTCCCACAAAGTTCAAATTACAAGGAAAAGTGAATATTAAGCATTGTATAAAGAAAATGAATAAAGTACCATAGATGTATCCTTTTCATAAAAGAATTCAACTTTGAGTATTACATGTGAGTCAACATGAACTTAATAGAAAGTTTCTGACCACCTTGCCTCAAGGACAGCAAGTTCTGCTGCAAAATCTCCTAATACTCTGTTTAGAAGTGCCTTAGACCATATGTTGTGATAAAAATACAACATATATGCCACGCTGATTATTTAATTCAAGGGTAGATTTTGTCTCGTTCCAAGAATAGATGATGTATAGAGTGCATATATTAAAGCCATGCTCCATAAATATCGTTTCCTTCCATCAACGTTTTCAGAAAATTGAATGTAAATGATTGCTCAGTTAGAACTATAAGGCTGTACTATGCAGAAGCAAACTTTAATAGCAGGGTATTAAAGGCTGAAAGAGATTGTGTATTATCTATGGTATGAAATAATTAAAATGTCCGTATGAAAGGCCCCTCAAGTGATCAAAACTCTCTTCGATCATTTCTTCTATTCATTCAGCCAGCCAGCAGCCAGTCAGTCATTTATTTTGTGTTAAGAGCTCTCATGTAACCAATATTGTCTTTGAATTCACTATGTAACCCATGATAAGTATGAATTTCTGTTTTAAATTTAATTTTCTTTTTTTTTTTGAGAATTTTATCTATGAGCATTAAATTCCTACCACTTTCCTTTAATTTGCTCCATGTTCCCTGCTCTTCTCCTCCTCAAACTCATGAACTCATATATGTGTATATTTTACTGAGTCCACTTAGTGTTGCTTGCGTATAAGTGTGATCATAGACAACCACATGGGATTGGATGACCTATAAGGGAGTCCTTCCCTAGAAGAAATCGGTGTGCCCTCTCACCATCCATCAGTTGCTGTCGCTCCTTATCTAGGCATGGGGCCTTGCGACATTTACTCTGTCCATGGGAGGCATGTAAAATGGTGTTTGGGGCGGCTCCTATTTAGACTACCATATTGTTGCAGTTTCATGGGTGAAGCTTCCCTTTCATGTCTAGAAAATACTGTCTCTCTCAGTAGGTTTGTGATTCTCTGGCTCTTACTATCTTTTCACTCATTCTTCCATTATTTTCCCTGATCCTTAGGTACAGGGGTTGTGTTGTAGATGTATCTGTGGAGAATGTGTACTCCACTGTCAGTTGTTTTGGCATTTTACCAGTTGTGTATCTCTGTCTGGTTTCTTTCTGCTGCAAAAAAAAAAAAAAAAAGTAGCCTCTTTGTTGAACACTGAGAGCTACACTTATCTGTAGGCATAATCGCTAACTGTATTAGAAAATGAGAACTTTGAATCCTCCAGCCTCCACATCACTGTGCTAGGGTAGTTTTTAGAATTCCACATAATAATAGCTCTATTGCTAAAACTTTATTTTAAGATGTTTGTTCCTTGTCTGTATTACAAATGAGAATCACTGTTAAATGCGTAAAGCCTAAATCCCTCCCCGATTAAAGGATTGGCAATTTCTCTTGCCACTCCAAAAAAAAAAAAAAAAAAAAAAAAAAAAAAAAAAAAAAAAAAAAAAAACAACAACAAAAAAACAAAACCAAAAAACAAACAAAAAAACCCTAAAACAACAAAAAATTTAATATGATAAAGCTCTTAATCTGCTGATTAATAACACAGTAAAATCAGAGGTTTGCCATTCCAAGGTATAGCAATATAGATATCTTAGCAGGTAAAGGAGATTGCTGCATAGGCTTGTTAATCTGAGTTCAATCCTTGGCATCCCCAAAAAGTAGCAGGAAAGAATGAACTTGCAATCTCTGCCTTCTATCCACCATTCATGGAATGTGAGCCCTGTGCTCCCAGACCTTATACTACTCATTACAAACACATAATCAAAATTTAAAATTTACTCTAGCTAGCCTTTTTTCTCTAGACAAACATATTTACCTGTTTTTTTTTCAAGTTCATATAAAATTGTTTATGACTTATGGCTTTAGATGAGTTAAAACACCTAGTATATCAAATATGTAACATAGTACTGAAAGACTCCAAATTATGTATTTTGCAGTGAAACTCTCCTTCTATCATTTGGAGAGACTTTATCATGCTATCCAACATGACTTGGAGGAGGCCTGTCTACCTTCTAATGTGTTCACTCTTGGGTGGATTATATACTTTTTGCAAGCATGAATTAGGTTCACGAGACAGGCATGGTTCCTGATTTACATTGCTCATCAGATTAGGGAGCTGAGGTCCAAAAGTGTTATCCGAGGACACAGATTCCATAAACACTGAGATAAATTATGATGTGTGTTTATATAATAGTTACAGAGAGGCCATTTCCTAGATTATCTGTAAAATAATAGTTCTAGAATTTATCAACTGACAAGGGAAGAAATAGCAAGTTCGTAGATCATTTTAAAGATAAACTTGTTTTTTTTTTTTTTTTTTTTTTTTTTTTTTTTTTTTTTTTTTTTTTTTAAATGAGAAGGATTATAATGGCTTACTTGCAGTTAATGGTGCTGTGGACTTATGAGCTTGACCTTCTGAATGAAACAATGTATTTTTCATTAGTCGGTTATGTTAGATTTCCTTATAAACGTAATTATAAGGAAACATTTATCTGTATCCACTTTTAAATTTAAGTGAGTCCTTTTGATTTTGGCTAATTTAGTGTGGTGACTTGCCCAAGGCACCATTTAGATCTGATTGAAATGACTTGGTTTAACACACCACTCATTTCTGAATTCTTCCAGTCATTATTAATTACTACCTTCTCTACCAGACTTCACCGTACTACTTCCACTACACATTTTCAGTGCACAGAAAATATATCAGACAACTTCACTTTTAGAATAGACCTTCACAGAAAAAAAAAATTTATGCTAACCTTCACCTCTCAATTATTTAATGAAGCCATTGACACTGGCTTTGTGTGAGCTCTGTCTGCCTTCATTAATCAGCACCCGCCTAATGAGTGACTAATTAACTCATACATCTTGAAAAATAAAGCACAATGGTTGTATTTTATTGAAGGGGGACAGTGTCCTTCTACTCTTTCAGAACGTATATGTAGTTAAAGAACACAGAGGTAGCAAAGGGTTTCTTGAGGTTTTTGAATATGGAAAAGTTACAATGTTAGTGAATCATGTTGAACTTCCTTTCATATTTCCTAACAAAAGGATGTTGTGAACTTTAAGAAGGCTTACTCCACATGAAATCAAGGGGGAAATTATTCCATTTTGATTCTAAAGCTTAAATGCATATGCCTGTCTTAATTGATTTCACTGCAAGAATGGAGAGTTCATTTCCACATTTCTCTGTATTAAACATTTGATTTTTGAAAAGCCAGGGACATTACCAAATCCTATTGTCTTTATTTCCTTAATTGTGTCTGTAATCTTCAATTATCACATCAGTTGCAGTAGCCTTTGGAATCATTATTTCAATCAATGAGAAGGTGTACACTTCAAACTGAGACTGAAAGTCGCAAGGGTTTTGGAGGAATCTTATTTATATATGACTTCATTAAGCAAATATACATTTATAAATTTTGAAAATAATGTTGGCCACAGGGCAAAGTGAAGAAACAGATGTTTCTTTTTATAACCCCTCATTTTTTCTTTGTTTTTTTTTTTACTTATTCTTAGATTTTTAAAAATGATTTATAGATGTCATTAAATATAATATGTATTATTATATGTCTTCTCCATTTCATGCTGGAATTTTGTCTGCTTTGGTTTCCTGCAGGAAAGCACAACATATTAACTTCTTAGCCATGTCATGTCCAGAGAGTAGCATTTCATAACACTCTTCCCCATCTACCCCATCTGCTTGGCTTGCTCTTCAGTCTCTACATGGCTTCTTCTGCAATGTTTCCTGAATCACGAGGAGAAGGTGAGCATATGTCTCATCAATGGCTGAGCATTCACAGGGTCATGGTGGGGCTCTCTGACTACTGACCCATCATTATGAGGTCTTCAGTCTGATCCCATAAGGCAGTCTGGCTAGTTGTTTGGCCTATGCGAAATCTCTTTCCTGCAACAACTATCCTTTTCTGCCTGGATTTTCTTTCTCCCAGCATGAGATTCCTGAGAAAAGAAAATCAAAGTTCTTTGGAGTTCATTGTTTGAATAGCCTGTCAAATTGTGAGACACAGATCATGCTTCTACTCGTGCCAGTCAGGATACATGATAAAAAAATGGTTGGTGTCTTTATCAATATTCTCTTAGTCTGTGTTGCTCTGGGTAGGTTTCTCTGGGGCCTCCCCTGGCTGATAATCCCTGCCTTACATCAGATGTTCACTGAATTTTTATATTTATTCAACAACTTTTTCTTTGCCCTAACATTTTTGTCTTTTTTGATATTTTGAGTTCCATACAGATAAAGATGGTATCACCATGGACATTCTCCATTTGCTCAATTGCTCAGAAATAAAAATGAAAAAGTCTTTGACGTAACGGTATAAATCAATGTGTGCACTAATCAGTAAAACTGAGTGATTAATGTCATCTGCAGTGCTAGTGAATGTAGGTTAATAGTTATGGATAGACATTTTCAAAAGCTACACAGAGCTGAGCATTTGAAACATGCGCTTGAGGTGTATCATTTGCAGGAGGATTAGTATATGGATATTAGAACAGATATCCCTAATATATAAAGTAGGGAATGTAGGTCAGGTAGATATATGAGAGAGAAGATTCTTTGAGAATGTTATCTCAGGTGGTATGAATAGATTTTCTCACTGTCTTCTGTCTTGGAGAATTCAGTAGTTTGTAGGTAAAGAGTTTCATATTTTACTCCGTATTTTTAAGTTAAAAGCTCCCTGATAAGTCTTATAAATATTGACAAATAGAGCTAAAGCAGATTGATTGATTGTAGTTTTCAGCCAAACTTTCTTTTTGGTAGTATTATGGAATGTAAATTTTAGTTGTGGGGAAGAAACCAAGCCCTCAGTTTGGAAGATGTAATTTGGCTTTGATTCAATCTCCACCATTACTAGTTATTGTATTTTTTATAATTTTTATGATAATAGTATTTATTGAATGTATTTATGATTATTGAATAGTGTTTATGCAGTGAAAATGGAATTATCAGAGTCCATCCTTTAGTCACATTGTATCTACTCAGAGAACTACACATGGAAGTACACAATTATAATTTGATGTAAGTTGCTGGGCCCCAAGGAAAAGTCAATTTATATGTGAAAGGATGTGAATGTCTGTTGCTCTGTCTCTGTCTCTCTGCCTCTCTCTCTCTCTATCTCTCTCTCTCTCTGTGTGTATGCATGTGTTATGAAAGGAGAAATCTTTTATGGTAGGTTACTGAAAGTAGATAGCTTTCCATTCTTTTACTGTAAATGGAGGCGATAAAGAGAGAATACTCCTTGTGTGTAGTAGGTTAGTATATTAATAATATGCTAACATCATCTGTGCTGCAGCTTCATAGCTTGGGCTGGTATCAGAAGCTAGAGCACGACCCATAGTCTGCGGATAAAGAACTAGAAAGAAGGCTTATGTGAACTCCTAGTCCCTTATCTGCTTGTCCCAAATTCCAAGCTCAGATCTCTAGAAAGAGAAATTCCAGTCTACTGGATGGGTCGTGTATCTGAAAGATGGAGGAAAGAAAATGCAGAGTGACAGCTCTATGCAAAGATTTTTCTAAAGCCAAATAGAGCAAGTACTTAACCCTCAGAATAACTGCTTGATTTAGTCACCAGGCCAAAATGAAAGGGGTATACTCTGTAATAGAGAAAGCGTTGGGACTGAAGCAGGCTAGAGATAATGAATTCAGACATAGGAATGCAAGGGAAATTATCCAAAACAAGAGTCATTGATAATGTTTAGAACCTGGAGGCTACTTGACTAACGGGAACTCAATCCCTGTCAAGTAAACACAGGACACTCATGCTATTCTTGGTGGTTTACATAAACCTTTTTTTCATTTTTCTGCTTAAGTTGATGTGTAGTCTTGTAATAAAGTTTGGGGAGATGGTGGGTCTCAAGAAGCCCTGAAAGAGAGAAATGATTGGTGAATCTCAGAATTATATGGTGTAGTAACTTCAAAATCTCTGAAAGTCCACAGGCATTGGTTACTTCTAGCTTATGTGGCTTATGTACCAATCTTTTTTATAGGTTGGAAAGGTTTTATACCATAGAAATTCATCTCTCATAGTCCTGCTGGGTAGACACTGGAGACAGAGGTGACAGCATAGTTAGGCTCCATTGCAGGCTCCATCCCAGTGGCAAACTTTCAACTTCTTGACATATTCTAGTGAGATTCCTCTCAATAAATGGTACACTCTTACATCATGATGGAACCACCATCTTAATTACCTCTCAAAGTTCTTACCACCTAATGCCATTTTGTTGGACATTAGAACCTCAGCATATGCCATTGAGGCCATGCACTCATGCAGTCTAGTAGACAAATTAAAGCCTACACTAAACAGTACAGAGAATGAGGCAGGAGCAACAAAAGCATATCATTTAAACTCCAGCTTATGTGGCTGACTGGTTCCGTAGTGTATGGTAAATAATGCTTTAATATGCTTAGTTAAACAATTAATTTGTAAATAATTGATTGAAGTGACAATAGGGCACAAAGAAACAATGATATGTGCACCATCTGCCATATAATTATTTAGGGTTGTTTTCTTTTTTCTTAATCTTATGATTACAATTACTAATGACAGATGTTAAACAATTTCTTAGATACAAAAATAAATGTTCCTCAAGTTCCACTAATCACTGTTGACAAAGCTGCTCTTCTTTTAGTTGTTCAATTTTATACAAAAGTCTGATATTCTTTGGATATTCTTGTTTAAGTAGTTAAATCTTACTGTCATGAATGTTAGGATATTAAATGCACATTAAAATTTGATTATCAGTTTGCTAATAAAAGGCTCCAATTTAAGTCAAAATGTTTTTGAAGTGAGACTATTGGCAATTAAAACCAAATAAATGCCACCCCAATTATATCATTCAAGCTTTGTTGTAGATGTGTGGTGCCAACTAATGTTTGTCCTGAATAGTCGATACTGAGAGCAATGCTGTAGTGTCATCGTGTACAGGTGTAATAATAAGTGTTATTTAACTCAGATGAGTAAACCTGATAGTAATTTTTACAGCAGTAGTTATTTGACTGAATATTTTAATGAACATGTTTATAAATTATTAAAAGTTTCACAGATGCAAATATTTACACGCTGAATTCAAATATGAACACTAAAACAAAACTGAAAGTAATAAGAGCAAAACTAAACCTGGATAGGTATCTTTACAATTACTTATGGGGTCCAATTGAAAGGACCTAATAAAGCACATTTCTATAATTTAGAATAATGGAGTAAAGCCACCTTCTCTGTGTGTAACTATTAGGTGAGGCAAAGAAGCATAGAGCTGAATGAGATAGTTAGGTAGTTTTAGCTTATATAGCCTAATATTTGGGGATAATTTGAAGTATTAAGTAAGGCTCATCCATGAATAGATAAACTTCAAAATGTTTTTTAAAATCATTTGTGTTTTAGTTAAATTGAAGAAATACACAACTCTTGACTGCCAAAGATAATAATTCATTTTTAATAACATAGTTCATTAAAATGTACTGGTTTTTACCATTTCTGGTAATTGAATAAAAATATAAAAGTATTCGTCATTTATACAACAGTTTTTACTACTATGAGTTGAAATGCATTTCTGTAAGTAATGAATGCTAAAGTCCTTACTTTCTTTGCTTCGGAATCTGACCTTATTTTGAAGGGTATTACAGAAGTTATCATATTAAAATGAATCACTAAATTGGGACCCTCTCTAATTGGAATCTGTATGCAGTTACTTTAGATTTGGAGTCATGTCCTCACAGATGATGATGTGAGGTGAAAAGACTGACACATGTGTATCCAGATACCTTCCGGCATGAGAAACTCAGAGAGACTTACAGGCTATATTGTTCATCTTAGAAAAGAAATCACCCTTGATGACACTTTGTATTCAGATTTCCCCGCACCAAGAACTCAAACAAAAGCTCCCAGTTTTGAAGCTTCCAGACTGTGATGGTCTACCATGGCAGTCCATAGAAGCAAATACACCTTGAATTTAACTTTCTGCTACATGTAGGTAATAGGGAGCATCGAAAAGGGAAAGAGAAAGAAGGGAAGTGAGGTCAGGGCTTCTTCGGTTCTTGGTTTCCTCTTTGCAACCCTGCATTCACTTCTCTGTGTTGAACATTACTCCACCTGCAGTGATCTTCTCTGAATTCCTTCTTCCACTCTTTCCTTTGTTCCTCTCATTTCAATATGTCTAAAGGTCTTCTGTTACAACAAGCTTCAGAAACCCAAGCTTTCTCTTTTAATTCTTTATTAACCCTTGGCAGCAGTCTTTTTTTATTAAATTGCTGCTATAGCTATTTTGCATGTGACATGTTTTTCTTTGGTAGAACCTTGAGTCATACAGAACCACATGAAAGTACTTAGCTTTCCAAAAATATATCTTTTTAAAATTTAAACTTAATTTTTATCGCATGTCTAGGGGTGTTTTGATCTGTTCATCATGCACTCTCCTTCTTCTTGTGGAGGTCAAAAGCTATCAGCAGATCCCCTGCAACTGGAGTAACAGGCAGTTGTGAGCCATGATCAGGGTGCTGGGAATTGAATTTGCATCCTTAGCAAGAGCAGCAGTGCCCTTAGCCACTGCTTTATCTCTTTACTCCCTCAGGCATTCCTTTTATTTAGCTCTTGTTGTAGCACCTTGTTTACATATGACTGTTGTAGCCTGTTTTATTTTGGTTTGGGGTTTGTTGTTTGTTTGTTTGGTCGGTTTTGGTTTTTGGAAGAGCTTTGGCTAACATAGACATACTTTTCTTTTTTTTTTTTTTTTTAAAAAAAAGTGAATTATCCTATTTGTTATTTTGCTACTGAACTTTGCACTGATAATACTTGCACCTTAATGATTTATGTAAGTCTTTCTTTCTATAAGAGATGTTCCCTGAAGGTAAAACCAGAATTTTATGCAGACATAGTATAAGTCCTTGGTACAGTCACATGAATTAACTTAAAGGAACCTTTAATTTTTAAAACTAAAGTACCATTAGTAATATCTACATTAATAAGTGAAGTGATTCATATTTACTAATGTTACAGAAAGAAAGCTTGGATGAAGAAACAGGCAAATCATGATAGTCTACATACTTGCGCAAGGTGAATGACAGATATTACTCTGGCTTCTTATCAAAAATGAAAGGACAATGTTGGATTGTCATATAAATAACAATGTTCACAGGTTAATTAAATACAAATTGATTACTCAGTGACATATAAATTTGAAACATGTGACCGTACACAAAATTAGTCCCTAGAGAAACTGCATGAAGAAATCCATATGTTATCCAACAAGCCTGAAGCTCAGTGAGCTACTGCAGCTGACGTGAGTTTCAATTCTATACTTTGTGCCATCACAGAGCATCTACTGTGCCAGTGCTGTAATGTTCAAGTGATGAGGGCTATTTCAGTGGAAGCAAGATAAGCAAAGCTATACAGAAGAGATGCCTTGGTTGAATAAGTGACATGGCTATATAACTTTGATAATATTTTAATTCATCTCCATAATATATACATTCACAAGTGGTATGTAAATATCAATTTCTTCTATTAAATTTAGCTCTGTATTGTGTGGCAACTTGTTATCTAAGTACTAGGAATTCAAATGAGTCTGAACATGTGTTTTATAAGAAAAGTATAACTAGTTATTAGGTAAAATCTGCTTATAAATATTTATAGCCACCTGGTTACATTTTTTTCACACCACATTTAACAAATAAAATATGAGCTAAAAATTTAAAACAGTAGTATATTTTGAAGTAAATGGCTGTGGTACTTTTAAAATCCGGAGAAAATTATTTTCCTTTGCTACTTTCTAGATTAACAAGACTGACTTTAATAAAACTTTTGCTTCATAACAGGTATATGAAATGAAATACATTATAAATACTATTTAATAAGTTAAACAATCTTTTTGATAAAATATGTTTTATCAAAACATATATTTGTTCTTCCTGGCTCTGAAACAGTTGATATTACACATAATGCTCATTGTTTCTGAGTCAGGGGAAAATGTATGTCACGGATCCAAATAATACAACTTCAATATAGTCAGCGCCCTCTCTTTCTCTCTCTGCCTCCCCAGGGTACTGTCCACAGAATGCTGTCCCTCAACACCCTTCCATACCCCTGCTGGGCCACTGCATGTATTTTACTAGGATGTCTATCTCGCCTATGAATATCTTTATTTTTCTGAAATTTCAGTAGATGTTTCTCCAAATCTTGTGGTTAGAACATAGCTACGTCTGTGTCATCAGAAACTTTCCACACGGCCACTATGATTCTGATTCTCTTGAGAGATAACCGTTGTTGCCATGTCTCACTCAGCTCAGGGCATGCTTCTGGGATATTGATACGGACATGAGTTTGAGGATCAGACTCCCCAACTGCTTGTTAAAACTGCATCTCTCGAATAATAGAAATCTTACTTGAGAGTTTGGCTCACAAATGACTGATATGTTGACTGGGCTACCTTGCACAATATAAGTTAAATAATCTTTTGTTGTTTAAAAAAGTTATAGAGTTAATCATTATCCAGAGAAAAATATTAATAAATTATGCAGAAAGTACCTAACAGAAGAAATATGCAATACAGTATGTTAAATTTTTCCACACTGCGACTCTAGCATATCCCAAGTTATATTTGCTCTCTGCATGAGCCTTTTAATCACAGAAAACCATTTAACCCTTTCATTTTCTACAAGAATTTTAGGGTGTATATTAGTAATATTGCATTAAGCTAAATATACCAAGTAACTAATTTTACAATCACTTTTACATGAGAGGAATTCAGTGAAAAACACTGGAAAATTCCCATGGCAACATGATTTCATAGTGATGTGATGTCTCTGATTAGCGTTCTGTGGTTTTTATTCTCCTGCTTTCAAATATACCTCCAGGACTCAAAACAGTTAGGGTCCTTTTCTTTTTTTCAAAAACAAAGCTACTCATTTTTTTTACAGAGTGTATCCCGTTTTAATAAGACTAAAATTTTGACTTAAAAATTAGACATATGTATAAGGAAAGACAAGAAATGTAGATTTTTAAATGGACAGTGTCCTGGCCTGAGTAAAATCATCTCTCTCTCTGTCTCTCTCTGTCTTTCTTGCTGTGTGTGTGGGTGTGTGTGTGTGGGGTGCTGAAACAGAGGCAGTATCACATTCAACAGTCCTTGGTATTTTGGGAGTATATCTTGTCCCTAGTGTTCTAGTGTTCTCTCTCTCTCTCTCTCTCTCTCTCTCTCTCTCTCAGGGTTTCTCTTTGTGACAGAGAACAGAGCCCAGCCTGTCCTCAAACTTCCCACAGATATTTTCCTGCCTCTGCTTCCTGAGTGCAGGGATTAAAGATGTAGCCACCATGCCTGACATAGCTGTTTTACTCTAAAGAGGAGAAAGGGAGAGAGTAAAATTTCTATTACAAGAGAGAAGATGGTTTTTGAGACTATACAATGGTCTTTACACTGAAAAAGAAGAGCATTCCATTGATTTTCATTGGCCTCCATTTTCTGCAATCAGTGCTTTTCCATGTCTGAGCATCAATGTGTGTGCATGAATGTGCGTATGTGTGCAAGTGTGTGTATCATCAGAATAAGAAGAAAAACATGCAAACATCTCACCAACATAGTGTTAATGGGAATACTATTAATAAATAAACAGCAAGTGTTCATGGGAATACTATGCATTCACCCTATTTGTAGCGATTCCTATCTATTCTGATCCCCATGATTCAGTTTCTTAATAACCATTAACAATTGGGGATATATGTTCAAAGTGAAGCCACATAACCTATTCATGAAATAAAAGTCTATAGAATATGTCAATAGAATCTCCAAACACTCATACTTATTTTTCTAACAAAATTCTCCTTAAAGGCAAATAAATAACTGCTTATATTCTCTGTACATACATTTTCTGATGTAATCAGAAAGTGATCAGTGTCATTTGTTTACAACTGTAATGAGATACCTAATAATTTAATACATCTGCAGTCTGAGGAATAATGTACAATTTTTGGACACAGTGCAGATGCACTAATGAAACAGAATAGTGGAGAGAAATTTTTGCTATCAAATAAATGATCAACTCTAAAATATTTGATAAAATAACGACGCTACAAGTGGCTTCAATAATCTTCAAGGCTATGAATGTTATGCAAAAATGTTATCTGGCCAGTTTTACTAATCAACTTACTCTGTCAAAAATACTAACTCTACCTTACCAAATTTGAGCTCTGAGTGAATTATTTACATGAAGTCTTACTCTTATATTGACAACTTTTACTTTTTAAGTATTTTACACCGTAAGAGATTCACATACAAAGAAAGAAACAATGATGGAAACGACACTTAGATAACTGCTTTATTTATTATTTGAAATTTTCATTTACGTTTGCAGTGAGTTTTATTTTACACCCTGGGACCCAACAATCCTTCTTCTTAACAAATGTGTGTCTTCAGTTTGTGTTTTTGTTTTTATCTTATTATTAATTGGTCTGAGTCCAATCAGTGCTGACCAGAGACAAATGAAAATGTGTGAGCCTTCCACTGGGGCATTGGCTTACTAGTCACATCCCCAAAGAGAGGTGACTTTCCCTCCCTCATCAGATATCAGTTGCCATTAGCTCCTTAGCTAGGTGTTGGTTTTCGCAACCCCTCCCCTCTCCATGCTGGACTTTTGACTGGTTGATCTTGTGCAGGCAACCAAGGAGCTATGAGCAGATATGGGCATATGCCATGTCACACAGAGGACATCATTTCACAGCACTCCTTCCCAAATTCTGCAAACTTGTAATGCATACTTTACTTCCTATAACCCATGGGTCTGGGATTGTAGGTCCTCCTTTGTATTTAATCAGATAGCAATGGCATTTTTTAAAAACAAGGTACAAATACTCTAACTTACAGTAATATCACTGTGATCTTGTAAATGCCAATGGTGATTTTGAACCTGTTCATTTTGTGAACTTGTAAGCTAAGCAATGCCCATTTCTGGTAATTAGGAGTTCTTTGGACAAATGATTGCTTCTCTAAGAGGAATACCCTAAAATAACCTGATGGACCTCAGAGAGTGTGGAAAAAAAAGGAGTTGTTCTGTGGTTTGGCATCAATTATGATATTACTTCTGTCTTCCACATGTTATGCTAAGGCTTTCAAGCATACATCTACCTATCTATCTATCTATCTATCTATCTATCTATCTATCTATCTATCTATCTATTTTTATTTTTAAATTTACAGTTAATAAATAGAAAATACAAAGAATCTTTTAAAACCAATGTATATTATACAAAAATTATGTAAAGTATTTCAAGCTGAAAAGAATTTTCAAGATAAGACATGGAAATTTAAAAATTACTTTGCTTAAATGATGACAATGTAGCCACTTCTGATGAGAACTGATAGTCTAAGATCAGAAAGAAGGAGAGGAAGACCTCCCCTATCAGTGGACTTGGGGAGGGGCATGCATGCAGAAAGGGGAGGAAGGGTGGGATCGGGAGGGGAGGAGGGAGGGGCTTATGGGGGGTACAAAATGAATAACGTGTAATTAATAATAATAAAAAATATTAAAAAATTACTTTGCTTAAATGAAAAGAAAATATTGAACAATGAATTTTATATAATACAATTAGTTAATTTTGAAATATTAAAGTGCCGACCTTTTGGTAGGGAAATTAGTAGTGCTTTTCATGCTAAGTACTCTGAACTTCAATTCAGTTACATGAACAATCCCAAAATATGTATTCTATTCATGGATCTATTTAAATGGTTCTTCTCACTTCGAATTTTTGAACTTGTTGATATTAGGTTAAATTCATATAATGCCCTTCTTTTAGGGCTTTAAATTATGTTAGCCATAGCTCATTTCAGAAAACCTGCTTACTAATGCTCTGAAGAACTGGAATTATAGATGTTTATAAGCCATTATGTGGATACTAGGAATTAGGGTTCTAGTGTCCTCGACCACAGAGCCATTTCTATAATGTTTATAGGAAAAATGTTTATTAATAACAAGATTTAGATAATTTGGACATAAGAAGTGGATGAATGAATTAAAAGGTATTGGTATATATTTGGTCTGTGTGAGAAAAAGTCTCTAACTAGAAACATATTACTCTCAAACATGCAAACAGGTGTTATGGTAGTGTCTGAGAGTAGGGCCAAAGGATAAAAATTAGAAGTGATAGATTGCAAAGCTCCTCTGCTCCTGGAGAGATGGCTGAGGCATTGAGAGCATGCACTAATTACACAGACAATGAACACATTAGATGATCAGATTAAGTAATCCTTCTTTATAACAAAGTATGAAACTCACAGAATGACTTAAGTAAGATTTTTATACAATGGTAATTTATTTACAGAGGAGAGACAGAGATAGTGCATTTTACAGATCTCATTCTTGATATATTATTAATAACCAAAGCCACATTTGCTTAGTTTTGAAGTCAACATTCTTTAACTCTAGGATCACGTATGAGACCTCATTGAAGTAAGTGTTCATGTCCCCATATCATCTGCTAGGCTGATATCATCGCAGATGCTCCTTGCTTCTATGAAGTTAAAAATGTTTTGAGTAGAATTGTTATATAGAGATACTTTTCTCATTGTTACATAGACATTATGTAACGTGGAAGATAAGATAAGAATGATACACTCATTGCAAGTATAGACTGTAAATATTAGTTTTCAGTGTTCATACAGAGGAGATGAAGTACTGTGTTCTGTTTTGTAATCATACTAAAATCTGTACACCTAAAGAAACTAATCAAGAAGGACTCTGGCTAAGATGATCAATCTTCATTCAGAAAGGCAAAGGGGATGGACATTGGAAGAGGAAGAAAACACGGAACAGGACAGGAGCCTACCACACAGGGCTTCTGTGTTCTGTTTTGTTAGGAAAATAGAAATACATAAATTATTTTATGGCCTTCTGTATAGAGTTTTTTATATACTTATATCAAAAGATAAAATCATTTATTAATGTCATTATATATGTATTACATACTTCTGATTACAATCTAATTCTACCTTAGATTTGTTGCTTAAATTATTGCATTTCATGACTGAAATCTTATAGAGAATATTGTTTGAAACCAGCATCCTCAGCACTATAAATATAATTAACTCTTATAAAAATAGATGTAATCAACATAAGCAAGTGATTGCCAACATGGAAAAATCCAAAACTCATACAAACAGAAGGCAGAGACCAATTTTTCCTAGCATTTATTTTCTATTGTGATCCTTTCAGTAAGAATCCAATCCTAGTTCATCTTCTGCTGATGAAACAGAATATAGGAGGTTGAGTAAGTTATGAGGCATAGGGATTACTTTGGCTCACAGGTCTAGAATCTGGAGAGGTCAAAGACCAGGCAATAAGCTCTTCTTACTGTGTCACAGTGAGGTGAGAAGCATTGCAGCTGGAGAACATGGAAGAGGAAAGTGGGGACAATGAACGCGTTCTCCACATCAATTACCCCAACTCTTGTGATATCAGCAGTAATTACTCACAGAGGCCAAATCTTTTCAAATGTCATCATGATCTTTGAAGTAGAAATTTAAATCACAGTAAAACAATGAAAAAAGAGAGAGAGAGAGAGAGAGAGAGAGAGATTGGATGTGGACACTAATATCCCTAAGCCCCTCTACAGTTAAATATGACCTATTGACACTTTCTAACTTTTTCATATTAATTATAGTTTATTCACTTTGTATTCCATCTGTAGCCACCTCTCCATTGTCTCCCAATCAGACCCTCCCTCCCTAATCTCCTCCCCTGCCCCTCCCAAAATCCACTGATAGGGGAGTTCCTATTCCCCTTCCATCTGAACCTAGCCCTCAGGTCTCATCAGGACTGGCTGCATTGTCTCCTCTGTAGCCTGGCAAGGCTGTTCCCTTCTCAGGGGGAAGTGATCAAAGAGCCTGCCACTGAGTTCATGTCAGAGACAGTCCCTGTTCTGCTTACTAGGGAAAAAGAGAGGAAGTGGAGAAAGGGGAATCTTCTTCCATTGCTGGTGGGAATGTAAGCTTGTACAACCAGTTTGGAAATCAATCTGGCTTTTTCTCAGACAACTAGGAATAGTGCTTCCTCAAGACCCAGTTATACCACTGCTAGGTATATACCCAAAATTGGCTCAAGTACACAACAAGGACATTTGTTCAACTATGTTCATAGCAGCTTTATTTGTAATAGCCAGAACCAGGAAACAACCCAGATGTCCCTCAATGGAAGAATGGATACAGAAATTGTGGTACATTTACACAATGGAATACTACTCAGCAATTAAAACAAGGAAATCATGAAATTTGCAGGCAAATGGTGGGAACCAGAGAAGATCATCCTAGGTGAGGTAACCCAGAAGCAGAAAGACACACATGGTATATACTCACTTATAAGTGGATATTAGACATACAATATAGGATAAACATTCTAAAATCTGGACACCTAAAGAAGATAAGCATGAAGGAAGACCCTGGATAAAATGATCAATCCTCACTCAGAAAGACAATTGGGATGGATATTGGAAGAGAGAGAAAATATGAAACAAGACAGGAGCCTAATACAGAGGGCCTCTGAAAGACTCTACCCAGCAGGTTATTAAAGCAGATACTGAGATGCATAACCAAACTTTGGGCAGAGTGCAGGGAATCTTATTTACTAGCTTTTCATTAAGACATACTCTTAAGTGATATTCCAAACCTATTCTGTCACTCACATCCAATTTATTCCGCAGTATATTTATTATTATTATTTTATATTAATTACAGTTTATTTGCTTTGTATCCCAACATTAGCCCACTCCCTCTTTCCCTCCCAATCCCACCCTCCCTCCCTCTTCTCGCATACCCCTCCCCAAGCCCACTGATAGGGGAGGTCCTCCTCCCCTTCCATCTGACCCTAGCCTATCAGGTCTCATCAGGACTGACTACATTGTCTTCCTCTGTGGCCTGGTAATGCTGTTCCTCCCTCAGGAGGAGGTGGCCAAAAGCCAGCCACAGAGTTCCTGTCAGCAACAGTCCCTGTTCCCATTACTAGGAAACTCATTTGGATACTGAGCTGTCATGTACTACATCTGAGCAGGGTTTCTAGGTAATATCCATGAATAGTCCATGGTTGTTGGAGTATCAGTCTCAGAAAAGACCCCTGTGCCCAGATATTTTGGTTCGGTTGCTCTCCTTGTGGAGCTCCTGTCCTCATCAGGTCTTAATAACTCCCCTTTCTTTTACAAGTTTCCCAGCACTCTGCCCAAAGTTTGGTTATGCATCTCAGTATCTGCTTTGATACCCTCCTGGGTAGAGTCTTTTAGAGGCCCTCTGTGGTAGGCTCCTGTTCTGTTTCCTGTTTTCTCTTTCTTCCAATGTCCATCCTGTTTGTTTAGGTTCTTATTATTATGAGTTGCGCTTAACAAAACAAAGCTTTCTTTAAGCAATCCCAAGAACTAGATTTTTCAGTAGGATCTACGGATAAAAATTTAAATTTGATACCCACACTGCTAATTGAAATCCACATGTGCTTCACCTTCTTTGCTGATTAGGGTTAAATACACTTTTCTAAATTAGATGATGGCAAAATTTTAATTACCTACCTTAGCTTCTTTCATGTTCAAAGGGCCTCCATCTAGAGACAAAACCTTTGCCCAATGTTAGTCTGTTTCTCAAATTAAGTAGTATGATATATTCCTACGCACTATCTAATAACTTAATAAAACTGTCTTTTATCATTAAGTTTTTAAAATTATTTAATTAATGTATTTATTTATTACAGTTTATTCACTTTGTATCCCTGCTGTAGCCCCCACTCTCATTTCCTCCCAGTCCCAAGAACCCTATCACTTCTCTCCCTATGCCCTTTCTCTAGTCCCTTGATAGGGGAGATCCTTCTCCCCTTCTTTCTGACCCTATCCTATTATGTCTCATTAGGAAGGGCTGCATCATCTTCCTCTGTGGCCTGTTAAGGCTGCATCCCCCAGGGGGATGTCATCAAAGAGCCAGCCACTAATTTCAACCCCTGTGCCCCTTACTAATGAACCTGCTTGGAAACTGAGCAGCCTGTTGGCTTCATCTGAGCAGGGGTCTAGGTCCTCTCCATGCACGGTTTTTGGTTTGAGTATCAGTCTCATTATTAAGTTTTATATTATGGATTGATATTAAATCATAAAGTAAGTAGGATATATAGTCCTTACACCAGATTTCTTAAACATGAAATATTTTCAGTGTGGCTGTCCATTGCTGATTGCTGATTCTGAATAAAGATGCTCCCCCTATCTATGATATTTTCCCATAAAAGACAATAAACAGAGCTACCAGGAATGATCAACGGGTAAGGGTGCTTCTTTCCAAGTATAATCACCTGAGTTCAATCACCAAGACAGTAGGAGATCAAGGCTTTATAAGTTGTCTTCCTACATCCACATCCACATCTCTGTATGCACATATGCACATCAAAGTTAATAATAAATGAATACATAACAATAATAAGTGAAAATAAATCATAAGTAAATAATTGTAAAAAAAAGCAATAGAGTGTGCTTGACTATTCAGTCTGGGTAATGCTGAAAATTTGAAGAAAATCAATTGAGCACTTTTTCATT
This sequence comes from Psammomys obesus, assembly GCF_907164565.1. NCBI lineage: Eukaryota > Metazoa > Chordata > Mammalia > Rodentia > Muridae > Psammomys > Psammomys obesus. The sequence goes on from NW_026587216.1 coordinate 8,516,534, forward strand.
ATTTACTTTACAATATGTTAGAAATAGCCAACAAAGATAATCTAGGTTACAAGACAATTACCACAGTTTTATTTTTCTGTGCTTTGAAATGTGGACTAAATGGTGGTCTTTTTCCGACAGTATTCTTTAGTCATGAGGGAACTACAGAGAAAGAAAAGATGACCTTTCAGATGCCTTAATTCAGTGATCATCTACAAAATCCCTCAAAACAGAAATGCTGCCTGCCAAGAAGTGCCCTATAGCTTCATTGGCTGGGACAGCATTCATGACTTACATTGTCCTTTTCGTTGTGATTTGGTACATTACTAATTGCTGTTGTGTACATATTTCTGTATACCATATACCCCTGATATCATAGACTAAGTGACATTTCAGTAGAATATGTTTTCAGTGGGCATGTAATGTCATACTATGCATCTGTATAAAATGAGATAAACAAAATTGGTAATGAATTTTTTTATATAATATAAGTTAGGAGGAAAATAATGTCTTTAGCTTTATTATTGTTTTGAAAATGTGTACATCATCTTTAGGAACAAGGAATTTGTACATATTGATATAACACATTTGTTTTGACATTTTCTTGAAATTCTCCTGTGACCAAAAAAGCCTAAAACCCTTTACAGTCTTCACCCATTGATAATTATGTAATCTGCAGTTGTCTTCTGACCACGCACAGGTCCACCTTCTCAGCTTTACTGTTAAATGTTCTTCACTAATACAATTCATGTATTTAGGCGGGATATTTTCTGTTCTCAGAAGCTGTTTCATTTCATTTCTGCCACAGATTCAGTAGGACCTTGGATCCCTTTCAGAGTATCCACGAGAAGCATGGAAATGGAGTGTGCTTCCCTTACGTTCTCCTTCCATGCTAGCCTTCTTTGCTGCTGCTATGGCAACAGACTGGCAACAGTTGTAGAGGAAAGCATGCCCAGACTCCAGCCAGATGGAGGGAACGGGTGCCAGTGTCAGTGTAAGCCGTGTGTAGTGGTGATGAATTAGAACTTGGCTGTTTCCCCTCCAGTAGAGTCAAGATGGATGAAAAGAGAATGCTAGGGACTGTGGGGCACCATCCAAACTAACAGCTGTTCACTGGAGAGTGGGCCTTGTTAATATCCACTCTCCTACAACATTTTTGCACAAAATAAAACATGCTAATGTCTATATTCTATTGAAAAGTCTTTGTGACATAACCAGCAATCTAATTGCCTTTCTATGAATCACTCTCCGTACAAACAAAACTATTGTCCTATATTTTATTCCCACAAGCAATGATCCTTTAAATTCACATTATTCCATTATATTTCTTTATTATTGATGGGAACTATTTAAAAGTCACTATTGGCTTGCAATTTTACAGCTGCTAAATTAGAACATTTAAGTTGTAAATACTTCAAATATGCTTCTTTTGAATTAATAAGTAGTTTCTATTCTTTAGATTTTATAGTAATCAAGATTAATCTTAAATGGATAAAATGATGATAATTGAATTATTTATAAAATAAAGATATCTGTGAAGAGTTATATCAAACATTATGCCCTGTGTGAAAGGCTATAATATCTTTCGCATTCATGAATAAAGATGAAAATGAAGTAACATTAAAGGAAAACATTTTAAAATATGTAAGAGGTAATTTCTCTTTTTATTGATAAGACACAATTTGTACTGTGCAGTATTTCCTTCTAATTTTATTAAAAATTAAAATGCAATTTAGAGAAACAAGTACAGTTCAGGAAGTTGTCTACTGTGCCAGTACATTCAAGCACATTTCCCATTTTCTCTTCTACCAGGTTCAGTGTATTTGGTTTTATAATGAGGTCTTTGATCCAATTGGACTTGATTTTGGTGCAGGGTGATAGATATGGATCTATTTGAATTCTTCTACCCAATGACCTCTAGTTAGACCAGCACCATTTATTGAACATGTTTTCTTTTCATAGTATATTTCTGACTTCTTTATAAAAAATAATCGGGTGTTCACAGGTGTGAGGACTTATGTCTGCGTCTTTAATTTCATTCCATTGATCAGCATGTTTTTTTTTTTTAATGCCAGTATCTTGTGGTTTTTATTACTACAGCTTTGTAGTACAGCTTGAGATCAGGAATGGTGATATCTCTAGAAGTTCTTTTGTCGTATAAGATTGTTTTAGCTATCTTGGGTTTCTTGTTTTTTTTTTTTTTTCAGATGTTGTTGAATATTGTTCTTTCAAGTTCTGTAAAGAATTGTGTTGAAATTTAATGGAGTTTGCATTGAATCTCTAGATTGCTTTTAGTAGGATGGTTACTTTTACTATTTTAATCTTACCAATCCATGAGCATGCAAGATCTTTCTATCTTCTGAATTTTCCATCCTCAGTAACCAGGCAAAGCCTCTAGTGAAGGGATTGGGACACCAACCCATTCTCAAAATCTTCAACCTACAGAGTGTTCTGGGACCAGAGTCTAGCAGAATTGTATTCAAAGAGACCAAAGAGACTTCATCCAGCAACTGAGGGGAGTAGATGCAGAATAGCACAACCAAACATTATGAGTCCTGTAGAGAAGGAGGAGGAGGAGGAAATATCAGATGAATCACAGGGGTCAGTAACACACCAGGAGAACATGACCTCCACTACTAGTGGACTAGGAGAGGGACATAGGAGGACAGGAGGGAGGGTGGGAAAGGGAGAAGATGAGGAAGGGGGCTACAGCCATGATACAAAGTGAATTTTGAAAAATTAGTTAGTTATATCAACATAATGAAATGGTTCAGTTGGCTAGCAATCCTTGTTTATAAAAGACAATGCATAGGTGAAATCAAAAAATAAATTAAAGCCAGTATTTAAAAGTGATTAAAAAATATTATGAGATGCCTGGTTGGAGCAGTGCTTACCTTTAGTCGGAGCACTCAGGGAACAGAGGCAGGTAGATATTTGTGACTTTAAATCTAACCTGGTTCTGATATATATGATGAGTGCCAAGGCTGTCTGGGTTATGTAGAAAGACTCTGTCTTAAATAAAAATATTAGTTGCTTGTAGTATGTTATATTTATCTACATATGATATAAAATTTTATGTAAACATATACATGATAATATAATACACTTCCACATGAATAGCTGCTGTAGTTGGGGTTATTTTCTAAATACATATACATTTTTATAACCTTACTACAAGTTTGAAATGTGTTAAATATAAACTTATATACTTTACTTGAGTCTTTAGCTTCAGTAATTACAAACTCATGACATTACTTTTACCTTTGTGAAAACTTTCTTATATGATTAAGAAAACTTAATATACAATTATAATAAATTATAATATTTGAATTTATGGGGAGGAAGAGATGATTCAGAGCTTATGAATGTTTACCGCTCTTCAAGAAGACCATTGCATGGTTCTTTCATTCATTTTTATTTTTTGTTTTCATTATTTACTACAATTTATTTACTTTGTATACCAGTTGTAGCAACTCGCCCCAACTCCTCCTATCCCACCCACCCCCCCTGTACCCCTTTCTTAGTCCACTGATAAGGAAGAACCTCCTTCCCTTCCATCTGACCCTGGCCTATCAGGTCTCATCAGGAGTGGCTGCATTGTCTTCCTCTGTGGCCTGGTAAGGCTGCCCCACTCGAGGGAGAGGTGATCAAAGAGCAGGCCACTGAGTCCATGTCAGAGAGAGCCCCTGGTCCTGGACAGAGTGCAGGGAACCTTATGGAAGAAGGTGGAGAAAGAAAGACCTGGAGGGGAGAGGAGATCTGCAAGGAGACCAACAGAGCCACAATACCTCAGCCCGTGGGGTCCTGTAGAGACCTATACTCCAACCAAGGTCCACGCATGGAAAGGACCTACAGTCCCTGCTCAGATAAAGCCCATGGCTGCTCAGTTTCCACTGTATAGTTCTTGACCCCCAAATGGCATCTCACAGCCACCTGTGATTCAAACTCTGGCGGTTGGGATGGCCTCTTCCGTAGACGGCTGCACATACCCCTCCCACACACACATGTATCATTTAATGAATCAAATCAATCTTTTAAATTTATTTTAACTTATAAATGGAGGAGCTGATGTTTTGAGAGAGCAACCTGATAACATGAGAAAGAATTTTCCCAGTTGTTTAATCTATTGACTATTCTGAACTTTAAGCCAAATCTCTGTTCTAGATAATGCGCATTCTGGTCTCTCGTTTCCATAGAATGCTAATCTGCGTTATGCAGGCTTAATAACTTTTAAAGTGTCATAATGAAAATACTATCCAATGTTATGAAAAAAAATCAATCAAGGCAATCATCTGTATGTCAAAATTGAAAACATTTCAACATACAAGAAAAGAAGAGAAAATCAAGTAAACATCCTTCATTTGAGATAATGTGCATGGAAACGTAGCATCGTTAGAGACCCATAGCCAGCCATCAGGCAGGGCTCATGGAATTCTGTGGAAGGGGAAGAGACAGGATTACAGGAGCCAGAGTGGTCAAGACACCATAAAAACACCCACAGAATGAACCTATCAGGGCTCATAGGGGCTCACAGAGACTGAACCAACAAACTGGGAGTCTGTATAGGTCTGACCTATGTCCTCTATATATTTGTTATGGTTGTGTAGGTTGGTGCTCTCGTGGGTCTCCTCACAGTGGGAGTGGGAACTATCTATGAGTCTTTTGGTTGCTTTTGGGACCCTTTGTCTACTGCTGGGTTCCCTTGTCCAGCCTTAGTATGAGCAGATGTGCCTAGCCCTTTTCTGAAGGGAAATAGAAGAGAAGTGTATCTGAGTTAGAGAGGAGGTGAGGGGAAGGGCCTGGCAGGGGAGGAGGGAGGTGACCTGCGGTCAAGATGCAATCCATGAGAGATGAATAAATAACAAAATAAAGGAAATCTAGCATCCTGAAAATCTTCAGATCTTCAGTGCAGTTATTTCTTGGAAGTGATTCACAAATGGAAGATGAAAGCAAATTTGCATGCAAATAAGATGGGTACACTTGCTTGTTTGTACATAGAAAAGTAAATTATTGCTGAATATTTGAAAGTATGGTATGTAGATTATCTTCAACAATTTTCATTGTCTATTAATTTTATAATTACTGATGTGAGAATGCTGCTTCACATAAACGTGCAGTAAAAAAAAGACAAAGTTATGTTCATTCTCATTTCCAATGTTGTTCAACTCCTGCCCTAATATGAAGTCAAAATTAATTTAATGAATTTTAATGAAATTTAGCATCTCAGGAAAGTTTTTTTTTGGGGGGGATTAAAATCCAATTATACCATGTATCTCCTTCCTTTTCTGCGTTCATTCAATTATGATCTTCCACTCTTTGTCAAGTTAGTGGTCTCTTTTCATTTTGTTATTGCTCACGTATAAAAACGTATAAATATATGAATGCACCAACCTTCTTAGTCTATTTACTGTCATTTCAAGTCTGACCAACTAGTAGCACATCCTTGGGGAAGACTATTTCTGCTGCCCTGAGGCCTCCTTAGTTGCCAGTAGGACCTATGAAATTAACCTTCATCCGCATTGCATACCTTAGCATGTCCACTGCTATTGTCCTAGGTTAGGCAGCCATACTGTTGAGGTGTCATGGTGAGGCTTCACACAATAGACGCCCCGGTCCTCTGGCTCCTACAGTTCTTTTTAACCCTCTTCCTAGATGTTCCCTGAACTTTGCGTGTAGGAATTGTGTTGTAAATATATATGTTTGGGCTGGGCATGACCAGTTGTTTTCTGTATTTTGGAACATTTGTGGTTTTCTGACTGTAAGCAACAAATGTTCTAATTAAAAATTTAACACAATGCAATCAAAAGGCATATTTGATCCTTTCATTCTGAGGCATGACTGTAGGGAAATACTAAAGAGATTGATTTCCATAATAAGACCGTGATGTTTCTGGAAGAGAAAAAAAAAGTGGTATGTACATTAAAAACACCTCAGTTCATAACATGCCATAGCCTCGACTTAAGCTGTGGTGTTTCAGGCAATGTTTATTGGAATTAAGAAGTATAGCATTCACGATGCAAGTACTCATGTGAGTTCAGAATCAACGGTTTAATGAAAATTCTGAAGTTCAATACAGACAATTGCTGCCAAAAAACTTAGGATTTGCAGAACATTCTATTTTGAATTATTTTTGGTCATTGTGTGTTTAGAAATATTTTGCTGTTACTAAACTCACAACTCTCATTACTGTTAGGTGATACCATACAGGCTTGCAGTCCAAAGTATAAAAACTATTTTCAAAGATAAAAGCCCTTGTAAGGTTCCCTGCACTCTGCCCAGAGTTTGGCTCTGAGTCTCAGCATCTGCTTCGATACCCTGATGGATAGTCTTTCCGAGGACCCTGTGCAAGGCTACTGTCCTGTTCCCTGTCTTCTCCTACCTCCATTGTCTACCCTGTTTGCCCTTCTGAATGAGGTTTCAGCCTCTCTTAGGGTCCTCCTTGTTGTTTAGCTTCTTTAAGACTCTAGATTTTAGTATATTTATCCTATATTGTATGGCTAATATCCACTTATTAATGAGTATATAGCATATGTATTCTTCAGCGTCTGGGTTACCACACTCAGGATGATCTTCTATAATTCCGTCCATTTGCCTACAAATTTCATGACTCCCAGAGATCTGGAGGGGACAGGAACTCCACATGGAAACCAACAGAGCCAAAAAAACAAAACAAAAACAAAACAAAAAAAAAACAAAAAAACAAACAAACAAAAAAACAACAACAACAACAACAACAAAACTGGATCCAGGGGGTTCTACACAGAGAAAGGACCTAAGCCTCCTGCTCAGTTTCCAAGCAGGTTCCTTAGTAAGAAAAGAGCAGGGGCTGTCTCTGACATGAGCTCAGTGGCTGGCCCTTTGATCACCTCTCCCTAGGGGTATGCCTTGCCAGGCCACAGAGGAAGATGAAGCAGCCAGTCCTGATGAGACCTGATAAGCTAGGGTTAGATAGAAGGGGAGGAGGTCCTCCCCTATCACTGGACTGGGAGGAGATGAGGGGCTAGAGCTGGGATACAAAGTGAATAAATTGTAATAATAAACAACTAAATGAATAAAATATATAAGCTTTTGAATTGTTCACATTTGAGAGATTTTAATTATTTTAAATTCCTGTTTATTGTGAATAAACAGGAATTTAAAATATTCAGATATTCACTTTTGTAGAAACTGTGTAATAAGCACAGAGATAAAAAAAAAAATTGCATGGGCCTGGTACGCATTAAGGCTTCAAGCATAATTACCATGGAGGTCTTGAAAGAACTGCATGTATGTCTTCCTAAGCAGTGAATACACACATCTCTTGCTCATACAGCATGTGTGCTTGTGAAAGATAAAATTATCTGGGAGTCTTCACAATTTTCCTCGCTCCAATTTAATCACTAGCTATTTGGTTATTTGGCATGCATATAAATATTTAAAATCTTATAATAGCATGAACAAGTTTTGTTTGTTGGTTGGTGGTATTCTTAGGGAAATGAATGTATGATTAGTTGTGTTTAGGCGATAAATGGGTAACTAGACTATTTGTTTTAGAATATAACTCGTATTGCAAATATTTTACTAATCTTAACAATTTGAATTGCTGAAAAGAAAATGCACATGGTTTGATTGATTTTTAATAACACAAATCCCAGTAACTATGGTTCCTTAAATGACAATAAGGTCCTAAATTCTTAAATTTTTTTTCAAGTTTTAGAAAAGGAAAATATAACATTATTTTTCTTATCCCAGACAACTGATAATATACTATGTCATGTAGCAGAACTCCTTAATCTATGTTTCTGGATATTTTTATGTTATTGCTGTTACTTTTAACATAATTTGTTTCAGGAGACATAAATCATTGAAAGAACAAACTGACATTGTTGAGAAGGGTAACAATGCTAAAAAGTATTGCCTTTTTTTCTAAGACATTAAATTTTGTATACATCTCTACTCTGTGTTTCTTGGCTGTAGAGATGACATTATTTGAAAATCTAGTTCTAATTTTGGATGCTATTCATAATAGTTGTGTAAGAAGAACATTTTTGTAAAAGGCAAACTTCTTCCCCAAAACACTTTCTTAATTTGCTTATATTATTAAATATGCAATACATAATTGAATGTGAATAAAAACTAAACATGGGTGTGTGTGCCATAAATGTTTTACTTTTCACAAAGCTTTGCTAAAAACTGTTTGTTATAACAAACTTTATTATGCTGAAATCATAATTTATTCATAATGTAATTACATATTAAAGATTAAGAACACATAGCATATTAAAAGTTTAGGTATGCATTGAATTATAATGTATTAACATTTACTTGTCCTTTAAACATCACATCTTTTAAATTTATAATGAAGCACTTTCTGTAACAGAGACTTTTTAATATCCACTTGCCTAATTAAGAGATTAAACAATCAAGGAAATTTTAAAAATACATTCTACTCATTTGCTGTTTCATGTGTCATATTCTCCATTTAAATACACTCCTAGTATTGTTTTAGGATACAGAGTAACAACACTTTCCAATATACAGACATTAAATTTACATGCACATTCCTAGGTGTGAGAGGAATGGTCACACTGTACCATGATAGAGTATATGCTACTTAATAGCAAGAGGATGACATTTGCACATTATCAATATCAAGGAATAAGGTCCTATAAAAACTTGTATAATAAGTACTATAATTAAAATAAAACTCTAATAATATTTTTACATAGGTGATAGCAGAGAGACAGCTAAGCAGAGAAAAGCAGAATAAAACCATTTTTTAAATATTCTGTATGTTATTACATTCTTTTATACCTGTTACCCTGTGCCACTACAATGGAACCCTATACTAATTCTTTTGTGTCAAAACACATCTTCAGGGTTCAATCAAGCTGTCTTTTATCTCAGTAAAACGTAATAGAGTTTTCAGCATTCCAGATATTTACCAGTATCATGTCAAACACATGGTGCCTTTAATAATAATGCATTTTGATTTTTAAATTGAATATCTTTTAACTTGTTATATAAAAACTCAGAAATGTACATATAAATAGGCTTTCATGTAGTATTTCGATATGGGAATGTATTTTGTTTAAGTCATTTTAAACATCTATCTCCTCAAACGCATAAGTAGAAATGCATTTAATTCTTTTCTCATGTTTTGGAAGTAAAGAGTAGATTAATATTCATAACTATACTAACCCTACAATGGAATAACTAACAGTTGTGTGCTTCTATCCAGTTATCCAATATCTAGATAGCCAATGTTTATTTTCCCTAGTGAAAAGTTTGATTCTGTGAAAGGTTTTGTTTTCCTAATTACTTACTTAGACTGTTTGTCATTTGCTACTGACTTTTTTTGAATTAATTTTGTATCCAGACACTTTGCTAAAGGCATTTATCAGCTGAAGGAATCCTCTGGTAGAATTTTTGGGGTCACTTATGTATGCCATTATATCATCTGTGAATAGTGATTCATTGACTTCTTCATTTCCAATTTGTATCGCCTTGATCTCCTTTAGTTGTCATATTGTTCTAGCTAGAACTAAAAGTACTGTATTTAAGAAATATGGCGAGAGCGGGCAACCTTATTTTGTCCCTGTATTTAGTAAAACTATTTTGAGTTTCTCTCCATTTAATTTGATGTTGGCTATTGGCTTGTTGTATATTTATTATGTTTAGGTGTGAGCCTTGTATCCCTGTTTTCTCCAAGACTTTTATCATGAAGGTGTGTTGCATTTTGTTGAAGGCTTTTTATGCATATAGTGAAATGATCGTGTTATTTTTATTCTTTCAGTTTGTTTATAAGGTGGAATTTTCTATGTTGAACCATCCCTGCATGCCTTTGTTTAATCCTACTTGATCATGGTAGATGATGTATTTGATGTATTCTTGGATTCAGTTTGCAAGCTTTTTATTTTTTTAATGTTTTCACCTCAATATTCTTGAGTTGTGTGGCTTAGGTATCAGTGTGTCTGTGGCTTCATAGAATGAGTTAAGCAATGTTCCATCTGTTTCTATTTTGTATAATAGTGTAAGGAGTGTTGGTGTTAGCTCTTTGAAAGTGTGGTAGAATTCTTTACTAAAACCAGTTGGTCCTGGGCCTTTTGATTGTTTGTTTCTTTCGGAGACTGTTGATGATGGCTTCTATTTTCTTAGGGGTTATAGGACTTTTTAAACTGTTTACCCAATCTTGATATTGTTACAGGTTCGGGAATAGATGCTCACTGACCATACAGAAACAGAGTGAATGCAACAAGTTTACTGAAACGCTAAACAAGAACTGACCAGCCAGGTCCATAATCTGGACTCAGGAGCCAGACTATGACATTGGTCTGCTCCCAAGGCCAAAAACAAACAAACAAACAAACAAACAAAACAAAAACAAACAAAAAACACCAACCAAAACAAACAAATAAAAACTAAAGACCAAAACAACAATAACAACAAAAATGTCACCAAGTAATAACTAGGTAACAGAACTATAACCAGGTGTAGGAAACAAACTTCAAGTGTATAACAACCCGGTAAAAAAACATACCAGGGATCCAGGTGTAGGAAGCAACATTACAACATTTTGACTAGCTAGACAAAGTGTTTGTAACTGACCTTTAATTTGATTGGTTCTGCAGTTGGGGGACTTCATAGTGTCCAGGAATGAAGTATACAAAATTTGAGAAGTGAAACCATAGAGACATACTTGGAGGCAAAATGGCTTGTGATATGCTAAAGGCTATAGCAAGTGAAAACAGAGGAGCCATAGTTATGCTAAGAACTGAAGTAGGTCTCAACAGAGGGGCTACAGAGTTTAAACACATTACAATAATGTACTTTGGTAAGTGAAATCAATCAAGATTGTCCATTTTCTTTAGGTTTTCCAATTTTATGGAACACAGGCTTTTGAAGTAAGACCCAATGATTCTTTCCATATTTTCAAGGTCTGTTGTTATCTCTTCCTTTTCATTTCTGATTTTCTTAATTTGGATACTATCACTCTACCTTTTAGTGAGTTTAGCTAGGGATTTTTCTATCTTGTTGATTTTCTCAAAGAACCAGCTCTTGATTCTCTGTATTGTTCTTTTTGTTTCTAAGATATTGATTTCAGCCCTGAGTTTGATTATTTCCTACCATTAACTCCTTTTGGATGTTGGCTTCTTTTTGTTCTGCTTTTAAATTGCTACTTTGGGAACACTCCAATTTCTTTATGAAAACACTTAGTGCTATAGATTTTCCCCTTAGTCCTGCTTTCATTGTTTGGTATTGAGTTGGACTTCTTTATCTAGTCTAGTTAATCTATTCTAAAGAACTTGACAAATGGTAAAACAGTTTGGGAATATGAACCATTCTATAGGTTCTTGTTAATATGTCATTTTTTTTTTACTCTATAAACACTTTCTAAGTTTATATCATCCATATTCCTAATTAAGTTTCAGATTTCTGTGGCTTAGAATTTTGTTAAAAACAAAACAAAACTGGCTGCATCGTTGTCCTCTCTGGCCTGGCAAGGCTGCTCCTCCCTCGGGTGTGTGTGTGTGTGTCAAAGAGCCCACCACTGTCTCATATCAGAGACAGTCCCTGTTCCCCTTAATAGGGAACCCACTTGGATACTGAGCTGCCATGGGAGACCTATAAGCTAGGGTCAGATGGAAGGGGATGAGGACCTCCCCACTCAGTGGACTTAGAGAGGGGAATGGGAAGAGATGAGGAAGGGAGGGTGGGGCTGGGAGGGAATAAAGGAAAGGGCTACAGCTGGGAAACAAAGTGAATAAACTATAATTACTACAAAAATTTTAATTAAAAAAATAAAGGTGAGAGTGATAAAAAAAAAACCCACATGAGTAAGCAAGGCAAGAAAACAAAACAAAATATTGAATGGCGGAGAAACAAAGAAATGCTCTAAGTCCTTAGTCATCAGGGAGATGCAAATCAAAACAACCCTGAGATTTCACCTTACACCCATCAAAATGGCTAAGATCAAAAACTCAAGTGACAATACATGCTGGAGGGGATGTGGAGAAAGGGGAACCCTCCTCCATTGCTGGTAGGAATGTAAACTTGTGCAACCACTTTGGAAATCAATCTGGCACATTCTCAGACAATTAGGAACAGCGCTTCCTCAAGACCCTGCTATACCACTCCTAGGCATATATCCAAAATATGCTCAGGTACATAACAAGGACATTTGATCAACATGTTCATAGCAGCTTTATTCATAATAGCCAGAACCTCAAAACAACCCAGATGTCCCTCAATGGAAGAATGGATACAGAAATTGTGGTACATATACTCAATGGAATACTATTCAGCAATTAAAAACAAGGAAATCACAAAATTTGCAGGCAATTGGTGGGAGTTAGAAAAGATCATCCTGGGTGAAGTGACCCAGAAGCAGAAAGAAACACATGGTATATACTCACTTATAAGTAGATATTAGAGATATAACATAGGATATAAACCCAAAGAAGGTGAGCTAGAAGGAAGACCCTGGGTAAGATGGTCAATCTTCAGTCAGAAAAGCAAACAGGATGGAAATTAGAAGAAGGAGAAAACAGGAAACAGGGCAGGAGCCTTCCACAGAAGGCATCTGAGAGACTCTACCAGCAGTGTATCAAAGATAATGAGACTCATAACCAAACTTTGGGCAGAGTGCAGGAAATCTTAAGAAAGAAGCAGGAGATAGAAAGACCTGGAGGGGACAGGAGCGCCACAAGCATAGCAACATATCTGGGCACAGTGGTCTTTTCTGAGACTGATACTCCAACCAAGACCATTCATGGATATAACCTAGAACCCCTGCTCAACTTTACTCTATGGCAGCTCGGTATCCTAGTGGGTTACCTAGCAAGGGGAACAGGGACTGTCTCTGACATGAGCTCAGTGGCTAGTTATTTGACCTTCTCCCCTGGATGGGGGAGCAGCCTTGCCAGGCCACAGAGAGGACAATGCAGCCATTTTGGGTGAGACTGGATAAACTAGGGTCAGATGGAAGGGGAGGAGGTCCTCCCCTCTCAGTGGACTTGGAGAGGGGCATAGGAAGAGATGAGGGAGGTTGGATGAGATTGGGAGGAGATGAGGGAGGGGGCTACAGCTGAGAGACAAAGTGAATAAACTGTAATTAATATAAAAATAAAAACTAAATTAAAAAATTAAAAAGAAGAAGAAAAAGAAAGAAAACAAAAACAAACAAATAAACCCCCTTTTCTACTTTACTAAAATATTTTCCACAATCTTTCTTTAAGAGATTCATATGTCATGTCTTATATTTACATGTTCCGTCCTCCTTGATTGGCTTTTGTAAGTGTTCAAAGAGAAGGGTCTCCCTTGTTCTTATGCTTACATTTGTGCAATTTTTCCAGTTTGGTTCTTTTCCACTGTATGTTCAGTTGGCCAACAGGAATAAGAGTTGATGCTTAGTCTGCCTTTTTTGTTGGTTACAAAAGATATATGCCTAGGATTGGTACAGCTGGATCTTGAGATAACACTATTTCTAATTTTCCGAGAAAGGGCCAGACTGATTTCCAAAGTGGTTGTACAAGTTTACATTCCCACCAGCAATGGAGGGGGGGTTCCCCTTTCTCCACATCCTCTCTACCATGTGTTGTCTCTACCATGAGTTTTTGATCTTAGCCTTTCTGATGGGAGTAAGGTGAAATCTCAAGGTCATTTTGATTCGTGTTTCCCTGATTATTAAAGATGTTGAGCATTGATTTAAGTATTTCTCTTCCATTCGATATTCCTTTATTGAGAATTCTCTGTTCAAACTCTGTACTCCATTTTTTTAATTGGATTACTTAGTTTGTTGGTATTTAATTTATAGAGTTCTTTTTAATTTTTTTATTAATTACACTTTATTCGCTTTGTATCCCCCCCCCGTAGCTCCCTCCTTCTTCCCCTCCAAATCCTATCTTCCCTCCCCCTTCTCCAAGCATGCCCCTCCCCAAGTCCTCTGGTAAGGGAGGTCTTCTTTTCCTTCCTTCTGACCCTAATCTATTAGGTCTCATCAGGAGTGGCTGCATTGTCTTCCTCTGTGGCCTGGTAAGTCTGCTACCCCCTCAGGGGGAGGTAATCAAAGAGCAGGCCACTGAGTTCATGTCAGAGACAGGCCCTGTTCCCATTATTCTGGAACCCACTTGAAGACTGAACTGCCATGGGCTACAACTGTGCAGGGGTTCTAGATTATCTCCATAGATGCTACTTGTTTGGAGTATCAGTCTCAGGGAAGACCCCTGTGCTCAGATATTTTGGTTCTGTTGCTCTCCTTGTGGAGCTTCTGTCATCTCCAGATCTTAATATTTCCCACTTCTTTCATAAGATTACCTGTATTCTGCCCAAAGGTTGGCCATAAGTCTCAGCATTTGCTTTGATAATCTGTAGGGAAGAACCTTTCAGAGGCCCTCTGTGGCAGGCTCCTAACTTGTTCCCTGTTTTTTCCTTCTTCTGATGTCCATCCTCTTTGCCTTTCTGGATGGGGATTGAACATTTTAGTCAGGGTCCTCCCTGTTGATTAGTTTCTTTAGGTTTTAGTAGGTTTATCCTATATTATATGTCTATATGAGTGAGTATATACCATGTGCGTCTTTCTGCTTCTTGGATAGCTCACTCAGGATGATCCTTTCCAGTTCCCACCATTTACCTTCTTTATATAATCTGGATAATTAGCCATCTGTCAGATGTAGGGTTGGTGGAGATCTCTTCCCAGTTTTTATGCTAAACTTCTTGCTATTTCAATTGCTACTTCTTTGTAACATATTTTATATCAGGTAATATAGCAATTCCTGCCTTGTCCATTTAAGACATGGGAGAGGGATGTGTTTATGTTCAAATTAAATTATGCACATCTATGAAAATATCACAACAAACCCAGTAATTTGAGTAATAAATAAAAGGTAGTAAAAGAGATTGGTGTTCATGGTTATTACAGCTTTTAAGAAAATTTAGCATTTCCTTTTCAGTTTCATGGAAAGTTTGTAGAGACTGTATTAAATTTGCTATTTTGATGACACTGATTCTTTTAATTCATAAACATGAGATCTCTCTTTTTCTATCTCCCTCTCTCTTTCTCCCTCCATCCCCCAATGGACACCTGTGTTTATGTGTGTGTCCCCTCTTCAAACTTTTTCATCAATGTTTATTGAAGAAATAATTCTATATTAAAAACAAAATGATAAGAAAATTTTACAGTTATCATTTTGCATACATTGTAACAAATCTTAAATTAGAGTAATGTTCATTTTGTAGTGTCTATTGTATTATTCATTATGATTCCAGAAGGTGATTGAAGTCACACAGGATTGCTCTTTAATAAATACCTAATTGACTGAGTTTCTCACTGTTAAGCCATGTAGATCTTGATATTATTCTTGAATTTATAGAACAGTCTTGTTGAGAATAAGCCTGCCATCTTGAATAAAGGGAGAAAAAAACCCCTGTAAATCCAGCATAAATATTACCCAATAAAATTGCAAAGCAAGATGAAATATGTACAGGGAAATTACTGGACCAAAGTCTTTTAGTATAGTGCTACCAAACAGAAAAATAATTTAAAACTCATTTTTATCTTTAAATTTTTATAACTCCAAGTTTAAAAAGATAAAATGAAAATTTACAGTTTACTGTTGTCTAACCAAACCATTATTTTTAATGGCAATAAACAAAAAAATTAACAAACTTTTTCACGTTATTCATTCGATGTGCCTTCTAATCCTAGTTTGAAATAATTTCAGGATGTTAAGCGTATGAAAGGCTTTCACAGGTATGTTTAAGGTGACATCGACTGCTCATATAATAGTGGTACAAATGAAAGCAGACACTGGGCTTATCCTAGAGTAAGGATGCAAGTGTCAGTATGATGATTTAAAAAAGGCAACAAAATAGTCTGAGCTCTAATTTTGCTTCAAAGTGAGTATTTCCAAATGTTTGGAGAGTGTTTTACACAGAAAGAAGGAAATGTGAGATAGACATCTGTTTCTTGGGTAGACTGAGAGCTCAAGTATACTTTTCGTCTCTTGCCAGACTTGCGACCTCTGAATGGAAACAAAGATATTCCAAGTTGTATGTCAGACAATGAAGTAAACATAAGAGACAATAAAAATTCAGACTATTAGGGATTATAACTTCCCTTTTGATGATTATAGCTGACTTTACTATGATGGAATTACCAGGCTACAGCACAAGTTATTTTTTGAAGAAAAATGTACTCCAATATTTAAAATTATCCAGCAGTAGAGAGTAGGAATTTCTAAAATTATAGATCTGGTGGGTTCACATTCTAGGAAATTATAACATAAAAACAGATTGGAGGGAGTACATTTTTATCTCTTTATACCCCAACATACACACTCATACACATACTCACACAAACACACATACACACCTACACACCACACACATCAAATACAGAAAATTCAATGTTTCTGGACTTCAGATAGATCCTTACTATTACACTAATGATGAGTATTAAGAGTATAAATAAATAGTATTGATGAATTGGGGGGTATTTAACACATTTTCTCTAAAAGTTAATGTTCACCTTGGCAATAAATTAATGATCTGCCACATTACATTTGTTCATTTCTCAGCTATTAATCTGCTAGTTGTCAAAGGTTTTGTATGGTCATCATTCTTGCATAATGTTTTTACTCGTCAATTTATTTTTACCCTTTTGATAGCTGATAGCACTTTATTTTATTTTCATTATAGCCTAGGTAACAAGGTATTACAATTTGAAATTGTTGTATTTCTTTATAAGAAGTATATATATAACAATGCATATAATTCCCTATATAGTTAACATTTCGAACATGTAGTTTTACATTGCACTGTACTAGGAGCCATGTAAAATAAACCTGAGGCTTTGGATCATTCAAACCATTCCCTTGTATGTACTCAGACTCCCAGTTCCTTCGGATAAAGCTAAATCGACAGATGATAAGAAGGACATAAAACCCAGAAAGTGCTCTGAAATGTAACAGAGAATTATTATTTAACAATGAGTGTTTTGGTAATGCCTCTACCTCACCAAATTTGGGGAAAAAAAAGAGTGCTTTGTTTATATTTTTATAAAAAAGACATTATTTTAAATTATATTAGCTGTCATTTATAAAAATCTAAGCACTTCTCCCTTGGTGGTTTGAGGTCATCAAATGTACTGAAAAGATGCATGTGTGTGTTGCTCGGGTGTAAGAAGGGTTCTAGAAGCCTCCCTGCTTCCGATGCATACCCTCTTTGTAGGGAGGAGATGACACCAAGGAATGATAAGCAGTTAAAATAGGACTGTTTCCTCTATGGAGTAGCTGGACATGACTCAAGAAAACAGCAGTCTAACATATGAGGCTGCTGCTGAAGCCTGCTGCCTCTCAGGGTGGCAAAAGTACTCTTAAATTCATTAGTTATTGGGGCTGGGAGTGTAGCTCAGGCTATACTTTAGCTGTCTAGCATACACAGATTCAAAGTTTGACCCTCAGCACAGCACATGGTAGCACATGCCCATGATCCCAGCTCTCCTGAGGTAGAGTAGGAGTAATAGGTTCAAGGCTCTCCTTGGCAATTTTTTTTAATGATAAGGTCAGCCTGTAATGTAAGAGACTCTGTCTCAGCAAACAAACAAACTCACTTCAGTGTGTTTTTGAAATTAGATTAAGTGAAATATTTGCATTGTTTTGTTATAGTTTTTAATATGTTACTACTATATAACAAAGTTGCCTTAGTGTCATCACAACATCACAATTATGCATAGTTTGTGCAGAGAAAGAAATCTAGGTTCAACTTCCTCTTTGTATTCACACAGAGGCCCTGAATTATTTCTGCAGTAAATGTATTTTCCACAATATGGCTGCATACATCATTTTTCTCATCTGTTTCTCATAACAACCCATTGATTCTCCCAGAGGAAAGGACAGTCCTAATGGGTTGAAACCACATCCATCATCTGGGAATTCTTCATGGCATAATGTATGTCTAATAATAAGGTATGACCATGTAAATAGGAAAATGAGTAAATGTGTAAACTATGAATGAGTCATAGAGGATATCACAATGTTTTGGGAAGTCAACTGCCTAAACTATGAGAAACTATCAAAGTTTTAATTATATAACAGTGACTTGCATAGTATGAAGACCTTAGTACAAAGAGACCAACTTAAATGTCCATAAAATGGACATTCTCATTTTAGAGGTTTCACCTACATAGTTATGGCTGTTATAGGGCAATCATGTGCTGGTTCTGGAATATGGGTATTGTTGTTATGTTGAAGCCTTATGAAATTTAAGAAGAGAGTTTTTATTAACCTGGGATGAAGTTTGATGTCACAAGCTTTACCAAATATGAACTAGTTTGCATATATATATATATATATATATATACAAATATATATATTGGGCAATGATGAAATTATGGGACCTTTAAAGAGAAGAGGTTTATTGGAAGATATGGATCACTGTGGCATGCCCGGAAACTACATGTTCACTTTCTGCTTCCTGACTGTAATGGCAGTATAACCAGCCACACTCTGTTCCTGCTTCCACCCTTTCCTGAAATGCAAAATAAACTCCACTGTGATACTTAGTATAATTTTCAGCAGGGAATCTAGAATTACCTGGAGCAAGGGTATCTGAGAATATCTGTGGAGGATTATATTGAATACAGTTTAATTGTTGTTGGAACGATTCCTGGGAAAGGAGCTGGACTATATAACAAAAATCTAAGCATTAGGATTCCTTCATTCATGGCTTTTATACTTATTTACTGTTGATACAATGTTACTAGCTCTTCTCTAGCTTCCTTCTCGTTGAATTCTCTCACAATGGTGGACTGTAACCTTGAAATGTGAGCTGAAAAAAAGAGAATTTTATCACCAAAAGAAACTAAGACGCCTCCCTTTCTGAAGCTTTTCATCTCATATTCTTGTCATGGCAATAAGAACAGCTAATGAAATTTTGTATGTTTGTGTGCAAGACTACAAGGACGTATCACAATTACTGACCAGAAACACTTATAATTTCCTACATACCTGATTTTGAGAAATTCGGTCATTATATCAGTTACTTTTATATGATCATGTAAAACATGGTTGCCAGTGTGACTTATAAAAGTTACATTTTATTGGATTTATGGTTCTAGTCGATAGGAGTCCATGATGGTAGCATAAAAGCATAGTGGCATGAACAGATAGGAGCGCTCACTCCAAACTGCAAGCAAAGGACAAGAGCACACTTAGAATTAGCTGAGCGCCCACCCACAGTGACATCTGCTTCATCAAAGCCACACCGTCTAACCCTTCCCAAATAATTCCATCAACCGGGGACCAAGAACTCAAACATGAGAGCCTCTGGGCTTCATTCTCATTCACACCGCGTTTCACTCCCTAGCCTCTATAGACTTGTGGTCATTTCATTATGCAAAATTTATTTAGTCCAACTTCAGAAACTTCAGAAGTTCCCATAGTCATTCAGACTTAACTCTGTTTAAAAGCCCAATGCGCAAAATCTTTTCCGAGTCTCAAGTCTAGACCAAACCCGTCTGGGAAGACTCCAGATCCTGGAGCCTCGTTTCTTATACCACGGCTTGGATTCTCTGCCCTTCTGTTTTTGTTTTGTCCTTTTCCTGAGGACACCTCTTCCTTTACTCCAATTTGGTCAGGTGTCTCCAAAATGTCCTTATTTCTTTCATCACAAGCTTTGCCTCCAACATTAAATATCCCTGTGTTCATTTTCTCTTCCACCTGTACATTGCATATTTCTTTTTGCTACACTTATTTTTTTTATTTTAGACCTGAATAAGTGATTAATAATAACCACATAAAAGAGTTAATATCAGGCTGTTTTGAAATCTCCTCCACCAAATTAGTTTATTACGTTAGTCTTATGCAAGTTCTTAAGAAGAGGAGAAAAAAGCAGCTATTTAATATTTTGCCAAATATATTTTTTTAAAAAAAGACCTTTAGTTAGTAATAGTATTATCCTCTGAAAACTCTCGAGGTGGTCCTTCATAATCCATACATATCTCTCTGATGTCTTCCAGAATCTCACTAGGATCACCTATTAAAACCTACATACAGCATTCCGTTACTTTTTAATCTCAAATCCCCAAAGTATTACACATTGCTTCAAAACGTAAGCCTTGTCATGTTCTTTAGAGCAAAATCTCATTCGTTGGTACCAACTTATTTGTTGCTTTTCTGAAGCTATGAACAAACACAAAAATCAACGCAACCTATAAATAAAATGTTTAATTGAACTTCTGGTTCCAGGGTTTTAGAGTCCAGGAAGGAGGAGTATAATCATCTTGGCAGAAAAGAAAACAAAAACAAAACAGTAACCCCCTCCCCCCAAAAAATAAATAAATAAACACACTAAAGCTATATCTCAAACTGCAAGCAGGAGGCAGTGAGAACACTGAGAATCACATGAGTCTTTTGAAACAAGAAGTCCTTGTTTCAAACAGCTGGGATACAAAGTAAATAAACTATAATTAATATAAAAATAAAAATTTAATTAAAAAAAATTGGTCTCAAACTGGTGATGAAGTATTCAAGCTTCTGAGCCTATATTGGCAATTCTCATTTAAACCATACAATTCACTTTATCATTAAAATTCTTTTACAGTTAACTAAAAATTTTATAGCTCCCACATTCAGTTATTACGTATCTGTATTCATGAGCTACAGTTTAAGAAGATGTGCTGCAAATCAAGAATAAGACTATTTATCCTTAACAAGCTATGTGGGCAGAGAACAATGGTGAAGAACTAACTCCCCCTTTCAGTGGACTAGGGGAAGGGAATAGGGGGGAATTGGGAGGGAGGGTGGCACTGGGGGAGTTGAGGAAAGGGGCTTCAATCACGATATATAATGAATAAATTGTGAAGAAAAAAATTAAAATTAAAAAGAGTATTTATCCCTCTATAAAAGACGAGTAAAAACACTCTTTTATTGACAAAAGTGTAAGAGTGAAAATGTTGGACAAATACTTGAATAATGATGGTGCTTTAATGGAATAGCTAGGGCTAGGGTGTAATAGGAATTGGAGTAGCACAATTTTTTTTTTTTTTTACTCTCTCTGGGAAGCAGGCAAGTCTGAATATGAACGTGGAAGAAAGGGAAGGTACAAGAGAATGTAGATGTTTGACATGACTAGAAATCATAAGTGACATGATTAGATGTATTTTAAAATTATAAACTATAAATTTGTCAGCAATAGAAAAAATTATTTTGTGAACCATAAATTTGTAGCAATTTTCTCAGCAAGTCCTCTAGTACCTGTTGGTTTCCTGATTTTCTTTGGGATATCAACCCAACTTGACTCTGATCTGATTCCTGATCCTGTCATTATACTGTTGGACTTCAGGTGCCTAGCCACTGTGAATTTATTCTAATTTTGCAAGTGAGTTAAATGTTGCTTCCTCTATAAAATTTAAGTGTTACTCTCTTTCACCCAAATAGAATGTTGATGGCCAAAGGACTGTTTGCCAGTATTGTTGCCATACAAAATACTGTTATATAGTTAAGCTTGAACATTTAGCACAGGCCTTACTAGTTAGCCATTCACTGTTTATCTGAAATTCAAATATAACTTTTATATGTAAATGTATATAGTATGACAATACTATATAACACACCACGCGATGTGAGTTGTTTTACATTTTCCCTAAGATTTATAATTTTGATCAGTTCCATGATAAGTTTATATAGTTGTGTGTGTTTTTTTCTTTCTGTGTCTTCTCACAACATTCATGACAGTTACTTCTGAATACATTGCTCTCTGCTCTACATACTGAATATCTAACTTATTAGAACGGAATGTTATTGAGAAGAGGCACCAGCCAGTCAAGATGTTCTCATAGGTTGATTCATTACAGGCTCACCATCAAAATTATTGGTGCTTTTAGTCTTATATATACATAAAATAACCTAAGGATTTGGCTGACTAGCTACGGTTAGATTGGATTAGCCTTTGTCATTAATTGTGGAGACAAAAAAAAAAAAGCCGTATTTTTGAGTATAATTTGACTATGGGACACAAAATATTTGGCCTTTTTGTAGCCCATGTCAAAATAGCTCGTTCTTAATCAGGACTTACTGAAAAATTTGTTTCTTGCCTTGTAGTCATTAGGTGCCTGTTAGAATTCCTTATATACCCTGCAATAATTTTTGGGATCAGAATATGGCATCATCTGTACTAGAAAGACGTACAGTAACTGCTTTATTCTATAGTTTATGTAATTAGGGGTAAAGGTAAGAGCTCTTCCACTCAAGTTGTGGTGCCCTTGAGGTGAGCTTTGAAAGCATTCCTTTGGGTATTTGGTTAGCATTATCATCCCACGAACTAATATCAGATCATAAACTAATGAAAAATACTGGAACTCCAAGCAAATGGTGAACAAATTGCAGTATTTATAGCATTGCTTATCATTTAGTCATTCCTAGCATTCTCTGACAACATCAACTTTTGTATTTTGAAGGCCATTCATTGCCTTATCTTGTATGGAGCTTAATACAGAATATTTCACAGATTGCTTTTACAAACTCTTGTACTTCCTGAGGTTATTTCAATATACTCTATGACAAACCAAATACCAACTCTTTAAAGCAATATTACCCATAAGTCAATAAAAAACAGGTGACTTGAGCTATTCTGTAATACATAAGCAGTATCTGAACCCTGACAGAAATGATGAATGGTAACACACAAAAATTAATAGAGTTCATTTTTAATCATGTGTCTTTCAACAAAACTCACTGACCTGCTTTTAGACAGACATCAATGTTTAAATGATTGTGATCCATGACATAAACATCTAAAAGAGAAGAAGAAGGTTAACGATTTATATAAATCCAACAGTCAGGAGGAGATAAGTACACTTACATGTACACAGAGACAAAGAGAGTTATGACCTCAAACATCTGCCTTAAGCTATTGAGATGGAAACTAAGAGGACCATAGTTAAATGCTTCCTGGGAGGAGAATTGGAAGAAGGCAGTTTCAGAAAGAAGCCAAGTTGACAGAAAATGCTCGTGAATAGAAGATGGGTCAGAGTAAGAGATAATGGCACCCATGGGTCACATGTACCCTCTGCAATCTGCAATGGTTAAATGTTCTTTACCTAAAGCATATTTACACTCATCAGTACAGAGCTCCATAAGCATAAAAATCAATTGTGCTCTATGATTTTAACACAGCCATATTCACATCAATATTTTCATCTGGTAACCCCTGAGCTTCTTCCTCTCAGTCAGCTAGCCAATGGGGTATAGCTTGGTTTATAGGATCCAGACACTCAAGGTGAAATCCTGTGCATGTCAATTTTGAAAAATCAAAGCTATTGACTCTAATATTTTTTCCAATTTAAAAAAACGTACTTTATTATTTTATGTTCATGTCTGTTTTATCTGCACCTATGTCTGTGTACAACATGTATACAGTATGCAGGTCCAAAAGGGCCATCAGATCCCCTAGAACTGGAGCCACCAACAGTTTTGAGCTGCATGTCAGTATTCAGGACTTAACCCAGGTCCTCTTGAAGAGTAACCCATGCTTCTAACTACTAGGCCGTCTTTCCAGATCTTCTAAAAACCACCTTTACGTTCTAGGTGTAGTCATTCATCTCAGAGAGCTAATTAAACTTAGAGCATACACCATATTCCTTCACAATAATAACAATTTTGACTTCTTTGAAAAATTTTTTTCTTTTTTAAAAAGAGTAGGTCATAAAAATAAAAAGGATACTCATATTATTTGATCTATTTCTCAGAAGTGAAAATATAGAAAAATGCTTCCCATGTGCCTTGGGAAACTCATCTGCAACAATAAATTTTCATGTTTGTTGAAGTAGACACTAGGGCAATGATGGGGAGAATATGCCTTTTAATTTTAAAATGGCCTAGATACATCAAAAATGATTGGTCCACCATGCATTGCTCTAACCAAGAGGATGGAGAGGGCTGATTTCGCATAATTCCCATCCTCTCACTGACCTTTAAAATGTACAGCACTGTTCTCCAAAATGTATTGGAAATTGAACAAAAGATATTTTTAAAGAAAGTTTTAGTGAATCAGCACATGAAAATTTTATTCTTTATGTCCAAAGTCATCAGTGCACAGCAATACCAAAACAGTGCTCATGATTTCAAATTCTTAAATAGCTACCCGGTTTGCTGTACTAAGTTTTGATTTTAACTAAGTCAGAAATATTCTGGAGTGACTTAGGTTTTAAAGTACCGCAAATGGCCTTTATTTTTAATTTAAATTCATTTTTTTATAATTTATTCACTTTGCATCCCAATTGTAGCCCCTCTCTTGCCTCCTCCAGGTCCTACCATCCCTCTCTCTTCTCTCCAATTTCTCCCTCCCCTATTTCTCAGAAAGGGAGAGTTCTCCCCTACCATCTGACTCCAGCCTATCAAGTCTCATCAGAACTGCTGGCACCTTCTTCCTTTATGGCCTGTCATGACAAATTAACAAAAATAAGTTCTACACTAGGGCTCAAGACCTCATCCAGTATCTTTTAATAATATTTACAATAGCAAACGTAAATTCTCCCTTGTGATAAGACCACAAATCAGATCAGAGAATACTTGCCTGCCCTTCACTGCTGTGCCACCATGGCACCAGTGGGCATACTTTGGCAGGTTGGTAACATAGTTTGTTATGTTAACACCTGGGTAAGACCTTTTAATGACTTCCCATCCCCACTGATTCTGGATTCCAGGTTCAAATCTGACTTGTGTTGAACTTGAAGTACCTGTAGATGTAAACCTGAAGATACCTGATAAACCAGGGTTGGATGAAAGGGGAGGAGGTCCTCCCCTATCAGTGGACTTAGAAGGGGGCAAGGAGGAGATGAGGGAGGGAGCATAGGATCGGAAGGGAATGAGGGAGAGGGATACAGCTGGTATACAAAGTTAATAAACTGTAACTAATATTTAAAAAATTAAAAAAGTAAAAAAACAGAAGTAAACAATATAGAAAAGGCCAGTGGGCTAGGGATGCCTTAGGTAAAGAATTCATGCAGGCCTGTGAACCCTGTGTGATAACTTCAGGTGCTATGAAATCTAACTAGTAGGAAGAACTGGAAAACTTTTCCCTCAAATTTCTAGCTTGATTCCCCTATATGGTATTGTCTACGATTGGGTCTTATCACTTAGCTCTTATGGACAACCAAGAGGAATGGCAAGAACTTGCATTGATTATGGAGCCTTTAGTGCTCTGTGACCAACAGTTCATGAGGAAGCATCTCACACCTGCCTCTGGAGGTTTTGCTAAATATCCCTTGGTTTAAAGAATCGAATATATCCAGATATGTAGGGTATCTTCCTTTTGTCTCTTCTTTTTCTTTTAACCTGTATTTTTATTGGTCTAAAAAGACTGTTTCTATATGCCTTCTCAAGTATCCTTAATTTTGCTAGGTTTCCTCCTGCGCTCCTGATCTCCCCTGTGTTTTCTCCCATCCCTGCTTTAACTTTCTGACCCTAATATGACCCTGTCTGATTCCTTATCATTCTTTTTCTGCTGTTTCCTCACTTAAGTCATCTCCTACCCCACTGGCCCTTTTCACGTTCACTTACCTCTATATGGCACTTCAACTTTAACACAAATTAGGTTTGAAACTGGGATTCACATCTGAGGAAGAACATGTGATATTGATCTTTCTGGGACTGGGTTACCTTGTGCAGAATGTTTTCTTTGTTTTGTTTTTCAGTTTTGTTCATTAACTTGAAATTTTCTCAACCTCGTTTTTTGTTACAGCCGAATAAAATTTCATTGTGTATATGTTACATATACTAGGTCGTCATATTGCATTGTTTTCCCAAATACCCTAAGTATTGGTTATCCTTTACCCAAGCCCTTGCTCCTTTCTACCTTCCCATCCTCTTAAACCTTACTCCAGTATTTATCTCTCCCCAATTTATATCATAAATATGTAGAATCAGAATGTAAGAAATTTATCATTGAACTAGACACAAAATGCCTGATGAACTAAAGACAACAATAATGGAAACATAGAAAACATATTCCTAAATTTT
Organism: Psammomys obesus; assembly: GCF_907164565.1. Taxonomy (NCBI): domain Eukaryota; kingdom Metazoa; phylum Chordata; class Mammalia; order Rodentia; family Muridae; genus Psammomys; species Psammomys obesus. The sequence continues at coordinate 8,542,510 of NW_026587216.1, forward strand.
AGGCAGTAAACATTGGATTTTGGACAACTATTTTATGGTTACTATCTACTAACTAAAAAACAGATGACTCTTTTCGGTGAGTTGTGATGATATTAATTTTATATTTAAAGATTTTATAAATTATCTTCCAGTTTTAAAAAGTCTTATGAAGACTGTCTATATGGATATTAATTTATTCTTTTACAATGTCACCTTTATTATAATGGACTAAGTGATAGCATAAGGAGCTGCACGGAAAATTACCCACCTGGATGAAATGTTTCAGGATGTCAGGGCATATGTATGGGTAATGAGTTTATTCACATACCGTTTTGGTCATAACTCTAGAAGCCAGGCTGAGAGCTGCCAGATGGCCACCTGTGCCCTATATACCACAGGTGTTCATGCCTTCAGAGCAATTCTTCTGTTAGAGATCTGGGTCAACAGTGTTTTCCCCACACCCTGATGTAAACCCATGCAGAGTATCAAGCAAGTATTGACATTCACGTTGACTTTGAACATTTGTAATCTCATTCTTTAAGTAACAGATGATTACGTTTTTATTATTCCGTGTTTAGGCTTAGTCATTATTATTGGTAGCCAAGACTACAAAGAAGATACCAGCAGTTCATCTATGCTCCGGGCTACTTCTTTCTCTACCCTTCATCTATCATTATCTGTGGCTTTCATTTTAAAACATGTGCCACTGTCATGGTTTCTGCTTATTCCTCTTTTGCAAAAATAAAAAAAAATCAAATGGATTTGTATTTCATTTTAAAGATATTTAAGAAAAATCTTTGAGCCCTAGTTCTCTAACTCCCTCATTTGCTGGATAGAAAGAAAACATAGCAAAGTATCTTCGCTGGAATTCCTGAGAGATGTTGTAAGCACTGATTCTAATTTTTTTCCTACCACTCTATGGTTTTAGTTTATCTGTTGACCTCTTAATATGAACTTTCACCCATAAAATATCTCTTGTGGTACATATTTCAGCCTGTGGTTTCATGTTATTCTTGCTAAACAGTCTGCATTAAGGTTAAGAAAGCAGAGTGATATTAATGATTTAAGACTTGCAGGCAACTGATATAAGTGGGATAGATTTTTTTAAAAAGATACTTTAGTTTGATCTAAGAGAAAAATATGAATTATTAAATATTCATTATATTTGTCTTTAAACAAGATATTTAGGCCAACATACTAAAATGAGTTACTAGTTAAAAAATAACTCTTGGCATGTAATATGTGTGTGTGTAACATTTCAGTTTCCACATTACAAAAATAAAATCCAATCAAAAGTAGGTTGTTAATCATAAGATTAGATTGATTATTTAAGAAGGATACAAAATTAAAAGGGATAAAAAGTGTGATTATTGAGATTTCTTGAGTCTGGCTTACCTGTCCCAGCTAGTAAAATTCTCAATCTTCATTCAGAAAGGCAAATAGGATAGATATCAGAAGAGGGAGAAAACAGGGAAGAGGATTGAAGCCACCACAGAGGGCCTCTGAAAGACTCTACCCAAAATTGTATCAAAGCAGATGCTGAGATTCGTAGTAGCCAAACTTTGACAGAATGTGGGGACTCTTTGCAAAGAAGGGGGAGATAGAAAAACTTGGAGAGGACAGGAGTTCCACAAGAAGAAAAAGGAATCAAAGAATCTGAGCACAGGGGTCTTTCCTGAGACTGATACTCCAACAAAGGACCATTCATGGAGATAACCTAGAACCCCTGCTCAGACGTAGCCCCTGGCAGCTCAGTCTCCAAGTGGGTTCCCTAGTATGGGGAACAGATACTGCCTCTAATATGAACTCAGTGGCTGGCTCTTTGAACATCTCCCCCTGAGGGGGGAGTCGGGGGGAGGAAGCAGCCTTATCAGGCCACAGAGGAAGACAATTCGGCTAATCCTCATGAGACCTGATAGGCTAGGGTCAGATGGAAGAGGAGGAGGTCCTCCCCATCAGTAGACTTGGAGAGAGGCATGGGAGGAAATGAGGGAGGGAGAATTGGAGGGGGTTACAGCTGGGATACAAAGTGAATAAATTGTAATAAATAAAAACTAAATTTAATCCAAGTGGGTTACATAGTAATGGGAAGAGGGACTGCCTCTGACATAATCTGATTGGCCTGCTCATTGATCACTTCTCCCTGAGGGGGGAGCAGCCTTATCAGGCCACAGTAGAGGACAATGCAGCCACTTTTGATGAGAACTGATAGACTAAGATCAGAAAGAAGAGGAGAACCTCCCCTATCAGTGGACTTGGGGAGTGGCATGCATGCAGAAAGGGGAGGGAGGGTGGGATCAGGAGGGGAGGAGGGAGGGGCTTATGGGGGGATACAAAATGAATAAAGTGTAATTAATAAAAAAATAAATAAATAAATTTAAAAAAAATCTCTCAAATTTTCATAGTTGAGCTCTTACACTCTTTCTCCCCCTCTTCCATGATGCTTCTTGAGGCTTAGGTGCAGAAGTTTTGTTGTAGATGCATCTACTGGGACTGGGTATCCCCTGACCACCTCTTCTCTGTATTTTAACCAGTTGTGGTTTTCTGTAGTGTTTTGCCTACACATAGTAGATTCTCTTTCATCTCATCTATATCAAGAACACATTGATAACATAAGCTATTTTTCTAACTACTATTGTGAATACTTAATTCTGTTTGATTCTTTAATTTTACCATGTTCTTTAAGTTACATCAAATGTTTATCTCTTTGGGTTGTTTAAATCAATTATTATTTCCTTTAAGTTTGAGTACTGAAATAAATAAGACATTTTATTTTTGGTTAAATAATATAGATTCTTGTTGTTGTTGTTGTTGTTGTTAGGGTGTGCATGTAGGTATGAAGTGTGCATGCCATGGCACACACATGCAGGTCAGTACCACTGCTGAGAGTCAGTTCTCTCTTTCAACTGTAGGTTTTCTGGATCAAACGGAGGTTATCAGGTTTTCAAGTTGAATTCTTCTACCACTGAGCCATTTATCTGGTTAATTTTCTGTCTTCAACTTCTAAAATTAAGGATCTTCATGGCTAGCAGACTGTTATCCTTTGACAATGTGTGCTCCTGTGGCTAGTAGCAAGATGATCAGTCCTCACTTAGAAAGACAAACGGGATGGACATTGGAAGTAGGAGAAAACAAGCAACAGGACAGAAGCCTACCACAGAGGGCCCTTTAAAGACTCTACCTAGCAGTGTGTCAGAGCAGATGCTGAGACTCATAACCAAACCTTTGGCACAGTTCAGGGAATCGTATGAAAGAAGGGTGAGTTAGTATGATCTGGAGAGGACAGGAGCTCCAAGGGACCAAATATATTTGGACACAGGGGTCTTCTATGAGACTGTTTCTCCAGCCAAGGACCATGTATGGATATATTCTAGAACCCATGCTCAGATGTAGCCCATGGTAGCTCAGTATCCAAGTGTGTTTCCTAGTAAGGGGAACAGGGACTATTTCTGACATGAAATCAATGGCTGGCTTTTTGACCTCTTCCCCATCCTGAGGGAGGAGCAGCCTTGCTAAGCCACAGAGGAGGACATTGCAGCCAGTCCTGAAGAAACCTGATAAGCTAGGGTCAGATGGAAGGGGAGGAGGTTCTCCCTTATCAGTGGACTTGGAAAGGGTCAGGGAGGAGATGAGAGAGGGAGGGTGGGATTGGAGGGAATGAGGGAGGAGGCTATGGCTGGGATACAAAGTAAATAACCTGTGATTAATATAAAAAGTAAAAATTATTTTAAAAAAAGAATATCCAAAGTAATGCATTCCTCTTCATGTCAGAACAGCATCGTCTTCTGAGGAAATAAACTCTGAACATGGAAAATTATGGGACCATCTAAGAAGCAAACATGAGAAAATGATGGTGAAAACAGCTAAATGGAATCTTGTAATGTTTTACAGGGATTCTACTTGAAATGATTCAAACAATTTGCCTACTTTCATAATTATATATTTTTATTATGATCTAGATCACATTTAACTTATTTAATATTTTTTCCTATTTTCCAAGTAGGATACTAATAGCTAAAGATAATTTTGCTCTCCTGTGCTGTTGCAACTGAGTTTGTTACTTTGCCTTGTGTTGAACATTTCTGCTTACCTTAAATAACTTGGAAATTGTGTATGAAATATGATTCATAATTTACATTTTCAACAGACTAAATATGTCATGGTGATAGATGAGAAAAATAGGTCTTTTTTTGCTTGAGTCCCATTTTGATTATCTAGCCCCAGTTGAACTTTGTGAATAATATAAACCAATGAGGTCTTTATTTGTATCTATTGACTTGATGCAAATTTATTCTAAACCTTAAAATTACAAAGGTAGAAATTTATTCAACTTAAAACTATATATTTCTAAAATTACAAAATAATGGTAGAAAGCATTTAAGTGTGCTATTTGTAGTGAGAGGTTTTTTTACTATCAGATTGGTCATTCCCATTCTTGCAATTCTAGGTACATATTTGCATATTACAAATAATGTTGGTCTTTTGAGTTATGTTGTAATCTTTTCCTATTTTTTTCCTTTGCCCGATTTCTTCATTCTGATAGTTTTAGATGTAAGTGACTGTTGTCAGTGTTTTGCAATTGATAACATAATTTGACCCAGAGAGCATATATTTTCATTGTTTACTGGGCCTTATCAATTTTGCAGCATTGGCTATTTCCGATAGTTACAAAACCTAGTCTGCATCATGTCCAAAGTAAAGTGTCTTAAAGGAGAGTCTTCTGACCAATAGGAAATATTTCCATTTTGTTTACCTTACAAAATATACGTCTGTGAAACTGATCTGTTATTGAAGGATGGCCTTGTATAATCCATCTCTCTCTCTTTTTTTTTTTTTTAAGTAATACGGTGGTGAATTATAGAGTAAAAGTCATGACCATAAATTAAATACTCTTTGCCCTGTTTTTCTTCCAATAATCTTATTTATGTCTCCAAAAGCCTTCTTGATATTTTAATAAGATAAACTATGAAATTTTAATCTCAAAAAGAACCACCTTTTTTTTTTTTTTTTTTTTGTAGTTTCTTTTGTATTCCTGTATTGAAAGCTGGCTTTACTATTATACCTTAAGTAGAAACTTGGAGTCTTTCTTCTATGTGTCTTCTGCACCCAACTCATTACTGAATACTGTCTTATTTATCTTGAAAATTGCTCTGTGTGTTTTCAGATCACTATTTTCACAAGCTTGAGTGATTTCAACAGTGTTGTGTGTTTTGGATTTTTCTCATTATCTCTTAGCAGAATTTAGGTAATTTATTTTGCCCTGGGTCTGTAAATCAATTTGTGAATGCCATTCTAAATGGTATTTGTTTTCCTCTGTCTTGCATCACTGAGCAATATGTTTGCTCTCATAATCTTGTAACATTATCTGCTTTCCCCTCTCTCTACCTCCTTCCCTCCCTCCCTCTCTTCCTCCCTTCCTTGGTCTCAGTCACCTCTCTGCTCTCTGCCCCTCCTTTCTTCCTTTCTTGTTTTGTTTAGAGTTATTTATTTATTTATTTATTTTTGGTGTTGTCTTCTCAATGAATTAAAATATGTGAAAGTTCCTCCCTCTGGAAAGAATTAGCTCTGAGAAGCCATGGCAAAGGACAAACTGCTTCAATGACGCAGTGCTGATTTGTAATAGGTAATAGGTGACACAGTGTTGAGATTTTGCTTGGTGTGACTTTCTTGAATATGTCTCTTGGTGTTATGAATGTACCCTTGTTATAGTGTTGAACTAAAATATATAGTTCTAGGATTTGGCAAAATTGCTTAAACTCTTTTATAATGCACTGAAAATATTTTTCTGAAATTTTCACAAATTTAAAGACTCTGGTAAAGAAGTACTACTAAAACAAATACACCTTGTTTGCAAGGAGCAGATGGCACCAGAAGACAAATACAGCAGACATCAATTATACTTCTTCATGGTGATAGCTTGAATAATAGCCAAAAGGGCCAGGCGAAGGGTAGGAAGAATTCTTCACACTCAGGAGACATGGGGAAGTATGCGTTCCTGGAGGAAGTGAGACTGCCTTTCCGGAAACTACATGGACCTATAAAGGCAGGTCTACAGGGTCATTTCACCTGATTAAGGTTTCACTTCCTATGTAGAATGCTACAAACTCAATTGAATGGTAATGCAAATATAACTCATTAGCACTGGTTACTCCCCTCCCCCCCCTTTTTTTTTTAGCTCTCTCTGATGCACAATTAAGTCATTTCAAAAGTGAGATTCTGTTACTGCATATTTCATCTGACTTGGTGTTTTCCTTTTGCTAAGGAAGAAGTCTCTTTCAAAAAAAAATGTTCTTACATGTAACAAAAAGTTACTTTGTACAAAATCAAGTTTATATTTTTATATAAATAAAATGCTTTTGTTAAAAAAAAGCCATTTTTTTTGAAAAATCTAATAAAGGTTCTGTCAGTTATAATTTAAACCATTGTCTTCTCCCTTTGGTAAATATAGAGTTGTATGTATTGCCACAAATATGTATATATTCACGTACTCCATTTAAATTATTCTAGCCTTGTTTCAGTAAAGGCAATAAAGTAGATGTTTATATGGTAAATTTAAATAGCTATAAATTAAGATAAAACTACTTAGAAAGGACAAGATTTTACCTTTAAATGAAAAAAAAATAGTTTTATCTAGAAGAACATCAACACTGCTTAGCACTTAATGGAATCATGCCTGATGTGTATTTTTCTGTGCACGCTTTAAATCATTACAATCATACACAGCAGAAGACAAGTAGCTTCCTTCCCTTCATCCTTCATAGTGACAAACAACCCATTATTTCACATTGAAAATACATTATTCGCTTGAACTGCAAAGTAGATAAGTCTTTTCTTATTAATTCTAATAAATAGGTTTCGATATTTTATACATTTTGATGAATAATTGGACAGTTACTCGGGCGTTTGCATTTTAATTTATGTACTTCAAAGAGAAAATAGACTCCTTTTTAAAATTAGTTTTTTACTTTTAGGATTTAGAATTCCAAATGTATTCTCCCATTATATAGTACATTTTTCTGACATGTAGGAAAATATATTGATATAGAAAAATAAATAGATCCTGTAAATGCACTGTGAGACTCAACTGCATATCTTAGCTTCATTTAAACATCTTTCAACAAAATGTAAGTATATACTCCAAGAGATACACTCTCACATACATTCACATACAGAGACAAACAAACATACACATACTAAACAGACACATTCACATCACACACTAAACTCACACATTTCACACACATACACACATGCATGTGGACACAGATACATGCACGTTTTGAAGGTAAAGGCATCTTCACTCACAAAGATTCAGCAGAGAGATTAAGGAGAACTTCGGAAGTGAAGGATTCCAGTTCATGATTCCTACGATCCTGGTTCTTAAGGCATGTATTACTTGTGGCTTCCATTCTTTCCCAGTGTAAAAGAATGAATGCTACAGTTGGAACCCTGTATGATTTTGTGAGTGTTCTGTGCAGCTTTATAATTATAGTGGATGATAGGCGTCCCTTTCAGCAAACACTAATTGCTGTGGGAAATTTGTTACACCTCATTTAAGAGCAACAGTCCTATGAGACTGAGGTGGGTAGGCAGATTCAAACCTTATTCTTCATGGTTATGAGCGATCCTGTGGATGGAATGCATTTAACCAAGCTGCAGATACTTTGTTTTTGCTGGCAAGGAGACATATTCTTCTTCCCAGGGGCTGCAAATGCTCTAATGAACACCAACAGCAGCCTGATGTTTTGACTGCTGGAGACAGGTGTGAAAAACACACCTAAATTGAAGGATGGAACAGTCCTTCAAATTTTTCATTCCCTGGCACGTTTCTATTCATCAACTTCTCTAAAGTATACGATGCATTTTGAAGGATAAAGTATTATAACCTCACTAAAGAAAGCCTTACTACTACATTATAAACGAGTACTCTAAAGCTTTTCTTGTGTAAACTCTAGAAGTTTAGGCTGAATCTTAGTATTACCTTTCTTAAATGACATACTTCCATGTTAGGATGCTTGGTTTAACTATTAAACTAGCAGACCTGGGTTATAGTAGGAGGACATATATCTCAGGCTCTCAGAGAAAGCATAAAAATGAGGCTTAATTCTGCTCCTTCCTTTCCTTTGTGCCTGCTTTATTTTAGTCACTTGACCATCGGCTTTTCATGGTTTCCTTCACCCATGTGCCTATGCAACTCAACCTGTTACCTTTCTGTCCCAAAATTCCATTGATTTTCCCTAATTTTCTTGATCTTTTCTTAAAGAAAGTATCTGATGAGAGGTATCTTCCTGATTTGAATAAAGCTGCTATTTTACTTTATGTTTTCACAGAAAAGAGATGGAAAAGAGGTAAGGTTCTTGTTGCTTCCTCAAGTAGCTAGTAATCTCATCCAAAGGTCTATCTCTTCTTCTTAATACTTTGGGGCTAGGGTTGCAATATATGACTTTAGAACGGAGGTAAGCTCTGGACTTTGGGAATCTCTTCTAATGGGTAGCTAGGCCAGTAAATTTGATTAATTTAAAATGTCCTAATTTTCTGAGAAAGCGCTGTATTGATTTCCAAAGTGGATGTACAAGTTTACATTCTCACCAGCAATGGAGGAGGGTTCCCCTTTCTCCACATCCTCTCCAACATGCATCATCCCTTGAGTTTTTTATCTTAGCCATTCTGATGTGTGTAAGGTGAAATAAATTCAGGGTTGTTTCAATTTGCATTTCCCTTGATGACTAAGGGTGTTGAGCATTTCTTTAATTGTTTCTCTTTCATTCTATATTCCTCTACAGAGAATTCTCTGTTTAGCTCTGTACCTCATTTTTTAATTGGATTTCTTGGTTTTGTTGGTGCTTAACTTCTTCAGTTTTTATATATTCTGGATATTAGCTCTCTGTCAGATATAAGGTTGGTGAAGATCCTTTCTCAGTCTGTAGGCTGTCGTTTTGTTCTTTTGCTTTGCAGAAGCTTTTCAGTTTTATGAGGTCCCATTTTTTGATTGTTGATCTTAGAGCCTGTAAACAGCATAGACATCAGAAATAGGAGAAGACAAGGAACAGGACAGGAGCCTTCCATCAAGGACCTCTGAAAGACTCTACCCACCAGGGTATTGAAGGAGATACTGAGATCCATAGTCAAACTTTGGGCAGAGTGCCAGAAAAAAATATGGAAGAAGAGAGAGATAGAAAGATTGTAATATACACAGAAACTACACAAGAAGAACAACAGAGCCAAAAACCCAGGAGTCCTGCAGAGACCAATACTCCAACAAAAGACCGTGCTTGGAGAGGACCTGACCCCTGTTCAGAGGAACCCCAGAGGCTGCTCAGTGTCCAGCTGGGTTCCCTGGTAAGGGGTACAGGGACTGTCTCTGGCATGAACTTCAGTGACTGGCTCCTTGATAACCTCCTTCTGGCAGGGACCAGCCGTGCCAGGCCACAGAGGAAGGTAATGCAGCAAGCCTTGGTGAGACCTGATAAGCTAGGGTCAGATGGAAGGGGACGAAGACCACCCCTATCAGGGAACTAGGAAAAGGGCATTGGGGAGAATAGAAAGGGTGGATGGGACTGGGAGAAGAAGGAGGGGACTTCAGCTGGAATACAAAGTAAATAAATTGTAGTAAATAAATATATAAATAAAATTAAATTTAAAATGTTCTAAAATCCTGAGTAGATTTGGGAGCACTGTTTATATTTATAGAAATTTTAGAGTTCTTTTTGATTCTTCACAATAGTAAAAATATTGTTCTGTAGACACTATGATCTATGATAAAAATACTTTCTAAATATTTCCATTTAAAATTATCCTATTTTGAATATGCTAACCAGAAACTGAAACTTTCCTTGTAGTTTCCTCTAAAAAATACTGGCTTTTCTTTGGAAGGAAATTTTTAAGAGTATATTTATAGTTAAAATTGTAGAGCTAAAAAAATCAAAAAACTTTTGTCTGTTTTGAATCTTGAAATTAAAATATTTTTTTCTCTTTAGAAAATTAGTAAGTGCATTTCAAAAATTCTTTAATTCTTATTCTATATAAATACACCCGATGAAAAATAATGACTTAGAAGCTAGAATCAGGGCTGAGTTTAGCCTTAAATATGACAGTGATTTGTGAATTTGAGTGCTGGGTGGAAGCCCAGATATAATGATACTAACCTTTTGGACGCCTCCATTTAGTGCTTGTCAGATACTGAATACTATTGAGTTTAAAGAGTGCCAACTCAATAGGAATAAATCCTAAGTTCATTTTTTAGACTATATTTTGGCAAAGTTTGGTGTGTTTTACAGGGATAGCCTGTTAGCTAAAGTTGATAATGGATCTTGAGTCTTAAATCTCCATGGGATTTATGTAGTCAAAAACAATATCAGGGGAGAACAACTTTTTTATTCCAAAGTAGTCTAAAAAGCTGAAATGTCTGCTCTGTCATCAAGCTGCAGAGAAGCTTATAATACCTGAAAAGTTTTTCAAACATAAGGCATATTAAAAACACAAAATACATAAAATACATCTTGTTTCACAATGACATTGTAATATTGAACCTTGGAAAACTGGGTTGGCAATTTGATTGCAGTTTTGTGTAATATTTATTAATCTAAAGACAAGTTGAGTCCATATTAACAGTAGTAGGCTTAATTTATTCATTTTTTTCAGTCAGCTTATTTTTTTTCAAGTCATGTTTCTGTGTATCAGAGGCATTAACATCTAATATGGTAAAACTTGGCTCTTCTTCATCTAAGAACACTCCATTTTTATGAAGACATTGGTTGTATAACTCAGGCATGTGAGGATAGTGAATCATGAATTTTTCAAATGAGATGACAGAAGAAAATGAATGTGTAGGCTAAGAGAAGAAACAGGAGAGGAGGCTTGATGAGTAATCCTTGACCAGGTTCCGAAGTATTATTACCTTAGACTTTAGGATTAGTGTTTATCTCAAATCAACAAGGATGCTGAGACTAGTCTGTTTGTGCTTTAGAAACTTTAATTGTAGGGTGGAGTAGGGCAAATATAGAAATATTGAATAATTAGGGATGTTTAGAAAAACACTAAAGTGATGAATGCCAACCACTTGAAATAAGTAATTTGCAGTTCAATAATTTTTGCAGAGGAGAACAAATAGGATTTTGTTACCTAAGAAAGGAAAGGACAATGAGTCTGTCTGGCTTTGCCAGTCCACAGAGGAAGACAATGCATCCAGTCTTAATGAGACCTGAAAGGCTAGGGTAAGATAGAAATGGAGGAGGACCTCCCCTACCAGTGGAATAGGTGTGGGGCATAGGGGAAGAAGAGGGAGGGAGAAAGAAGAGGGATTGGAAGGAGACAACATAGAGGACCACAGTCAGGATTATCAATTGAATAAATTGTAATAAATGAAAATAATAAAAAAGGGGAAAAAATCTACTTTGGGCATCAATGAATAGAATGTTATGCAGAGTGTCCAAGAGGGGTGGAGAGAATGATAAATATTTGGACAGCTAAAGTTTGATTTAGTGTGCAACTGAATTTAAGACAATTTTGCAGAGATAAATCTATGGTGTCACTGGATTCTAAGTAACTTCCAAAGTTACGAACGTGTAAACATGTAGTCTTTCAAGCTCAGTGACCATAGTGAACCCATATATTTTCATCTATTAAAAAACAAAGAATGAGTTTAAGGATAAAGAATACCAATTATCAAAGAATTGTGAGTAGTGCCTTATAACAAAACAGAAGCTTATGTTTCATAGATAGGAAAATCAATATATAAATAACTTTTAAAATATGTTTGAGATATATTTTTAGTACAGTGACTAGAAAAGAGTATATACTGGACATTTTTATTGGGTAGAGACTTGGGATATTTTCATGATGTTAAGAGTAAGGCAGAGTCAAAGCAAAAAGTAAGGAAGTGGTTAATGAAGCAAAGTCACTGAGATAAAGAAATAAAAACAAAGAAATGTCAAGGAGAACAAAGGGAAACATCATGGTTTATTTTAAAGCTGTGTAAGGTAGACTCTCCATAAAAATTGCTCAGTTATGTTTTTGTGACTGATATCAAAGGATGGCAAGCTGTATTCTGGCAAACTTTGGGCACGATTACATAGCTTCACTGAAGAATCATATATTTCTCTCTGGAAATGTGAAACTCTTAGTAGGGATGACCTAGATACTGTTGAAACCACAAGACAGTTTTGTCCCAGTATAGTTTCTGTAGAAGTAGGTGGTTTTTCATAGACGCTAGAAAGAATGTGGATGGTTGTCAGAGTGCAAGGGATTATCGTGAAAATGCAAGAGAAGAGGATTGACTCTTTTGACAAGATATTGGCAGAAATAACCTTTGTGTGATAATGAGTAAGAAAAGTGCTGATGCTGCTCAGGAAAAACATTAATGTTTCTTCCTTGAGACTACCTTTCATGGTAACAGAAAGCCATGAAGACTTCCAAAGGAGCAAGGCAACTAACAGTCCTACCCAGTTATGATGCCTATGAATCTCTACCGCATCACCACAGTCTTACAGGTGCAGTATTGGCATACATACCTCCGTGGTAAGCAACAGCTTTTGAGTTGGACTTAAGATCCGCTCATCAAGAGAAAAAAAAAAAAAACATGCCTGGAAATGGAAACCTACCCAAATGCTCATTGCTAGAGAAGCCATTAATCTTGAAGGAGAACCTACAATTTCTACTTTATTCAACCAAATTAATTCCTAACGATCAAAACATTTGTTCATATATACACAGATAAGTGTTGTCTTTATTCCTCATCAAGGAAACTTCTCTTCATAAGAGATGAAGAATACTACATCAAACCACTACCAATCAAAGTGGAGATTGTGACACTCAGTTCCAATGGCTACATCTACAAAACATTCTCACGGGAAACATTGTGGAAGAGGGGGTGGTAAGACTGTAAGAGTCAGATGACCAGGGAGTTTGCTGTGAGAGTGTGTCTCTTAGTATGTCAGAAGCTGCACCCAGGAAGCCCCACCAACACTGCTGCCTAAACATGAGCTGAACAAGAATGACACCAATAGATATGCCAAAGTGGGGAGGAGAAGGCTAACTTGGCTTCAGCTGTAAAAAAAGATCTACAGACAGCTAAGTGATGCTGAGAGTGGGGAAACAGTCTTCTTAGGAAGAGTACAAAAATCAGTTCTCCAGCACCAAACAACCCTGAGTAACATTATGCGGACTACGCATATTTAGGAATTTGTCTGTATCTGTATCCACAAATGTGTGCAATAATGATTAATGAAAAAAGAAGCCAAGATACTGAAAGAGAAGGTGGAGGAGTACATGGGAATGTTTCAAGAGAGGAAAGGGGAAGGAGAAATGTTATAGCTCTATGATAATCTCATATTTAAAAATAAATGAACAAACAGTGAAATAAAACCATTTAATAAGAGGAAGACAAAGAAAAGTGAAAGCCAAGCACAAAAAGATCAGAGCAATAACTTATGGTGGTTAATTGCTTAAATAAGGGCAACGCACATTTATAACAATGCCAATGTGGGTATTTGTCACGTGATGAAGACTAACAAAAAACAAACACATTCTGATGTTAAAAAGTATCAAAAATCATATAAAATTTAGTATAAGTATTAACTTGTTTGTTTAATTTAATGGCTTTATTAAAATACGTGAGTTTTGAAAGAGAGTGGCAGGAAGCACTGATAGGGATTAGGGACAAAGGGAGACAAAAGGACATTTGAGATGAAGAGGAGAAAAATAATAATTAGAATATATTGTACACGTAGAATTTTTTATTTTGTTTTTTTTTAGTTTTTTTTTTCCTTTTTGTTTCTTTTTTTCTTATTCATTACAATTTATTCACTTGTATCCCGGCTGTAGCCCTCTCCCTTATCTTCTCCGAGTCCCAGCTTCCCCTAGTCCACTGATAGAGTGGTGTCCTCTTCCCTTCTATCTGACCCTAGCCTATCAGGTCCCATCAGGTCTTACTCTGTGGCATGGCAAGGTTGTGTCCCTCAGGAGGAGGTGATTAAAGAGCCAGCCACTGAGTTCATGTCAGAGACGGCTGCTGGTCCCTCACTAGAGAGAACCCACTTAAGGACTGAGCTATGTTGGAGCAGAGATCTAGGTCCTCTCCATGCCTGGTCCTTGGTTGGAGTGTCAATCTCTGCAGGGCCGAGATTTTTTTGGTTCTGTTGGTCTCCTTGTGTTGCTCCTGTCCTCTCCAGGTCTTTCTATCTCCCCCTATCTCTCCCATAAGATTACTTGTACTCTGCCCGAAAATCAGCTATGAGTCTCAGCATCTGCCTAGATACCCTGTTGGGTAGAGTCTTTCAGAGACTCTCTGTGGTACGCTCCTGAAAACTAATGAAACATCTAAGGTTACGTTCTGTCACCACAAATTGTATTTGAAAAAAGTATGAAGCAATAACAGGTGTTGTCAAGTAATAAAATTTGTTACATAAATTAAAACTATTATTTTCTTTCCTTAGCTCCTAGCCTCCCTCCATTCTTTCTTTTTTTCCTCCTTGTTCTTTCCTTCCTCCTTCCCTCCCTCCCCTCTACTCTCTCCTTCCTTTTACTTCTCTTTCTCTCCTTTCCTTACTTTCTCTTTCCTATCTTCTTTTTCTCTCCTTTACTTCCTATTTTATAAACATGTTAAACATACTTTGTGAATACTGTTATTAAATTCTAGAGTTTGTCATCTACTGAAAACACAAGTACATAATCATATGATAAAACAATGTATTAGGGCTGGAGAAATGGCTTAGAGGTTGAGAGCACTGTCTGCTCTTCCAGAGGTCCTGAGTTTCAGTTCCCAGAAACCATATGATGGCTCATAATCATCTATGATGGGATCTGGTGTCCTTTTCTGGCTTACAGGCACATACACAGGCAGAACATAATAAATAAATAGATCCTAAAAACAAAACAAAAACAATGTATTAAACACTGTTACAAAGTTGGGGCAAACTGCTGAGAGAAAGCCCTTAATTCTATCTCTGCAGGTTAAGAAAGTCTTTCCAAAGGAATTACAATTTAAGAAAGAACAAATAAGAAGCTACGAGGAAAGTGGTAGCTATATAGCATTGTCTTAGGAAAGATACAAATATAACAAATGCAGGCCTTAATCAACTGTGCTATATAAATTGTGAGGACCTCAGTTTACTTTAAGAGTTTAATGTCTATGAAGGAATGGTAAGCAATTACTATATAATAATGTCACAGATGTAAAAAAAAAAAAAACTTTTACTGTAAAACTAAGTAACTGAGCTTCTTCATGAAGGTGATTCAATCTCTAGTAAATGTTTGAAGAAAACTCATGATGTCATATTTGAGTCATAGAATTATAACATAGAAGTGTATGTATGCCATATATTTGAAGAAAGTAAAACTGAATCTTGGATAATTAAAAATATTGATAACATAGTGATGACCATATATTAACATGAAGTAAAACAGTTAGTACTTAGAATATCATTTTATGAAATTGAAGGCTTGATAAACTGGTTATTAATTTTTGAAATACAATTAGCTGATACATAAACTGTCTGAAGGGATATTAGGTAAAAAATACACTTCCAAGATGTATTATCTTAAGTAATGCTGTATTTATTTTACTAACAGGTTTGAGCACAAATTATTTCCAAAAGAATGTGCAGTTATGAATTTCATTGATAAAAAAACATTAGTAATTGGTTTGACAGCTCAAATGATTGGAAAAGATTTACATTATAAGATGAAGACTTCTGGAAAATTGAAAGACATACTTGTGTGCTTTTTATGCCTTCTAAGTGTTCATAATGCAGTCCTTATGAATAAAATAATAATCCTATAAAACAAAAAGGGATATGTTCAAGTTACTCTTATTAAGACAAAATATGTCCACTTCTTTTTATTGATAACAGGTATGCTGAAGAAATAAAGGTGAGAAGAGACAAGGACCATCACTTTCATAAATATGGATGGTACACAGAATTATTTGTGCCATTTAGATGTGGAGTCTAAGGGCATAATGCCAAACACAATGAATCAGGGGTGCTGTCCTCAGTAATGGACCTAAACTATTGTGGCACCTCTATCATTCATCATCAGTAATTGACTTCCCACTCTGTGCCTGCCACACACATTGGATGAAAAGCTCCACATATAAAATATTGAAAACATTTGCGTGGAAAGATACTAGTTCTCTGTATTCCAAAACAAAGAGAGTCAAGTTAGTGTATTCGAGAAAATTATTTCTCATCTGGGATTTTATATGCAGAAAAGGAATCACTGATATAGAATGGAAAGACAAAGGATATTCTCAAACATTTGCCTATTTCCCTAATCCTCTCCTTGCATCATAAAATAATGAAAACTGCGTAGAGATACAATAATGTTGTATAAAAGGAAAATGGCAATTGCAGAAATTCTCTGGATGGTAAACAAACAAACAAACAAACAAACAAACAAACAAAAAACCCATCATTTAAAACAGAGAACTTTGAGAAAGACATTGTTGGGTGAGTTAATGATGTCCAATGGCCAATGACATGAACAGTGAGGAATGGGTACTATGTGTGTTCTTCACGTGAACTGTACTTCACACCTGGGTGGGTTTTGGTGATATGAGAAACCCAGTTTTTACAAACCATGGTTAGTAGCCTCAAGGACTGTCCCATTTAGAGTGGTTTCTGCAGCACACTGCATAATGTGATAATTAACTTTTTCAACACTTGAGGTGGTCTGAAGACTGTCCAGATGCAAGATTATCTGAGCTGACAAGGTGTTATAGTTCACTCTCATTTCTGGAGGGAGTCCAGGTGGTGCAGCTGACATGCTGTCTTTTACCAAGAGATCTGATCTGACTCAACTGTATCTTGCTAATGGTTCTTCCAATGCTTGTGTAGATTTTCAGCTTTGTTTTCCCTTTAGGTGATAGAACAACTCCTGTGTAATTTTTTCTCTCTTCTTGGGACTGAGTAAAAGACAAATAGTGTGATTTCTCTGCTAAGATTTGTAGTTCTGTTTTACTGGCCTATTACCAAGATTTATTATTCAGTGATTTCTTTCAGGAGGCACATGCCAAGACAGTGAACCAGCACTCCCGTCTTCCAGAAAATATCTGACACAAACCCACTCAAATAAATGAGTATTCTGAACTTGATGGGCTCATCTGCCAGAATAGCAAGAGTGTGTGCCAGTACATGCTGCCACTCTGATGGCCATTGCAGAGAGAATTGTGAAGCACTGTTTCCACTACCACAGTCCTTTCCAGAGGTCAATTTTCACCCTCTTCCCACTTTACCTAGCAAATGGTACTGTGGGTGGTTTGTAAATAGCTCTACTAGGCTGATAATAAGTGTAGGCTATGAATGTTAGTATCACATGTCACTTGTCTAAGCACTGGCTCTATAAAAATTTATTCCATTATTAAAATATTACTTATTTTGTAATACCAATAAGTCCAAATGATAAACTGCATATATATATATATGTATGTATATATATATATGTATGTATATATATATGAAAGTTAAATTCCAGGAAGTAAAATTATTACTTCCTTGTATGGTTAGTACCTTTTCCTTTCTGAGAAATCATGTGTCTTCATTTTAAAGTGAAGGATAGCATGGCATTTTTATAAGTATATGTGGGGGGCAGTGTGTGTGTGTGTGCATGTGTGTGTGATTGTGTACATGTGTATGTTTGTGCCTATATGTGTATGTAGGCATAGAAGTTGATTGTATCTGTCTGAAGTGCTTTTTTGTTTTGTTTTTTTTGTTTTGTTTTGTTTTGTTTTTATTGCTCTCTACTTTATTTTGAGACAGGGTCTTTCCCTGGACTCAGCACTTGCTGATTATGGTTTGTCTATCCAGCTAGCTTGCTTTGTGGATTTCTTGCCTCTGTCTCTGGAGTGATGAGATGAAGGAGCCCCTATAGTCCAGTTTTCACTTCTCATCTCTAGTCCTCAGGCTAAAGCGCTAAACCGTCCCTCCAGTGCAGTTGCGGCATTTTTGTAAAGAAAGCGCATTTGCATTTGTCTGTTCTCTGTTCCTATGAAAGAGTACTTGAATCTGGGTAATTGACAGAGAAAAGACATTTATCTGTGATCACATCCTGAAGGATAAAGAGCCTGGAATTTGTATTTGCTCAGAAGGTGAAGGAATGTGGCAATGTGAAAAGATTTAAGGAAGAGAGAAAAAGAGAGGGCTCTGGACTATTCTCCAACAGCCCATGTTCAGTTACTGACCCAGTCCGACAAGGTGTCTAATTTTGTGACACTTAATCCCATGTAAGTAAAACTAATGCTTTATTTTCAAGAAAAATACTAACCCACTTACAAGAGTGATAGCTCCAAACTTAACAGTTTTTAATAGGCTGCATCTGTTAAGTGTCCCCTGTAAGGGCATTTCACTTTCTATGACTTTCATGTCATTGTGAAGAGAATTAATGGATAGTAAGACTAGAACCTTGTTACTACTTGTAGCTCAAAAGACAGTGAGATGTTCTTATTGGAGCACCTAATATCGTAAATATCTAATGTGCATAGGAGTGAATAAAACAGAGACTGTACATAATCTCTGTACAGTGAAGATACAGTTGAGACTATTTATGAATGTATTATTTCTGAGATGAATTCTTCTAACTCCTCTGCAAGAAAATATTATCAAAATATTTGAAATGCAGTCAGAAGATCTGTTTGGTATTAACATATGAGTGCTGCTCTGGTTATTAGCCTGCTTTCACCCTTTTGTTCTGCATGAAGACACACACTTACTATCTGGCTTTCATTTTCTCACCATTAACAAGAAAATAAAAACAGAACATTGCAATTTATCGTTTACATTTTTAAATGTTTACTTTATTGCAAGCTTCCAAGATTAGTTTTTCAAAGATGTTGTAGAAAAGAATTCCATTTAAAAAGTATCCTACTCTACTTTTCATGCTAACACTGTATATGGTAAGCATTATGTTGTTTTCATGCAAACAGCTTCAAATGGGATTCCACTTATAGCTATTTGTCATATATTAGGAAGAAATAGGCA
The DNA here is from genome assembly GCF_907164565.1 of Psammomys obesus. Taxonomy (NCBI): domain Eukaryota; kingdom Metazoa; phylum Chordata; class Mammalia; order Rodentia; family Muridae; genus Psammomys; species Psammomys obesus. The sequence goes on from NW_026587216.1 coordinate 8,561,460, forward strand.
AGGCATTGTGTTCGTTCCCAATTTAGTGAACTGCTTTAACTAACTCCATTTTCCCCAGGACTAATCCAATAAACATTAGTTTTTGCTAGAACATTCATTTATAATTTGATTTTCCCAGCATGTAAGATACTTTCTTGGGTAAATTAAGGACATGGAAGTTAGATCTGTTTGTTTTGTTTTGTTTTTTTTTTTTTTTCAGTTTATGGTGCATTGAAAAGATATTCTGTTACATTGCATAGTTCTCATGAATATTAAAAAGATACAGTCAGTTATCCACATCTGTGGCTCTGTGGCTTATATATCCACAAATTTAACTCAGAGCAGAAAGAAAATATTTAGTACAAAGAAAAATCTTCCTATACTGAACATGTGTAAACATTTTCCTTAAATAATACAACTAAAGAACTATTTATGTTGCATTAGCCATTTTAAGTCACCAAAAATTGACTTTTGGTATAAATAGAAATGATTAGGTTTCATGAAAATTCTGTATTGTTTTATATAAGGTAGTTTCTGCAGGTAATTTCACAGGAAATATTAATCACTAAGGATAGACCTATGAACAGTGTATGCCCAACACAATACAAACTGAATGGTATTTTTGTAGATTTTGTGTGTGTGTGTCATAATGTTTTCTTCAGACATTTTTTTAAATATTATTTGCAGTTTATTAACTTTGTATCCCAGCTGTAGCCTGCTCCCTCATTCCCTCCCAATCCCACCATTCCTCCCTCATCTCCTCCCTGCCTCTTTCCAAGTCCACTGATAGAAGAGGTCTCTTCCCCTTCCATCTGACACTAGATTATCATGTTTCTTCAGAATTGGCTTCAATGTCCACCTCTGTGGCCAAGCAAGGCTGCTCCTCCCTCAGGAGGAGGGGAGGTCAAAGAGCCAGCCATTGAGTTCATGTCAGAAATAGTCCCTGTTCCCCTTACTATGGGAAACACACTTGGATACTGAGCTACCATGGACTACATCTGAGCAGAGGTTCTAGGTTATATCCATACATGGTCCTTGGTTGGAGAAACAGTCTCATAGAAGATCTCTATGTCTTGATATATTTTGTCCTTGTGGAGCTCCTGTCCTCTCCAGGTCATAGTAACCCACACTACTTTCATATGATTCCCTGCACTCTGCCAAAGGTTTGGTTATGAGTCTCAGCATCTGCTTTTTTTGTTTGTTTGTTTGTTTATTATTAGTTACATTTTATTAACTCTGTATCCCGCTCCCTTATTCCCTCCCAATCCCACCCTTGCTCCCTCAGCTTCTCCCTGCCCCTTTCCAAGTCCACAGATTGGGGAGGACCTTTATTAAAGTTCATTCACTTTGTATCCTATCTGTAGCCCCCTCCCTCATTCCCTCCCAATCTCACCCTTCTTCCCTCCTGTAGTCCCATTCCCCTCTCCAAGTCCACTAATAGGTGAGGTCCTCCTCCCCTTCCATCTGACCTTAGCCTATCAGGTCTCATCAGGACTGGCTGCATTATCCTCCTCTGTGTCCTGTTAAGGCTGCTCCCCCTCAGAGGGAGGTGATCAAAGAACCAGATGAGTTTATGTCAGAGAGTAAGTCCCTGTACCCCTTACTAGGAAACCTACTTGGATACTGAGCTGCCATGCGCTACATCTGAGCAGGGATTCTAGGTTATCTCTACGCATGGTCCTTGATTGTTGTTATCAGTCTCAGATAAGACCCCAGGCTCAGATATTTTGGTTCTGTTGCTTTCTTTGTGGGGATCCAGTCCCCAGAAGCTACCTTTTATATCTAAGGACCTTGTCCAAATCTCAGCTTGAACAGTTACTGCATCTCCACTTGGATACCTGGAAGTGTACTGTAGCTCATCCTTAATATCACCTCATAGTTTTAATAAAGATGTTTCTTATATTTTGTAGTTCTTGTATATTTTCCTTAACCTTAAGCAAAAGTATTAATAAAGCATTTGAAGTAGAGAAAAAACTGTGCTGTCTTTCTCAAATTTACTAACTTAAAAACAAGATTGGCTTACAGAAATAGTAAATAAAAACTTCCCATCAACATTAATGTCATTTAAAGTGTGGGTTATATCTCATGTATTTTGTGAAGATATCTGTACTGGGTTGTTATAATGCAAAGTGTAGCCTTAATGATAAGGTTTAAAAAAGTGAGCAGTTTCTCACTCTGAACAATTTTTCACATTCTTTTAAAATCTTGTGCATTGAACTCATATCAATTCTGATGTTAATAGCATGCTTGATTTGTCATTTGATTTTAAGGCATTACTTTATCTTTGGGCAACAGATATTCCACATGACATATGACCTGGCCAGTGCAGTGGTGAGAATCTTCAACCTGATTGGTATGATGCTGCTCTTGTGTCACTGGGATGGCTGTCTTCAGTTCCTGGTTCCCCTGCTGCAGGACTTCCCTCCAGATTGCTGGGTTTCTCTCAATGAAATGGTGGTAAGTGACTCATGCTGCTTATTTTCTGAATTCTCAACATTGTGCTCCAAACTTCAAAGTGTGTCTGCTGGAGGAGTCTGCTTTCTCTTCCATAATGGCTTTTCCATGGATGTGAAAAGGAAACATATTATCTATAACTAAACTTTATTCTTCTGTTCCTGGGGATGTGTAACTGCTGCACCTATCTTTGTATATTTTACTTTGAAGACTGAAATATACTTTATTTGAGTGATGTAAGCACACATACATAACCATGATAACACTTTGTCCTTTCAAATATTTTTTATGTTTGTTATTTAGGTATATATGAAGTTCAAGGAATTCTCAGTGTATTTTGTCATTAGAACAAGGAAAATTTAATATGAAAGATAAACTTTAATCTTCATTTTTCAGCATAGGTAAATATTTTTAATTTAAAATTTGAGCTTATTTAACCAAATATATATTAATATAAAGTCTTAAGGGAATATGCATTGATATGAGATCTTATACTATTCTGGTTCTGTCCTTCATTTCATTCACATCTGCTTAAATACTGCTTCCTCAGAGACCTTTCTTAAGAACCTTTAATAAGCCAGGCATGATGGTGCAAGGCTTTGATCCCAGTACATGATGAGGCAGACCTCTCTGAGGTTGAGACCAGTGTGTTCTAAAGAGGAGTCCAGGGCATCCAGATTAATGGCTAGTCTCACCAACAAAAACATAAAAGGAATAACAGGCTTCCAAAGAGATATGATTTAATGTAATATGACATAATATAATATAATGTAATATTTAATAAAACAATTGCTAACACATCAGAATTGGACAAGAAAAATAACTCAAAAGACAAGGCACCAGTAACATTCACACACTCAGGAATCCCATTGAAACACTAAACTGGAAATCAGAGGGTTATGACTTCCTGTATGTTAGAAAGAGAAAAAAATAAAAAAAGAAAAACAAAAATATAAAACACTAAGATTTTTTTTTTTAAGAAAAGTTAAAGACTTGGTACAGCATTATGAGACATGGAAAGTTATAAGATACTGTTGAGTTCATTTTGTATTGGCGATCTACTGCTGGGCATGCAGACTACCCTCAAGAGAAATTTGTTTATATCCAGATTCTACTGATGGGCAATAAATGTTGAATTTTATTTATTTGCAATTCAATTCCTGGTTCTTTCATGGTTTTGCTTTGGTTCTTTTTAAATGTAATTAATTTAAGCCATAAAATTATTTTTTTCAAATGTTGAATTAATAAACAGTAAAAATACTAAACAAGAAAGAAAGAAACAAACAAACAAAAATCAAAGAAACAAAGAAAGACACTGGCTTGTCCTATGTCCCATGCCTTACATGACAACAACTTTAAATTTTTGTGAACCAGTTGATGAAACATCCTACCTCCATTTTAGGCTTAAAAGCGATCTTCTAGTAAAGACAAACTAGGTTCATTCCTGTTTATGATTAAATCTGTTTCTCAGGGATTGAGCAATGCTCTATCTGTAATCTTAACTACAAATGGTTCTTCACTACCTGTTCCAGGAAATGGTAACCATGTCTTTATTCTAAATTACCATCTTGCAGTCCCACCTATGTTTCAAAACGTTGTTATGGCTATCTTGTTAGGACCATCTCAGGAGGTCATTATGACCAACTTGTTACGTTTATGTTCTGCTCCTGTAAACCCACCTATTTTGTCTGCCAAATCTCGCATTTGCAAAGCCTCTACCCCTGAGCTATAAGAACTGTGACTTCCTCACATCCAAAGCTGACCTCTAGAATCCCACCTTAGAAGGAAGGTAGACCACGTACATGAATAATTTTTTTTTTCTTGAGTACTTTGCAAAGAGTACTTTGCTTCCCCAGTGAGACTCTTTTGTGGGAAACTAAATTTTTAATTTACATTCATTATCTATTGGAGATTGTGTCTGTGTTAGGAATAGGGGTATATGTCCACACCTTTCATTTCTAGGACCCCACTGGGTGCAGACCCGTCTAGGACTTGTGCCTTAGCCTCTGAGTTTATATGTGCATGGATCCTGTTGATTTAGAGGCCCCTTTCTTTGTGTCCTCCATCCCTCTCTAGCAATTACACTATTTCAGCCTCCATTTCCACAGGGTTCTCTGATCCCTCAGGGGAGGGATTTGGTGAAAATATCCCAGTTAGAGCTTGAGCCTTCCAAGATCTCTCACTTTATGAATTATATCTGCCTGTGGATACTCAGTATTTATGCCTATCTGCTACAAGGAGAAGCTTCTATGATGGTGGCTGAGCAAGGCAATGATCTATGAATACAGCAGAATGTCATCATGAGTTTATTTATTGCTACACTTTTTTTTTATTAGAACAGTAGTATTTGGTTTTCTCATAGGTTTTTTAAATTACACTTTATTCATTTTGTATCCCCCCATAAACCCCTCCTCCTCTCCTAATCCCACCTTCCTTCCCTCTTCTTCATGCATGCTCCTCCCCAGTCCACTGATAGGGGAGGTCCCCCTCTCCTTCCTTCTGATCCTAGTCTATCAGATCTCATCAGGACTGGCTGCATTGTCATCTTCTGTGGCCTAATAAGGCTGCTCCCCCTTTAGGGGGAGGTGACCAAAGAGCAGGCCAATCAGTTCATGTCAGAGACAGTCCCTCTTCCCATTACTATGGAACCCACTTGGACACTGAACTTCCTCGGGCTACCTCTGTACAGGGGTTCTAGGTTATCTCCAAGCATGGTACTTGGTTGGAGTATGAGTCTCTGGAAAGACCCCTGTGTTCAAAATTTCTGGTTCTGTTGTCTCCTTGTGGAGTTCCTGTCCTCTCCAGATCTTACTATTTCCCACTTCTTTCATAAGATTTCATGCACTCTGCCCAACAGTTGGCCATAAGTCTCAGTGTCTGCTTTGATAGTCTGCAGTGCAGAGCCTTTCAGAGACCCTCTGTGGCAGGTTCCTAACTTTGAGCTATCTCATTTCAGGATCTTGGCCACTCAAGCAATGTGGGTAATAAGTCCCGTGTCATGGAATTGGCTTTATTTCAAATCAGATATAAGTTGTTATCTTAGGGTTTCCATTGCCATGAAGAGAAACCATAACCAAGGCAACTCTTTTTTTATATTATATGAAAATTCTCATTTATAAATAAATTTCTCAACTTTTATCACAGTGATGAAAACTAAATAATAGAATTATATATCCAGAGATTCAATCTTAGACCAAACTACTTCAGGCAAAATTTTGTTTCTCTACTTTACATGTACTGACATTTTCTTATTATATTTTATTCCTTAAAAAAATATGTCACACACTTAGCAGACTTATTACAGTGTAAATATTATGTAAGTAATCTAGAGAAGCTTTAAGGTAACCAAAACAGCATGCATTACTTTTAAATTCTACATTCTCATATGATAAGGATTCATGCATCATTGTATTTTTATATGAATATGAGGTCTGGAATCTATTCCACAGAGGTTCCAAAGAATGGTTCTATGTGTGATTACATCTGAATCCAAGGCAACACTTATAAGAGAAAACGTTTAATTAGGGCTGGGTTAAACTTTCATGATCCAGCCCTTTAGCATCATGACGGGAAGTATGACAGTGTGCAGGCAGACATGATGCAAAAGAAGTCGGAAATCTTTTGTCTTTACATCCTGATCTAAAGACAAAAAGGGGGAGATTGGATGTGCTTCACACTGGGTATAGCTTGAGCATTTAAAACCTCAATGTCCTGCCTCCATAGGACATTGCTCAAACAAGGCCATACCTCCTGCAATAGGGCTATACTTTCTATTAGTGCCACTCCCTATGGCTAGGCACTCAAACTTATGACTCTATGAGGGGCCATACCTATTCAAACCTCCACAGTTGGTTATTCCCATGAGATTTGTGCCACTATTGTGCTGTCATACCTTGTAGGCAGGACATCATTGAGATCAAAAGAGTTTGTGGCTGGGAAGAATTTTCCATTTTTTCTTTGGTTACATGCAAATTGCCTTCTGGTTCCAAAGATGCTAACACGTAGGTATTGAGGCTCTTTTTTGGCACCAGATCAAGTTCTCCATCAATAATGAATTGTATAGATGTTGTCTTCAGCAATGATGCTTTGCTGTCAGTTTGTGGAGAGCAAGCTATAGTCTTGTCAATAGCCTGGGTTGTTTAGGGGTTCACATGAGACCCCTTTCACCAACAACTCAATTATATGTAAGCCAGCCAATCCAGGCACTGGAAGCTTCATTTGGTGACAAAAGATGGTTAGCTGGGACTCTGTTGCCCCCCATTCTGTGATGATAGCATTTAGATTGTCTCCAAATATGTATACATTTAAGTAAGTGTCTACTGTATTTAGTTCCTATATGACCACTCAAAAGTCTCCTAATTTAATTGACCCTCTCTCTATTCCTTTTCTTATCCCTCTTTACTTGATTATCCAGTTTAGTTACCCCTGTCTATTCTATCTATCTATCTATCTATCTATCTATCTATCTATCTATCTATCTATCTATCTAGCTATCATCTATCTAGCTATCTATCATCTATCTAGCTATCTATCATCTATCTAGCTATCCTACTTTGCTTTCTAATGGAGATCTATCTGTGTCATCACTCCACTCAGTTTCTTATTTTATATCAAACATCTGAGGTTCTGTGGATTGTGGATTAGTTACCATTTATTTAACAGCTAATATCTGAATATATCCAAATGCTATTCTGTAATTGCCATTCTAGGTCTGCATTACCTCATTTAGGATGAGTTTTTTTTCTAGTTCCATCCATTTACCTGTGAATTTCATGATTTCATTTTTACAATGGTTGAGCAATACTGCATTGTGTAAATGCATTGTATTATATTTTTTATTTATTCATTCTTCTGTTGAGGGACACCTAGGTGGTTTTTTCAGTTTCATGAGGTTCCATTTATTAATTATTGATTTTAGTTTCTGTGCTAATGGAGTTCTGTTCAGAAAATGCTTTTCTGTGCCAATGACTTCAAGGCCATTTCCCATTTTCTCTTCTATGAGGTTCAGTGTATTTTGTTTTATGTGGAAGTCTTTGATCATTTGGAATTGTGTTTTGTTCAGGGTAATAAGTATGGATTAATGTGTATTCTTCTACAAGCAACTGTACAGTTTGAGCAGAACCATTTGTTGAAGACTCTTTTTTTTTTGTGATTTCAGTTTGAATTTCTTGCTTCTCTATAAAAAATCAGGTGTCTATAGGTGTGTGGATTTACATCTGATTTTTCAATTCCATTCAATTGACCCTCATTTCTGGATACAATGCTGTTTTTATTACCAAAGCTCTGTATTACAATTTGAGGTCAGGGACAGTAAGACCTCCTGCAGTTTTTTTATTATTCTGGGATGTGTTAGCTACATTGAGCTGTGTGTGTGTCTGTATGTGTCTCTGTGTATGTGCATGTATCGATGTTTTCATTTGAAACTGAAAATTGTACTTTCCAGATATATTAAGAACTCTATTGGAATTTTGGTGGGGATTACCTTGAATCTGTAGATTGATTTTGGTAGAATGGCCATTTTTACTATGCTGATCATACTGTTCCATGAGCACATCTTCTTCAGGTCTTCCTTGAAAGTCTTAAAGACTTTTTTCATACAAGATCTTCATTTGCTGGTTAAGAGTTACCACCAGATATTTTATATCATTTGAAGCTATTGTGACAGGTGTGTTTCGCTGACTTCTTTCTCAGTCATTTGTTTGTAGAAGGACTACTGATTTTTGTAAGTTAACTTTGTATCCATCTAGTTTATAAGATGAAATGATTGCCTAGTTGCATATTTGTTTTGAATATTGCTATCTCCGTAATGAATTTAGAAGTAATTACAATATGCATTGTCATTTTAGCTCGTGATTCTACTCTTAAGGAATATGTGCATTATTTAATCTTGACAACTCATATTCTATAGACCTCATTAATGGCATTACATGCATACAACACAGATTCTTTACCAACCTTTCGTACTTTGATCAATAACTAGTACTTGATAAAGACGCTAACTGAGCATCCTTTGAAATAATTCTGTGAAGCAGCTCTTCTAATAAGATAGCCTATAGTGTTTGTCTTTATAGTGTCTGTATTTCTTTTTTTCTTTACATGTTACCAAGTAATTTACTTTAAGTGCAATAAATCCCACATTATAGATATCCAAATAAATGTTCTTTTTTGTGATTTCTGTTAGTCTGCTACTAAAATATAGGTGCTTTTAAGAGTAATGAATGATGAAACCAAGAGCTGGTTCTTTGAAAAAATCAAAAAGATAGACAAACCTTTAGCCAAACTAACTAAAAGGCAGAGAGAAACTATCCAAATCAGCAAAATCAGAAATGAAAAGGGGGACATAACTATAGACAATGAGGAAATCCAAACAATCATTAGGTCGTACTACAAAAGCCTATATGCCACAAAATTCGAAAATCTAAAATAAATGGACAATTTTCTTGATAGATTCCATTTACCAAAATTAAGTCAAGATCAGGTAGAAAGATTGAATAGTCCTACTTCCCCCAAGGAAATAGAAGCACTCATCAACAGTCTCCCTTCCAAAAAAAAAAAAAAAAAAAAAAAAAAAAAGAGCTGGGCCAGATGGATTCAGTGCAGACTTCTACCAGAACTTCAAAGAAGTGCTAAGTCCAATTCTTTCCAAACTATTCCACAAAATAGAAACAGAAGGAACATTACCAAACTCATTCTATGAAGCCACAGTCACCTTGATACCCAAACCAAAAAAGACCCAACAAAAAGAGAGAACTTCAGACCTATCTCTCAAATGAACATTTTTGCAAAAATAGTCAATAAAATACTTGCAAAGAACACCTCAAAGATATCATCCATCATGACCAATAGGTTTCATCCCATGCATGCAAGCGTGGTTCAACATAAAGAAATCCATCAATGTAATCCACCATATAAACAAAATTAAGGATAAAAAAACCACATGATCATCTCCTTAGATGCCAAAAAGCATTTTACAAAGTCCAACACTCATTAATGTTTAAAGTCTTGGAGAGATCAGGGATACAAGGCACATACCTAAACATAGTAAAGACAATATACAGCAAGCCTATAGCCAACATCAAACTCAGTGGAGAGAAACTTAACGCAATCCCACTGAAATCAAGGACAAGACAAGGCTGCCCACTCTCTCCATACCTCTTCAACATAGTACTTGAAGTCCTAGCCAGAGCAATAAGACAACTAAAGGAGATCAAGGGGATACAAATCAGAAAGGAAGAGGTCAAAGTGTCCCTATTTGCCGATGATATGATAGTATATATGAGCGACCCCAAAAATTCAACCAGAGAACTCCTCCAGCTGATAAACACCTTCAGCAAAGTGGCAGGATACAAAATCAACTCAAAAAAATCAGAAGCCCTCCTGTATACCAAAGACAAAAGGGCCGAGAAAGAAATCAGGGACAACACCCTTCACAATAGCCACTAATGACAAAAAGTACCTTGGGGTGACACTAACCAAGCAAGTGAAAGACCTGTTTGAGAAAAACTTCAAGTCTCTGAAGAAAGAAATTGAAGAAGATATCAGAAGATGGAAAGATCTCCCGTGCTCATGGATTGATAGGATTAACATTGTGAAAATAGGCATCCTGCCAAAAGCAATCTACAGATTCAACGCAGTTCCCATCAAAATACCAACTCAATTCTTTACAGACCTTGAAAAAAAGACTCTCAGCTTCATATGGAGAAACAAAAAACCCAGAATCTCCAAAACAATCCTGTACAACAACAGATCATCTGGAGGTATCCCCATCCCGATCTCAAGCTGTACTACAGAGCAATAGTAATAAAAACTGCATGGTATTGGCATAAAAACAGAAAGGAGGATCAATGGAACCAAATAGAAGACCCAGAGATAAACCCACACACCTATGAATACGTGATTTTTGACAAAGAACCCAAAACCATTCAAAAGAGACAGCATCTTCAACAAATGGTGCTGGTCCAACTGGATGTCCACATGCAGAAAAATGAAAATAGATTCATATTTATCACCCTGCACAAAACTAAAGTTCAAGTGGATCAAAGACCTCAACATAAAACCAGATACTCTAAATCTGTTAGAAGAAAAAGTGGGGAACAGCCTAGAACTCATTGACACAGGAGACAACTTCCTGAACAGAACACCAACAGCACAGGCTCTAAGAGCAACAATCAATATATGGGACCTCATGAAACTGAAAAGCTTCTGTAAAGCAAAGGACACCTTCATCAAAACAAAAGGACTGCCTACAGATTGGGAAAGAATCTTCACCAACCCTTTATCTGACAGAGAGTAATATCCAGTATATATAAAGAACTAAAGAAGCTGAAAAGCAGCAAACCAAGTAATCCAAGTAAAAAATGGGGAACAGAGCTAAACAGAGAACTCTCTGTAGAGGAATATCAAATGGCAGAGAAACACTTAAAGAAATGCTCAACCTCATTAGCCATTAGGGAAATGAAAATCAAATACGACCCTGAGATTTCACCTTACACCCATCAGAATGGCCAAGATGAAAAACTCAAGTGACAACACATGCTGGAGAAGTTGTGGAGAAAGGGGAACCCTCCTCCATTGCTGATGGGAATGTAAACTGGTACAACCACTTTGGAAGTCAATCTGGCGCTTACTCAGACAATTAGGAATAACGCTTCCTCAAGACCCAGCTATACCACTGCTAGGTATATACCCAAAATTTGCTCAAGTACACAACAAGGACATTTGTTCAACCATGTTTGTAGCAGCTTTATTTGTAATAGCCAGAACCTGGAAACAACCCAGACGTCCATCAATGGAGAAATGGATACAGAAATTGTGGTATTTTTACACAATGGAATACTACTCAGCAATCAAAAATGAGGAAATCATGAAATTTGCAGGCAAATGGTGGGATCTAGAAAAGATGATCCTGAGTGAAGTATCCCAGAAAGAGAAAAACAAACATGGTACATACTCGCTTATACAAGATATGATAAACATAATGAAATCCATACACCTAAAGAAGATAAACAAGATAGCAGACACGGGGTAAGATGATCAATCCTCACTTAGAAAGACAAATGAGATGTGCATTGGACGTATGACAGGAGTCTACCGCAGAAGGCATCTGAAAGACTCTACCAAGCAGCGTTTCAAAACAGATGCTAAGACTCATAACCAAACCTTCAGCAGAAGGGGAGTTAGTATGACATGGAAAGGATATGAGCCCCCACAAATATCAAATATATCTGGGCACAGGGTTTTTTTTTTCTGAAACTGTTTCTCCAACCAAGGACCATGTATGGATATAACCTAGAACCTTTGCTCAGACGAAGCTCATGGTAGCTCAATAACCAATTGGTTTCCCATAGTAAGGGCAACAGGGACTATTTCTGACAGGAACTCAGTGGCAGGCTCTTTGACCTCCCCACCCCCTAAGGGAGGAGCAGTCCTGTTAGGCCACAGAGGAGGACTTTGCAGCCTGTCCTAAAGATACCTGATAAAACAGGGCCAGATGAAAGGGGAGGAGGTCCTCCCCAATCCATGGACTTGGAAAGGGGCAGGGAGAAGCTGAGGGAGGGAGGGTGGGATTGGGAGGGAATAAGGGAGTGGGATACAGCCGGGATACAGAGTTAATAAAATGTAACTAATAATAATAAAAAAAATAAAAACATAAAAAATAAAAAGAGTAATGTATGAATGAATAACACTAAAATAATCTGCTTAAAAGGAAGTAAAAATTCTGCCAATACATAATTAGTACTAAATCAAAAATGTAAGAAACCCTTCTAATATATAATTAGTAATATAGTACGTTATTATATATCAGATATAATATATAACATATCATATATATAATGTATATGTAATGGAAGAATCCCAATTGAAAATTCAGGCTACTACCCAATTTCACTTTCATTTGAGACAGTGTAAAAGGCATGCTCAGAAATAGTCACACACTTGTAGAGTTCCTTCCTATTAAAAGTAGACATAGTCGTAGGTGTCATATGCTGTGTTAAACCTTTGTCAATTTTCATTCATGATATGGTCAAGCATTGAAAAACTGGTGCTCCATCCTTAACTTTTCCTTTTTCTTATCAGAGGCTTGTCTTAATTTATAACTAATAAGGCTTAATATAGATGCATAGGGGAAATTCCAGAAGAATGGACTGTAGAGACATACATCCAGAGCAGTTTTTCCTTCTGAAATCTCTGTGACTTTCCTGTGCTTGGGTTCTTTGTCTCTGGGCTGAGTGTGTATCAGTTGTTATCTCATTTGGATAATAAAATGAGCTCATCTTTATGCTAGATGTTATGTTAGCTACCAAGTACACAGTGGAGAATAAGACTGCATTTATATCCTCATTGGTCCCGTTTCCCAGCAGGTGTCCCTTCATACCACTTTCCTCTGGGTGCTGAAAATTACACAAAGTTTAACAACATGGAAGCTTTACTCTGAAAAAATTTATAATTCAGTGAAACGGAATTGTACTTACAACTGTCGTTAAAGTGAAGCTAAAGTGAGGCCTTCAGATAACTGAACTACTCTCCTGACCCCTGGGCATGGACCAAGCGTTGTTAAGTACTCTTTTTTTTTGTTTTGTCATTGAGCAAGCTGAGCATCCTTGAAAATTAAGATATTTGCATTCTTCCAACCTTACTTAACCCAGTGATATTTTTTCTCTATTTACCTGAGGCTATATCAGTGGTGGCCCTGATTCTTGGATAGATTAAGATGTAAGGTTGTGAGGTGTATAAACAAAAGGACCACATAGTAGTAAAGGACTCATTGTGTCAGTGACCTTGAAAATAGTGAATCTCAATTTGCTTCAGTTTATTCTAGCTTAAAATCTGCAATTATCAAAATTAATGTTTAGGGACAGAGTATAAACAACTTTTGAAAACTCTTCTAAGTAAATAGCTTGGGAAGACAAAAAGCAATATGTACTCATAAGTAGGTCGATCATGGAAATCTAGGATGATTATATTGTCTACTGATGATAGTCTAGGAGATTTTTAATTTTCATGCCCATTAAATACTTACATAATGACTGGCTCCAATAATTTAACTGAACAAATAGACTTACGAAAAAAACGCTAAGGTAATGTAACCAAGAATTGAAGGAAAGCATTTCTCCACTCTTGGGGTTTAGTAATCTACTTTATATTTCAATTTCCCTGTATGAGAATTGTATTATTACAGTAGTATTGACTTTTTCCAAAATAGAATGTACTGTCATAACAGAGTTTTTAAAAATGTCCTAACAAGAGGTAAGTAATTTGCTGACAAATCATTGCAGCTCTACTGAAAAAAAATGCATTCATAGCCAATATGAACTTATAATAATAAAGTAGGTCAGCAGTCTGCTGAGTGCTGTGGTTTCTCTCTGCCATCGTCTTTCTGTCCATTAGGAAAGTCTGCCTGGTTAACATCCTTGCTCAACATGACATCTCTCAAAAGAAAGAGGGTTTCCAAATTGTTTTCTTCCTTCTTTTATATGAATTATTTGATGGGGGATGAACATATGGGAACAAATTCTAATGTCATATTTTTTTTTCAAATAAACTTATATTACAGAAAAACTTAGCTTGATTGCAGTTCTTTAATACAGGTGAATAAATACATGTAATATGTATTTATTTGTCTTTGATGCTGCTAAGTTACTGTAGACATATGTGACCAAAGCATGAGATTTGTAGCATGCTTGTTAGGGTACCTAGTATGCCTAGTCTCCTGTGCTCAGACCTTGGCTTAGATCTTCAGCACTGCATGAAATTGGGTGTAGTGGTACATGTGTATAAGAACTCAGGAGGTGGAAGCAGGACGATCAAATGTTTAATATCCTCAACTGTATAAGGAGAGCTAGAGAGTAACGCAGGTTACATGAGAGCCTGTCTCAATCAAGCCAAAAATAAGAACAAGACCAAAGTTTTAATCCAATTTTCTCATATATGTGTGTGTGTATCCATTCCTTTTTTAAATTGGTGTATATATTGTATATGTTTTGAATAGCCCAAACTTCCTTGAAATGTGCCTGGACCTTTTGCCTTAGCATGTCTAATGCAAGAAATACACTGCATACGTGTCATAGCTTGAACAAATTTCACTGGTTCTTAAACATAAGAAACACATGTCTAAAAAAAATCACCTCTTAGCAAATTAGCACCAGAACACTACTAAAGTAAGTCAAAGACACAAACTACTACGCAGGCTTCTATTTTCTTTCCATGCACATTTATTAATCCAGGTAAATTAGGTTTCATAGATGATCTTGGTGAATCTTGTTCAATCTTTGACAAATGCTAAGTAAAATTTTTGTTTCATGAACTCTTCTGGATGAAATAAACAGAACATGCACACATTTTTATTTTTTGTTCAGAAAAAGGACTAACAGAGAACAGTTTATCCATTCTCAAAAAGACAGAGGTCCTTACCAGAAAACTGCCTATCAGACTTGAATAATGAATGAAGATTATGAAGATTTATTACTCAAAACAAACAAACAAACAAAACTTACCATATACTTCACAGCCTAGGTCTAGCTTCCCTCAGGGTGAGCCTCAAGGGTGGATTCTCACAGAAAACAATTCTTCAGTTTTACCTTTGCAGTCATTTGGAGTATTATGCACAAAACTTTATTTTTTTGAATGATAAGGTTTCTTCTTTTAATAGTTCCATAAAAGTCAAGGTTTCAAGCAATAAGAAGCCTCTGTAATGTTCCATATCTTGAACTTTGCATGTATTTACATTTCCTGAAAATACATTTCGTTCATAGAGGCTGTAATAAAACAGTACCATCCTTTCGTTGTGTGAGTGAGAATCAATGGAATATGAAATAAATGATTGTTTTCTAGTTATTACCCCACAAACAGCTACATAGTCTTGCAATTCATATATGCTTCCTCTTTCCAAAAATGCCCAAGTTTATCATTCTGTTGTCTTATATAGAAAGATATCTCTTTATAGTCAATATTTATCAAACCAGATTGCCTTTTTTCAGATAATTTATAGGTATTTATATAGTTACTTACTATATGAAGGATTTTCTACCATTTTTCTCTTATTTCATTTTGTCTTACTACTTTGCCTGCCACAGCACTGATATAAATGTTATTCTAGAAATATATTGCAGAATTAGAGACATGAAAAAGCTCTTTGCAAATAGGAAATATAAAAAAATAGCATCAGAAATATTCCTGGAATCACAGTGTGAGCATGTCACAATTCCACTACAGACTGGCGTTTTTTTTTTGTACATTCTGATCAAATTTTATTTTTTAAATTATTATTTACTACAGTTTATTCACTTTGTTTCCTGACTGTAGCCCTCTCCCTCATGTCCTCCTGGCCCCATCCTCCCTCCCTCTTCCATCTCTGTACCCCTCCCCTAATCCATTGATAGGGGTAGTCCTCCTCCCCTACTATCTGACCCTAGCCTATCAGGTCTCATCAGGACTGCCTGGATCCTCTTTCCCTGTGGCCTCATCAGGCTGCCTCACTAGGGGTTGCTGATCAAAAAGCAAGCCACCAAGTTCGTGCCAGACAGTGCCTCTGCTCCAGGAACCTACCACAGAGGGCCTCTGAAAGACTCTATAGCAGGGTATCGAATCAGATGCTGAGACTCAGGGACTGGCATTTTTAAGAACTGACTTTTTACAATGTAACTATGAAAAAATGAGTAATTCCTGTGACAAATTTAATTTAGATCACAATCTTTTAGGGTTAACCTATGTTACTTAAATTTCAACAACTATTAGTGCTAGCAAATAAGAACTTAATATACAACAGAATCATCTTCAGTCATGTTTATGCTTTGAAGATATAAGTTGGATAAACACAACATTTAGGTAATCTTCTAGACAGCAAGAGGCCTCAGAAATCCAGCTCTGCTCAGGAAAGATTAATGAAAGTGTGGATCTTTTCTACATCCTGCTATCTCATATCACAGAGTAAACAGAATATCCTCATGAACCACGACTAGATATCGTGATGAAAAAAACAAGTGAATATATTGTAATAAATAATAATTTTTTTTAAAAAAGGAAACAAAGAAGTCAAAATCAGAGAGCAATGCATTAATGCATGCTATGGAAAATGAAAATCTTATATGCTGGGGAAATTCTCTCAAGTTTCTGACCTTGTGACTCCTCCCTGTGTGAACTAAAAGAAACCTTGTCTTTCCAAACTTACTTTTCTCAGAGCATTTCATCACAGCAGCAGGAAATAGAATTAAGACAGCTGGGGATGTAACTCAGCGAGGGCATGCGTACGTATTATACACACAGCTCTGCATTTGGTCCTGAGCACCTTAGAGACCTGCCCTGTTGGCCAATGTCTGCAGTCCCAGGACCGGGAAAGGAGAGACATGAGGTATAGAAATTCAGGCTCATTTTTAATTACAGAGTGAGTTTGAGACAAATCTGGGATCATGAGCTGTGTGTGTGTATGTGTATGAGGTATGTATTTGTGTGTACATGCATGTTTATGTGTGTATGTGTCTGTGTATATGTGTATGTGTGTATATTGTGTGTGTATATGTGTGTGTTGAGTGTGTGTGCGTGATGATTTGGATAGCTAGGACTAGAAGCTAACATTCTATATACCTAGAAATATGAAGTGGGTAAAGACATCCATGAAATAGTTGTACACTATAAATCTAGAAAAAAATTTACAAAAGTTGAATGCGAAACTGCTTTTACTTTGCTGCCATCTGCAGAATATTAAACAAAAGTTCTGAGGCCACAAACATAGCTGGAAGGAATATTTGAGTGAGAGAAACACTCATGGCGTTTATTAATAGAAGGATCCGGAACTGCATACCTCTCCTCCTGGGATTGACACAATAGTGATGAATAACAGAATATAAGTAAAATTCATTCCATCTTACTTAACACTGTCTTCCTTAGACATGAAATGTTCAATTTTCAGGAAGTTGAACCCATGCCTCTAGCTCATGTGCACTGAGCTCTAAAATGCTGATATGCTAGACAAAGAGGTGATAGGTTATTAGTGTAGAACTTTACACAGAAGCATCAAATACACCAAACCACTAAGTAGATGAAATCTCTAAATACAAAACAAGTTATGGAATATTATATTAGTCTCCTATTTTTTAACATATATAGATTAGTATGAGATAATATAGAAGAACCTGTTGAGAATATATTTAGGCACATGACCTCCATGTGTAGGGGAAATATACAAAAGAGAGGGGTAAAACTTCATTATGAGCTGATCCCCATTCCAAACTAAACACTGACAAGATTGTCACTATGGAAGACAAAATGATGTAAATAATTTCGACTTTATATCTGAGATGCTTTTTGCTGATCTTAGGCTGGCTTAAGACATCAAAAGCACAGCTAACTTCAACAAATATATGTGTGTGTGTGTGTGTGTGTGTGTGTGTGTGTGTGTGTGTGTATACATACATAATATACATATATTACTAAATTGTAATTTGTAAATCGTAATTACTAAGTTATAAATTGTAGGGTTATATTTAATGAAGCCTTATTGTGGAAGAGAATAAACTGAATCTAATAAAATGAACTTTTATTTGATAATCAGAATGTCATTGTAACAAATTGGGAGGTGGAGACGAAGATGAGGACTCAGCAGGCTTCACTTAAAGATATGATGACTTTGGGTTTGTAGCTGTAATTTTAGTATGTGCCAGGAATTGTGATATTGGTTGTGTTATTTAAATTGTAAATTTGAAGTAAGTTTTAGAAGGAACAAACACTAAAGGACGAGTTTCTAATCAAGCAGACACAATGTACTCTGTCTGATATTTGAACACTTACTGATTGCCTATTTCTATTCCTGAAATGATACCTTGAAAAGTAATTTATGTCCATTCATAAGCCCACTTGTATGCAGGATAAATTAAAGCCATTGTGACACACTGATGATTAACTTTGTGTTTCAAGGACTGCTTTTCTCCATAATCTAAATTTATCTTTGAATATGTTTAGAAATTAATTATATATATATATTGTGTGTTCTATGTTAATAAGAAAGAAATGGAAGCAGTACAGGAGTAGGATCTTAGGGTCAGTATCAGAGAGATGTGAGGGAGAATTGGGCTAATTGTGATGTGAAAGCAGAAGGTACACCATTGGGTATAGAATGGGACCATCAAGAAGGAGTCAAGGGGGAGAATTAGGGCATTGTGGGGTGAATATGTATGTATATAAATGACACAATCAAATAGATTGTTTGGCAAATGAATTTTAAAAAATGAGTTTAAATGAATGCATTAAAGCACATCTCTGTGTTAGAAAACCTGCAAGGGTTGTTGCATGTAATATGAAATTGTGCCAGATGGAAAACTATGTCATTATTTTTAGAGTCTTTTTTTCTATTTTCTTTTATGAAAGTATTTCTTTTCTTAAAATATATTCTGATTATGGTTTTCCTCTCACAACACCTGCAACGTCCTCCCACCTCCCCTCCCATCAAATCTACACCCTTTCTGCCTCTCATTAGAAAACAAACAAGCCTTTAAATAATAATAAAACAAGATAAGGTAAACCAAAAAGAAGAACAATTGGGATGTGCAGTATTTCTCTGTGTGGCACATCTTATGCTGTCGCTGGATTTGTGACAGATCATTTTATGAAATCTTAACTGACAAACGTTAAAACATGTGGCTCTCCTGTAAGTTATCAAAATTTTATAGATATTTACATTTTTCTTTGCTAGGATTAACAAAAAGAATATCATTACTGTGACCAAATATCATTCTAGATTTAATTAATCATATACTAGTTGCCATTGGACTATAATGTGACAAAAACTGAACTATTATATAATTTATAAGAAGAAAATTGGTATGGCATGTTTCAAAATTGATTCCCTTACAAATAATTTCACCTTGTGTAAGTCTATTTCACTGGCTGTTTTCATTAAACCAAATTGTATTAATTATTCTCCTAAAAGTAGATATCTCTGCTTAATGTTAAGAGATAATAAAGATGTTAGTTTATTTTTCCTAAGACTAGGTTTTAGAGTGTGTGTGTGTGTGTGTGTGTGTGTGTGTGTGTGTGTGTGTGTGTGATTGCTTTTACTTGAGAGGTCCAGAGCAAACCAGCAGAATACTTGGAACCTGTTAAAAATCATTAAAACCCCAAACTAATAATAGTCTATACCTTTTACCACTTTTCCATGATTATGGTGGAAACCCTCTAATGGTAATGCATAATGGAAATGAATAAGAACCACTTCAAAAGGGAGTCTGTCAAGTTAATGTAGCCTTCATTCAGTGACGTGTTCTACACTGCACCTTATAGAACACTATATTTGAAAATGTGTATCAAATTGCAATTTAACACATTTTGTCATAAATCAAAAACTTTAAAAACTCTTTTACTTTCTTCTGATATCAAAATTTCTTTAGTATAACAAGGATCAAGAATAATCAGAAATTTTCATTCTCTTAAATTTATAGATTGTTCAATTTATAGATTTTGTTCTTAATACAGTCCTTGAAGTGATACCTGCAGCAATAAGAATATTTAAGCAGAATAAAGAGAAACGAGAAAAGAAGTAAAATTATTTCTATTTTTGTAATATTTTATACATAACAGACTCTAATAACTATACCAGAAAACTTCTAGAAATCATCAGCACTGTCAGTAAAGTGACACAATAGGAAATCAACATAGAAAAATCAATGACCTCTCAATACACCCACATACCAATACACTAGGAAAGATCATGGAAACACTCCCATTAAGAATAAACATAATCAAAAAAGTGAAGCACCATTACAATGGGAACTTTAATCTCTGAAGAAAAAAATTGACGGAGTGCAGGAAAAAGGAACGACCTCCCATGTGCACGGATTGATATAAATAATATTGGGAAAATGACTGCCTATTTATCAATTCAAGGCATCTCCAATCAAAATCCCCATGGCATTCATATGCATATATGATATTTACTGCTGTTCTTGTTCACATCTGTATGTGGTTATTGTTTATGGATGCCGCCTTGAATACCGTATTGAAGGGCTTATTCCTGGAGAAGAGTGGTTCTGCCTTTCTCAGGAGCCATTATTTGTCTGTGGTTCCTCATCTAGGGTTGAGCTCTTCTGATATTTTCACCATCTACATTGGCACGTCATTTGGGGTTGTCATACTTTGGGTCTTTTTAGGCAACTGTATATTGACATTTCACTGAAGAAGCTTCTCTTTTATATCTAGAAGACACCACCACACATGATAAGCAGATGTTCCGGTTTCTGAATCTTAAGATTCCCTCCTTCTTGATGTTCTCTCGGCTTTATATGCAGGGGTTACAGATGTTCTAATTGGAAGTCAGCACCCCACTGTCAGATGTCCTCTGTTGCTTTGACCACTGTGGATTTCTGTCTTAGACTCCATATGCTGCCAAATATGCTTCTTTCGGAGGGCTTTGAGCTGCACTAATTTATGGGTCTAAGTGTGAAGAAAGCATTTAGAAATTACACTGGTTTAGGAAACAGGCAGTAGCAGCTTTTTCTCTAGGTTCTGTGGCCTCCCCAGGCATGGACAGGAGGCCATGTTTACCTTACTAGGCATGAATTTCCTCCTATTTTTGGGTCCTTAATTCCAGTGAGGCAGCTGTTGTTTACTACCAAAATGTAAGATCTGTTACTGCTCCATTTAGGATATATTTCCTGTTCTGGTTATTGTGTTCTGTACCTATTAGAGGTAGGTAGGACTATTGCTTGGTTTTCTCCCATGTCAGTATTTGTAGCTCCTTCTGGTACTATTTGACTT
Organism: Psammomys obesus; assembly: GCF_907164565.1. NCBI lineage: Eukaryota > Metazoa > Chordata > Mammalia > Rodentia > Muridae > Psammomys > Psammomys obesus. Next base: position 8,582,637 of record NW_026587216.1, read on the forward strand.
AGTCCCCCTGGAAGAAAATTCCAGGTTAGTTCCAGCTGTGCTTCTCCAAGCCTTCTGTCCAAAATCTATTGTGTCTTCAGCAATAGCCTTTTGAGTTTTCTATTTCTGATGCTAATCAAAAATAGATAATTGTTAAGAGTGTGGGTAGACATAGGTTTTGTCAGTCTATCCACTATTCTCTTCCTTTGGACTCAGACCCTAAGAGAATTCTTTTTCTCTCCTCTTTGCAAAAGAAAATCAAATAAACAAAATTTAAAACTAACTGGGAGAAATTAGCTGGATCTGTAAAATTCTTCACATCGATTTGAACTAGTTTTATATAAAAATTCATGTAACTTTCTCGCTGACAATCTGTTTCAAGAGTATTATGATAATCAAGCTTCTACAGAGCTTAGAAAAGTCCTTCTAAAGCTATAAAATTATTTAAAAATAGGAGACATATTTGAATCAACAGATTTATGGAAAATTCTTTATATCTCCAGAGAGATAATAATTCATTTGTGTTAGCATTATGATGTAACTGAAAAACAGCAAGTATTCCATATGGAGAATTAGTTCACTTATTAGGTTTTTCTCAAAGTTATAATTCATTGTCTACTACACCTCTCATGTTACTTGTTAATGAGAAACCTCTAATAACAAAAACTTAATGAAAATCTAGAACTGTACTCGAACCATAATCACCATTCACAGTAATACAGAGAACCTGAAGTTCAAGATTTACATTACATGGTTCAGATTAAGAAAAGCTTTATTAATTACTCAGTATGTTTTAACACATTATACCAAAAGTAAGTAAAAATTATATAATTTTTTTTCTTTAAATTATTGTATAAAAGTTGTTCTTTTCAGTATGTAGCAACCATGGTGCCCTCAAAAATATTTAGCAAATGCATATAGATGTAATAATTTTCCCATACCATGGGCAAAGTTGTAATTACTTATTTGAAAAATATTGGAATGTACTAAATGGTCTATCTATCTATCTATCTATCTATCTATCTATCTATCTATCATCTATCATTTATCAACTATAATGTATATATGTATGATCTACTCATATTTTGTTGATTTACTTTTTTTGAGAAACTACTTTTAAGCTCTCTAATACAGTGGACAAATACATTAATAAAATGTCTCTCTTTCAATGGTTTTTCTTCAGAAAGGAAAACAGAATTTCATTAAAAATAAAAATAAAAAAATAATGTCATGTGAAAGAAATCCTATCAAGAAATGTACAGCAGGAAATTGGAATACTGTGTCAAAATACTTGGGTCAAATTCTATTTATGGGATAAGAGTTCGTCCATGCCACTTCTGATGGGAACTGTTCAGTAGAGAATACAAGGAAATGAAGGAAGAAGACATTTACATAAATACAGAAGAGTAGACTAGGAGTAAATAAAAGAAGCTTCCAAGTTGGAGAGTATGTCTGGAGTGGAAAATGACATTGGGTAGCCACCCAGAAACTAATTAAATCAAAATAGCTCTGTAAGCATAAAATGACTTGGAATTCTGTTTAGATGGAGAGACAGATAAAACCTGGTTACCTCTGATGTGGGAATCCTTTCTAGGACCAAGTGCAGAAAAGAAGTAGCATATTCTTATCCCCCAGAAAGAGTACTATCCCTAATACTAGGTTCCTAGAGTGTGAGCATATGTCTAAGGAAGTCTATGACTTTTCATTGCTTTAGCAGATCAGCACAGTGGCTTGTAGTACACACCAAAAGCTTAAGTATCTGAAGAACAGCACACAGCATCAGGGAAGTTTTACTGTGACTGCAGTGTCCACAGTGGAGAAAGAAGCTCACTTCACCCTAGGGAAGAGCAAGGATAATAGTGTCCGACATGAACAGCTCGGATATGTATTAACACACGTGTGTGTTTTATGAAGTTGGTAGGCGGTCATATAAAAAACATAAATTCCTATGATCATTAAAATGAGAAATGCTAAGGAGTTTTAAAGTCGTAATTACTACACATACCTGGTATTATACTGAAGAAAGTGAATTTAGGAAATTTTAACAGATACACACTGAATGGCCTATATAGTGTACTGTTGCTACTGTCACTCACCCCTAAGGATGTCCAATGCCACTTGCTAATTGCTATTCCGTAGGGTGATTATGATGCCCTGGAGTGTCACAACTGGTAAGGAGAAACCAGGACAAATACTTGTTTTCTGGAAGTCTTGGAACAGTAATGAAACTGGGACTTTTTGATTTATTTAACTGCCAACCCTATTTGAAGAAAGCTTTACTATGTTCCAAGTTGAAGCTATTTCTTTGTGTGTAAGTATGTGTGTGAGTATGTAAATGTATATGTCTGTACATATGCATGTGTGTGCCCCTATTTGTGTATGTACATGTGTATATATGACATAATCAAAGATCAGCTTAGTGTTTGCTCCTTACAACCCTGTTAGTCTCTCTTTAGGATACCTCTCACAAAGCATTCTTTTTGAAGCACTCAGTTTATTTACATTTGCAGAAAAGATGGCAGTATTAGTAATCTGTTTTTAAACACTACTGTAATTTCAAAATAAAATTATTATGGCTGTCTTGATGCCTTTAATTTTCAAACCTGAAGAAAATCTTTGGTGTTTCTAATTTATTTGCTCTACACCACTTTATTTCATGATACTGTAGAGTAGACTAACCTCATGCAACTAGAAGAGTTGCTGAAGTCGAGGGAGGATCCTTGAATTTAATTCATCTTACATTTATAAGGTCAAAGTAACATTCATTTTCTACTTATTTATGATTTTTTTTGTTATGCAAGAAAAGCCACCACCTATTAAGAGAAATTAGCCTACCCATTTAGCCCCATTACATTTCCCCAATGTTTATGTATTTACCTTTAAGTTTTTTTTTATTAGCTGTCCTCTATAGTCACATGTATGTGGAACTGGAGTAGAAAGAGATTTTCTTCATGTATTCTAAACTGATGGACCTGGGAAGACAATACAAGAATTAAACTCATAGAAAATATTTTTATTAATTTCCAGTTATTTTAATGAACTAGTGGTAACTTGAAATATGAAAAATCCATTTATTCAAACCATATATATGAGACAAATATGTAAAAACATTGTTTACTGGACTTAGAGAGGGGCAGGGAGGAGATGAGGGAGGGAGGGTGGGATTGGAAGGGAATGAAGGAAAGGGCTACAGCAGAGATGCAAAGTAAATAAACTGTAATTAATATAAAAACATTGTTTACTGAAATATACTTCCCTGTTCTACAAGAGATGTGGATTATTTTTCAGCAAAAGAAACACAGTCAAAGACTTTCAAGGCCTGCTCAGTACAATGCAAATTTTTCTCATAAACATTTCTTCTTATCAAGTATTTGACAGCTGTTATTTTTGGCACAAACTATAGTATATACTATAGCAAAGAGTATTTAGTATAGTACACAATTTGAATGCATATTCTTCCTGTAACTGCAGCAATGAGAAGCACAGCGCTTTAATCTAAGGTAAAAGGAATGTTCTCCTTTAATGTTTGGGCTTCCCATTTATTAAGAATCCGACAGTGCACATCATCCCGTTAATCTTCACCAACACGTAACTCTAATCTTAGTGTTATGTCAGTAAACCAAGAGTCTCTGTAGTTAATATCACCCAGTATTGACAGTTAAATAATGCAGAAACATTAACTCATTACTTAAAATCTGAGGCATTATTGTCTATTTTTACCTCTTCTATCCGGTTTAATTCAAGGCTGGAACTTTACTCCAGAAATCAACATTGGATGTGATGTGTACTTTCTTTACAACCAGTGCAGAATCCATTCCTCACTGTCTCTGTTTCTGGCAGAGACATTGTTCTATAATCCACTTCCATAAATTGCTAGGATTAGTCTGCGTTGCCAGTCAAGCAGAGAAATGATGCTACTGGGGGTAGGCCACATTTTGTCTTAAGTCCTTTCTTTCTTTCTTTTGTCAAGTAGCTTTTATTTTATTTTTATTATTATTAATTACAATCTATTCACTTTGTATCCTGGCTGTAGCCCCCTCCTTCATGTCCTTCACGATGAATTAACCAAAGACCATGCATAGAAAGGACCTAGACATTCTCCTCAGATATAAGCCATAGGCAGCTCAGTCTCCATGGGGGTTCCCTAGTAAGGGGAGCAGGGGCAGTCTCAAGAAACTTGGTTTCTTGATCTTGGATCACCTCCCCCTGGTGAGGTGGCCTTGATAGGCCACAGAGGAAGAGGATCCAGACAGTCCTGAAGTCCTTTCTTGGTTCATCTTCTTTTAGTGGAGCCAACAGTCCCATATAAGCTGCATGGGTAATGCATTAGCCTTCCTTCAGGGAATCCGTAATTCTTTCTGTGGACCACTCCTTAAGTCAGTATATTGAGGGAGCTAGGCACATATTAGTTTGCCCAGGATTAAAAAAAAAATCTACCGAAAATACAATAATTTAAGTAGGCAGATACTGTCTTCAAAGAGCCAGGTGATCTTAATAAATTGAAAGTAAAACCTCCATTCCTCCAAGTCCCTCCTTCCAAGGTCTGTCAATGGTCCACCTGGCATAGTGTGACAAACCAAGGGATCTGAAGCTGTCGATCTTTATTGTTTTTACAATATTTCAAAATAACTCAGGACAAACCATTTATAAAACATACATTCTTCTTCCCATAGCAATTTGAATGTAGTTCTTTTCCTGTTTATCTCATGAATTCATAATAACTTATTAGCTCAAGAATAAAATTATCATTAGTCCATTATTTTTTATATTGTAGTTGGCTGTCTCTGTAAGGAGATCTACAAAATTTAATAGGTTTATCCAACATAGGATGTAAGAAAATATAGGATATTTGTGATAGTTGACATTGCCAACAGTGTCTAGATTATGGGCAATTATGTAGATGAAATTAATGTTAACCACTGGGCATGAGGAATGGTCATCTTGATTATGATAACTGAAGTGTGAAGAAATAAACTGATGTGGGAGGCCATTTCCATCATAGACCCTGATACAAGGAGGTCCGATAGAAAAGGTTTTAGTTTGCTTATCCACATTTTGTTCACAAATTTTCTGCTGTTTGCTGCCCTCCTCCAATCAGATGAGAAACCAGCTTTTTTTTCTTTCTTTCTTTCTTTCTTTCTTTCTTTCTTTCTTTCTTTCTTTCTTTCTTTCTTTCTTTTTTTCTTTTTCTTTTTTCCTTCCAATATGCCTTGGAGACCTTCAGCTTTCCAGAAATCTCCCAGGCCTTTAGCTCCAGATTGGAACTGCAAAGGCATCCAGCTTTGCAAATTGAACAGTGACAGGTTCTCAGGCTCATGAAAAAAATATATCCATTTATCCCTTCCATACCTCTAGAGAACCCTAAAAACAGCATCTCACAGCTTTCGTTTTACAAAGCCCAGGGATTTCTCTCCTCATTAAGCAACAGATGTTTGAGCAGTGAGGTACATCTGAACCATTAAGGTAGTCAGTTTAGTTTAGATAAGGAATCCATGGTTGGTTGTGCATGCTGGGCTTAAAGCTGACTGGACAGATGCAAAATATCTCTTAGACATCTATTGCCAACATCAAGTAGAAACTGTGGGAATAAGGATATCTATGCCATACGGCGTCTCTCCCACCAGCAGTCACAGAACCCATAGAGCAGATTGCTACCAGCACTGTGGGTGCATCCCTGAAGTCCTGCATTTATATGTATGTCAGTTAAATATTTGTAAACACAGAGAAAGCTGAAGCTTCGGGGACTTTTCTAGCACAGCACACAGTGCAGGAAATTCAGATAAAATGTTGAAACAATTGTCGCTTTCTTTTTCTAGCTCACAAGAGTTCTACTGGGTGTGGGATCTACGGCGCAGGTCTGAAACTACATGCATGCTCTTTAACAGATACCAATATTTTATTATTTATTGAAGATCTTATCCAGAAACATGCTTTAAATACACCTATATAATTAGCTAACTTAGTGGTGTTTAGTGAGAATTACTTATTTTACCTTTTCAAATATAAAGATAATAAAATAATTCAATTTATGTAGAACTCTACAATAAATATCTTTTTTTTCTGTTTAAAAAGAGACTCAATACTTTGTTTTTTCTAGGTGATGATAACCATAATGTCTTTTTATATTACATAGCATAAACTGGGAAAATGAAAAACTCAGAAAAATTAAGTGAGCTTAAATTTTAGAATGTTTTTTATGAAAAGCCAAGTTACTAAATTGAACATAAAGTGGAAGAAACTGAATCAGCCTGTAAAAAATATTATAATGCCTAGATCATTAGAAAAAAAAAAAAACTTTTCTTACTCAAAATTTATACATCATAATTCTATCAGGTACTTAAAAACAGCAAACAACAACAACAACAAAAAGCAATTAACAAAACCAGGTTTTGTCCTTAAGACAGGTTGCGTGTGCTTGTCTTCCTTGAGGAGTCTAACAAGCATTTGACAGCATGACAAACGTTCCATTCCTGTTCCTCACATTCTGCTTCTCCAGCTTCCTCTCACCTGAAATACTGAAATTCTATTTCTTTTCCTGAACCCATCTGTAGAAATAAACATGACACGTCCAATGCAGTCAACTCAGACAGAGGGGAATTAGTATTGCCTGCTAGAGTTTTGTTATGAATCTTTATTATGGCCAATAAATACCTTGGCTAAGTTGTTTCTTATCTAAATCCCATTCTGGATCCATCACTGCTGCTCTCTGTTAGTAATCTCACACCTCTCCACAGTTACTAGAACACACCCAATAACCTTACTCTATGTTGCCTATTTCTGTTTTATAGGAAAAAATTGTTGTTATTGCTTCTTTTTCATCCCCAACATCAGGAATGGGGAGTGTCAAAATAAGCCTTATGGAGAGTGAGGTGTCAGAGGCTCCTGCAATTCCACGAAAGATCCTGACCCACTGCACACAGTATTGATCTACTACTAGGGACTCCTAGCACTGAAATCTCAGAATAGCTTCGAGGCTAGGGAGGTGACTGCTTCCCCTTTATGGAAGTCTCCTGAGGTGACTTTGTCATGTTCCCCACCCCCAACACACCCACACCTCTTTATAGTTGCACCACAGTTGACTGATTGTTATTGGTGCTAGCATGGTCTGACTGGGCCTTCAATTGTATAAAGGCTTTTGCCCAGTGAAGTCAGATCTACACCTTGAGTTTAGTCTCCGTAGTCTGACTGCAGAGATTCTACATGGGCTCCATAGGCACGCATGCCTCATTTCCCGTTCCTGATCTCCACAGCCAGACATAGAAAGTCTTCCTTCAACTCATTGGTTAAGATAGTTGAAGAGACATCCAAAATGACACAGGCGATTGTCGTTGCTCTTGGCTGCCTCCCATAACTTTTAAGTAAGAACTGGTTGCTGAAGACACCACATAACTCCCGCACAGGATTTAGAGAAATTCAGATAGATCTGACCTGGAAACCTCCTCACTATGGAAAACTCAACCATATACCAAAAAGTGCAAGGAGCAATGGAGAAAAACAATCCATAGTCCCTACCAGACAGCTGTAACAACAATGGCCACCCAGCAATAGGTTTCCAAAGGTGGAACAGGGCACAACATCTCTGGATGTAAAACTACTATTGCCAACTGATAGTTCCTGAGAGTCCTCTCCAGGAAAAGCCTTTTTCTTAGGTCATCCAGTCCAAAGTAGTTAGCTTTAGATAGATACAGATTCAGGTTGCACTCATGCGCACATTCGTGTGTCTGTGTGTGTGTGTGTGTCTGTGTGTGAGTGTACTTCTGGTCCATGAGTACACAGGGGTGTGTACATGAATGTGTAGCAAGAACTTAAAAACAGGTAATGAATTTGAGGAATGGGTGTATGACAATGGAGGAGTTGGACTAGGGAGAAGGAGAGCCAGATGAGATGTAAATAAAGTACCTAAATATGAAATCCTTAAAAATTAATTAAAAGAACAAAAATAGAAATAATTGACACTTATTCAAAAGATGCTTAAAATTTGTCATTGGGAATTCTAATTATCAGATTATAAGTTACCAAAATCTTATGTGATGGTATTTTTCTCTCTTTTTTCGTATTTTATTCATTTTTTAAAAATTATTACAATTTTATTCACTTTGTTTCCCTCCCTCAACTCCTCCCATGACCTTCCCCAAGTCCACTGATAGGGGAGGTCCTCCTCCCCTTCCATCTGACCCTAGCCTATCAAGTCTCATCAGGACTGGCTTATAATCTAAGCCAATTGATCAATTTTGAAATGTTACAAACGGCAGGCTGGGCTAGTTTGTCCTTGTAAAATCTAACAGAACTTTGTGGTTTGTGTTCAGTAAATTTAGTCAACATCATTAATAATGTGATATTGGCTGATCTATTTCTGCAATATAAAATTTGAATATTTTATTGATAAATTCATCTAGTGTTCCTTGTGCCTGTTTACCTAAAGCAAAAACTTTTTGATCATCATTTATTATACACAATTTTACCAAAATTTAATTATACCTTAGGAAGACTATTTTTAAAGTAAGTTAGAAAAATACTAGGTTTTTTGTTTGTTTGTTTGCTTGCTTGTTTTTGCTGTTTTGAAATTACAGAGTCGTCAACAGACAGCCCTGGTTGTCCTGGACTCACTTTACAGACCAGGCTGCTTCGAACTCACAGAGATCCACCTGTTCTGTCTTCCGAGTGCTGGGATTAATGGTGTGCACCATCATGCCCAGCTAATATTAGGTTTTACATATATACAGATTATTGAATATAATTTTTGAGAAATTTCCTCCATCACTTCTATAGTGACTCTATCGCTTTGCTTTCTCTCTAGCAGCATATATGAGTTTTCCTTCCTTTACATTCTCATCAGCATGAGTCATTTGTTTTCTTGATGTTGACCGTTCTGTTTTGTGTAACGTGGAGTCCCAAAGCAGTTTTAATATGCATTTTTCTGATGGCTAAGAATGTTGTTGAATATGTCTTCAAATAGTTACAGATCATTTTATTTCTTCATTTTAGAAATGCCTACTCAGTTAATTAATCCATTAACTTATTTACTGACTGTATAATATCATGGTTTAGAGAGATTTAGTGGGTTTTTTTTGTTTTGTTTTTTTGTTTTGTTTTTTTTTATTCTACATGTTAATCTCTTCCTTGGTGTATTGGATGGATGTATTGGATCCACCAGTAAGCTGTTTATCTATTCTTAATTCATTTAATTTAATTTAATTTAATTTAATTTTATGTCTATGGATATTATGCCTGTATATGTATATGTAAAACTTATGCGTGTCTGATACCCTTAGAGATTAGGAGAAGGCATTGTATCTCCTGGACTGGAGAATGACTGCCTCTGACATGATCTGATTAGTCTGCTCTTTGATCACCTCCCCCTGAGGGGGGAGCAGCCTTACCAGGCCACAGAAGAGGACAATGCAGCCACTTTTGACGAGAACTGATAGACTAAGATCAGAAAGGAGAGGAGAACCTCCCGTATCAGTGGACTTGGGGAGTGGCATGCATGCAGAAAGGGGAGGGAGGGTGGGATCTGGAGGGGAGGAGGGAGGGGCTTATGGGGGATACAAAATGAATAAAGTGTAATTAATAAAAAAATACAAAAAGTTAGAAAAAATAAATAAAAATAAAAAAAAAGAAAGAAAGAAAAAAAGAATGATTGTGAGCCAGCATGTGGTGCTGAGAACTGAATCCAGGTCTTCTCAAAAACAACAGGTGCTCTTAGCCCTTGAGCCATCTCTCCAACCCACCATTCTGACGACAGTTTTCCCTTTTATTTGGTTTGGTTTGTTTATTTTTATGCATAGTTTTAAGATTCAGTAACACAGTTTCAATGTTTTTCATTATTCCCTGTACTATAACTATTAGTTTCCTTTTCAGAAAACCCTTGCCTTTGCCTGTGTTCAGGAGCAGAGCATACCTACGTATTCCTCTAGCATTTTAATGGTTTCAAAGTGTTATGTCTTATATTTGAGCCATTTTGAGTGGATTTTACACTGGGTTAGAAATATTGATCTGGTTTCATTCTTCTATATGTGTAAACACAACTCCCCAGTACTATTTGTTGAAAAGGCTGTATATATACATATATACATACACACACACACACACACACACACACACACACACACATATATATATATATATATACACATATATATGACTGTTTATATATATATTAACATATATAATACATATCATGTATGTTTTAGACACCTTTGACCAAAAATTGTATGGGGTGTTAATTTTACTTTTTATTTATTTATTTATTTATTTATTTATTTATTTATTTATTTCATTTATTTTATTATTACAGTTTATTCACTTTGTATCTCAGCTGCAGCCTCTCCCTTGTCTCCTTCCAGTATCACCCACCCTTCATCTTCTTCCACTATGCCTCTCCCCTAGTACACTGATAGGGGAAGTCCTCCTCCCCTTCTATCTAGCCTATCAGGTCTCATCAGGGCTGTCTGGATCCTTTTCGTCTGTGGACTGGCAAGGCTGCAAACCCCCCCTTGGAGGAGGTGATCAAAGAGCCTACCATTGACTTGATGTCAGAGACAGCACCTGATCCCCTTACTAAGAAACCCACTTGGAAACTGAGCAGCCTATGGGCTTCATCTAAGTAAGGGTTCCAGGTCTTCACCACGCATGGTCCTTGGTTAGAGTATCAATTTATGCAGGTCACCCTGGGCCCAGGTTTTTTGTATCTGTTGGTCTCCTTGTGGCATTCCTGTCCTCTCCAGGTCTTCCTATCTCCCCTTCTTCCATAGGATTCCCTGCACTCTGCCCAAAGTTTGCCTATGAGTCTCAGCAACTCCTTTGATACCCTGATGGGTAGAGTCTTTCAGAGGCCCCTGTGGAATGGTCTGTCCTGTTCCCTGTCTTCTTCTACTTCCAGTGTCTATTTTCTTTGCCTTTCTGAGTGAGGATTGATCATCTTACCCAGGGTCTTCCTTCTTGTTTAGCTTCTTTAGGTGTACAAATTTTAGTATGGTTATCCTACATTATATGTCTAATATCCACTTATAAATGAGTATAAACCATGTGTGTCTTTCTTCCTCTGGGTTACCTCACTCAAGATGATCTTTTCTCATTCCCACCATTTGTCTGCAGATTTCATGATTTCCTTGTTTTTAATTGCTGAGTAGTATTCCGTTGTATAAATAGACAACAATTTCTGTATCCAATCTTCAATTGAGGGACATCTGGGTTGTTTCCAGATTTTGGCTATTATGAATAAAGCTATTATGAACATAGTTGAGCAAATGTCCTTGTTGTGTGGTTGAGCATCTTTTGGGTATATGCCTAGGAGTGGTGTAGCTGAATCTTGAGGTATCACTATTCCTAATTTTCTGAGAAAGCACCAGATAGATTTCTAAAGCAGTTGTACAAGGTAACATTCCCACCAGCAATGGAGTAGGGTTTCCCTTTCTCCCTTGAGTGTCATCCCTTGAGTTTTTGATTTAACCAAAAGTAATCTACAGATTTAATGCAATTCCCATCAAAATACTAACACAAATTTTTTTTACAGATTTTGAAAGAACAATCCTCAATTTTATATGGCAAACCTAAAAACCCAGAATAGCTTAAATAATCCTGTACAATAAAAGATCTTTTGGAGGCATCTTTATCCCTCATCTCCAGCTGTACTACATAGCAACAGTAATAAAAACCGCATGGTAATAGCAGAGAAACAGAATGGTGGATCAATGGAATTGAATCAAAGACCTAGAAATAAACCCACACATCTACTGATACTTGATTTTTTACAAAGAAGCCAAAACATTACCATGGAAAAAAAGATTGCATCTTTAACAAATGGTGCTGGTCTAACTGGATGTCTGCATGTAGAAAAATGCAAATAGACCCATATTTATCACCCTGCACTAAAATCCAAGTGGATCAAAGATCTCAACATAAAACCAGAAACATTAAATCAGTTAGAAGAAAAAGTGGGGTGTTAATTTTAATTGTATAGCATTTTGTGCATTTGCATTTAGTCATTCAACAAACATTAACTAGGTCATTTTGCATACATTTGGGATATACTAAGCCTTGCAAATACAATGAAAAGTTAAGGATTTTTTTTTCTGAGTTCTTTTCACTTAAGGAAAGAAAACTTACTCCAACCAGTGCATTTTCTGAGCATTTCACCTTCAGGAAAGTACATAAAAAATTGCACACACCGTCAGAAGAGCTGAAAATGAAGAGAGGAAAGTGAAAGAACAATGAATATCTGTGCTTCAGGGCCTGCAGGCAAGAAAGTGCCCAAACAATGTCTCACTTTTTTTAGAGGAATCAGCAGCTTGCTATGGTGATGACGTTGCTGTATGCAGTTACTTGCCCAACTATAAAATGAGACTCAAATGGATACTGAAGTTCAGCTATTTCTTGACTGTTAATCATCCAGTGCCACTTTAATTGTGTCTAGAATTTCTGGCCTTGTATTTTAACCTATATTACAACTTACAGACCATTCCTGTCTTCATTCCAAAATACTCAATCTTGATGGCTGTGCTACATCACTACTTACCGAGTTATTCATTCTGGTTCTTCCCACATCACGTGTTTGTTTTCCCACATTCCTTGGAAATCTCAAGCTCGGACTTCTTACCACTGTGCTCACAACCAATCCTGTCACATTTTACTTACAGATTTAAAGTTTTATAGTCTGACTGGGACAATACTTAGAGCTCCTCTCAGTGATCTAACTGTTAAACATTTTGCCAGTCCTAAATATTTTCCTCAGACACTTTGACCATCAGCTCTATATCCCAACACAATCTCAACTTCAATTATCCCTCCAATTGGCCCCCATATTATAAACATTCTAGTTCATCTGCTCTAATTCCAGTAATATTTACAGCCTGCTGGGAAACTAATGGGCTGTGCCTTTTTTCAGTTTCTGTCCTCTTGCACCCCATGCACCACAAGAGTACATCATAAGAGGCACCAGCCTTTTCTGAGATTCCTACAAATAGAATGGCATATACTCAGTCTGTTAGATCATGGAAAAATGTTTATTTTTATGCCACTAAGTTTTAGACTAATTTGTACAGCAATCAATAAATAGCTTCTAAAACAAAATCTTGAGGTTGTAACTGATGTATGCTACATAAATTCTACATAGACTGATGTATTCCATAATAAATTCTGGTATGCTTAAATGTTAATTAACACATTTGAGAATGAGTACCATCATATGCCAAGATAATTCATGCCATTTAACATTATTGTAAAGGTTAAATGAGTGAGTAATTCAGCTCTTAGACTAGTTAGCTCCGACTAACATCACTAGTTACTGTATGCTCTTTTACGTTATTTATATCTATGCATAGCATCCATTTTTTCTTTTTAAAAAAATTCTTTCTCTCTTGCTCTCTCTGTCTGTCTGTCTGTCTGCCTCTGTGTGTATTTGTGTGTGTGTGCTTACCTGCAAAAAAACAGAAAAAGCGTCTGATCTGAAACAGGTGTTAAGCAACCTGACATTGGTAGTAGGAACTGAATTCCAGTCCTCTGCAAGAACAGCAAGTGATTTTAACTGAGCTATCACTCCAGCTGCCCCCAGAAAGTTTTCTCAATTCCTTACTCCTTTCCCCCTAATTCTCAGAATATTTTACTCAATCTTAAACTACATTTGATTTAGCATGTATTTTCAGGATCTTGAAGCTTTTGGATTTCAAATTTAATTTTCAAATGCTACAGGGTGGCAATATCATTATTTTAATAATACTTGGAAGATATTAAATTGTTACAACTTGTTTAAAATACTTAATTAAGAAGTACATTTGTCTTTATGGTAGCAAAGTGAATGACTAAATGTGTATATAAATTAGTTATTAAGCACTCAAATGCAATTTTTACTAAGATAATTTAATTTTGAAATTTCATGAGAACACAAAATAAATTAGTTATTTTTAATATTTTTAAAAACAGCAATTTTATATCACTTCAGTTTAACACTAACGTGACTATGAAATATGATAAGAATGAAAAATGAGATTCTAAATGACATTAAGAATGATTTAAAATTTAAATAAGAGGAAAAAACGAAGTTTTTAGCACTGCTGGCTGTGGTGGCGCACACCTGTAATCCCAGCACTCAAGGAGGCAGAGGCAGGAGTATTGCTGTGAGTTCGTAGGCCAGCCTGGTCTACAAAATGAATCCAGGACAGTCAAGGCTGCACAGAGAAACCCTGTCATTGAAAACCAAAAACCATTTAAAAAAAGTTTCTAGCACTAACAGCTTAACTGGATTTAGAGCAGAAAATTAAAAGCTAACTCTATGTCTGAAACACAAAGTGTAAAATGTCTCTTTTATACAGTGAATTTTCACAGAGTAGGCTCTTCACAGTGTTGATCAGGAAGCCTTCAGTGTGGCAGTGGCTTTAGTTAGCTTCATTGTATCTTTTAGCCCTTTTAATGGCTCCCTGGGTTTTGTTGTAATACGAAAAGTAAAAGATTTTTGAGAAAGGAAAAAATCCATTTTCTTCAGGGACAATCCCCCTAACAGGTTGTCAAATCCTAAGTAGTCAATCCCCAATAGATGTACATATTGAGCAATGATAAATGTAACCAGTAAGTGATACATATATACAGACAGACAGACAGACAGACAAATTATATATAGATACATAATGATTAAAGAAGCCATAAGTTTGATAGAGAGATGGAGGACATGTGAGGAGTTGGAGTGGTAGAAATTAAACTAAAGATTTATTTTAAATAATTAGAAAAAAGTTTAGGGTGATAGCAATTCAGTGTGAGGGCCAAGGTTACTGAAGCTACCACGAGTAGTAGTGTTGAGACAAGATTTCTGTTCCCATCACCTTCCAAATTGTGCCCTTTTTTCACCACACCACTGATTTTGCTAGCAAAAGTGGCAATGCTCTCTTTCAGACAGTGCCCTGAAATTTTGAAAATAAACTGTAATCACAGAACTAGTCCAGACAGTGGGAGAAAAGGAAAATCTGTCCTGAGAGCCGACTCGTACAAAGATCCAGATATTTGGGCCTTATTTGACATGGGAACAATGCCATGAGGAACTAGATCGTAATTTCAACCAGGTGGTTTTATAAAAATTTATTAATTAAACTTTGTGCCGAATAAAACTTATACAAGAATATTTTCCAAGCTATGTAGAATACGTCATGAATATATTATTTGCGAGCTTGTTATCTTGCTGTTAGTTGTAAACATTTTATCAATCACTATGGTAAAACAAGCACTTACACAAAATAGAAAATTATTAACAATAATCTTTTATATACATACATCTGTTTTAGAAAATATTACATTATCCGACACTAATAACTGGGTATAGTGCTAATGATAATTGTCTCATCTCAAATTACACTAACAACATTTATACCTTGGTCAAATATAACTAAATGACTTGTTGCTACGAAGGTACATATTAGATTAAGCCATGAATGTTCTGGAAAATATCTTAAATAGGTATTTTGAGAAATATATGATGCATATTAGAAAAGAAAAATAGTTTCACCAAACATAGAAATACAATTTTTTTACTTAAATGCAAACTAAAACTTCAGTGGCAAAACAATAAAAAAACAATAAAAGATATGCCACTGAATTAGATTCTGTGAATAGAAAGTTGTCTTGAATGCTCTGTATTTGACATTTAAGCATAGAGCCTTGTGATGTATTCAGCCCCTGGTATCATAGAAACAGGCAGCTGCAAAATGCACCTGAAGAAGAAAATAAAAGCTGACCAGTGTCAGCCAGCTCTGTGAGTCAATCTTATAAAACATGACCATGCCAAAGAACTTAACTCTATCCCACCTGGAGAGCAGAAAGATTGCTCCTATGTGATTTTCATGTGATTCACTCAGTAATCATATTATACATTACTGCAATAATAATTTCAGTCATACAACAGAAAGCACAGGAATACTACTAAATATGGACATAATTTTCTGGGCTTATAACCTGATTTTTTGTTTTATTATGAATTCAGATTACATGTCTGTTCATCTGCACTGTACTGTTTTAATTTTTTTATTTGTCTTTTATTTTGAAAAACAGTTGTTGCAAGTTTTTTTAATTTTATTTTTACACAATTTATTCCTAATATATCCTGTTTGACGCCCTCTTCCTTAACTCCCATCCCCAGTCCTACCCTTCCTCCCTTCATGACAGAGGCAGCCCCTGCTCCTCACTCAGAGATCCACATGGAGACTGAGCTGCCAATAGGCCACATCTGAGCATGGGCTGTAAGTCTCTCCATGTATGGTCCTCAGTTGGTGTATCAGTCTCTGCAGGACCCCCTGGGCTCAGATAATTTAGTTTAGTTGGTCTCCTTGTGGGGCTCCTGTCTCCTCCATGTCCCTCTATTGCCACCCCCTCTTCTTCCTTAAGACTCCCTGCACTCTGACAAATGTTTGGCCCTGAGTCTCAGTATCTGCTTTAATCCCCTGTAGTGTGGAGCCTTTCTGAGGATCCTCTATAGTAGACTCCCATCCTGTTTCCTCTGTTCCACCGCTTCTGTTTTCTATCCTGTTTGCCATTCTGAATAAAATTTAAGCATCCTCTTTTGGGTCCTCCTTAGTGTTTAGTTTCTTTAGGTCTGTAGATGGCTGTTCTGTATTATATGACTAATATCCACTTATTAGTGAGTGTACACCATGCCTGTCCTTCTATTTCTGGGTTACCTCACTCAGGATGATTTCTTCTAGTTCCATCCATTTGCCTGTGAATATCATGATTTCCTTGTTTTTAATAGCTGAGTTGTATTCCATTGTGTAGATGTACAATTTCTGTATCCATTCCTCCATTGAGGGACATGTAGGTGGTTTCCAGAATCTGGCTATTACAAATAAAGCTGTTATGAACATAGAGGAGCAAATGTCCTTATCAATGGTAGGGCATCTTTTGGGTATATGCCCAGGAGTGGTATAGCTGAATCTTGAGGTAGTGCTATTCCCAATTTTCTGAGAAAGAGCCAGATTGATTTCTAAACTGGTTTTACAAGTTTGCACTCCCAGGAGGAGGGTTCCACTTTCTTCACATCTTCTCCAGCATATATTGTGACTTGAGTTTTTTATCTTAGCCATTCTGATGGGTGTGAGATGGAATCTCAGAGTTGTTTTGATTTGCATTTCTCTGATGACTAAGGATATTAAACATTCCTTAAGTTTTTCTCCACCATTCCATATTCTTCTGTTTAGAATTCTCTGCTTTGCTCTGTACCCCATTTTTAATTGGATTATTTGGTTTCTTGGTGTCTAATTTCTTGAGTTCTATATATATTCTGGATGTCAGCCCTCTATTGGATGTAGGGTTGGTGAAGACCTTTTCTCAGTCTGTAGGCTGTAGATTTGTTCTGTTGACAGTGTCCTTTGCTTTACAGATGCTTTCCAGTTTCACAAGGTCCCATTTATTAATTGTACATTTTAACAATGAGATTATTTGTTTGGGGAAATATTTAAAAATAAAATATTTCCATCACAGTAAATACAAGAAGATCCTAAAGGTATAAAATTTCCCCTTTAGAGCCTGAGGTGTTTGTGTTGTGTTCAGGAAATTGTCTCCAGTGCCAATGAGTTTTCTCAAATTTTTTTCCAACAGATTTTGTGTGTCTGGTTTTATGTTGATATCTTTGATCCACTTGGACTTTAATTTTGTGCAGGGTGATTGATATGGGTCTATTTGATTTTGCTACATGTGGACTTCCAGTTTGACCAGCACCATTTGTTGAAGATGCTATCTTTTTTTCCATTGGATTATTTTGGCATCTTTATCAAAAATCAGGTGTATGGATTTATTTCTAGGTCTTCAATTCTATTCCATTGATCCACCAGTGTGTTTCTATGCTAGTACCATGCAGTTTTTATTACTGTTGCTCTATAGTACAGCTTGAGATCAGGGATAGGGATACCGCCAGAAGATCTTTTATTGTAGAGGATTATTTTAGCTCTTCTGAGTTTTTTTGTTATTCCATATGAAGTTGAGAATTTTTCTTTCAAGTTCTGTAAAGAATTTTGTTAGTAATTTGATGGAAATTGCATTGAATCTGTATATTGCTTTTGGTGGAATGTCCATTTTTACTATGTTAATCCTACTGATCCATGAGCATGGAAGTTCTTTCCATCTTCTGATATCTTCTGTTTCTTTCTTCAGACACTTAAGATATTTTTCATACAAGTCTTTGACTTGCTTGGTTAGAGTTGCACCAAAATACTCTATGTTTTCTGTGGATGTTGTGAAAGATTTTGTTTCCCTATAGTTATATGTATAAACACATAAAACATTTTAAATTTCTTTTATTGCTGATATTAATGTTGCCCCAAGGAATATAAATAAGAGGTTTCCATGACCACATACAATAGCTACATAAAACGTTCATTTGTAGTGTTTGCACTGTCTTTATGAGACATGGAGAAAATATGCATATGTGATACAGGCATTGAGATATCAAACTCATATTCATTAATAGTCCCCATATATTAATTGGAGTGTGTTGCTTAATCAAACATATAAATAGTATTAACTGCAGGAAGACTTGTAGCCTTTTGGCTGAGGACAGAGCATAGGATAATTTTATCAATCCAAGATCAGGTTATAAATGCATAGTGTCTTTTTTCTCATTCCTATATTTAATTATAGTAATACTGTCTGTCACTCAATTTTGCTTCCACTTCCTCTTATAAAATTTAGCATATTCTTGCATGTGTTCTGCCAAGCACCTGTTTGTTTCAAGTTGCCATTATTCCATATTTAAGCTATAGATAAAAACCTCCTAGCTAATCTTCCAGCTTTTTATTTTTACTGATTAAATTATATATCACAGTATTCTACCAGTAGAACCATTTAGTTTGTTAATAAAAATAAATCTATCTATCTGACATCTATCATCATCATTTTTACATGAAGCAACCTCTCATATCTCAAGACTGAAGGGTTTGCAGCCAGACTGGCGTTCACTTCTCTGCTTTGGTAATATGCAGGGGTACCTTACAGGACCCTGAACAGGCTCTAGGTATGCCACAGCTCAACTTCTTCATATTCAATAGGTGCCATTTTCAGCGATACAGCCTTACCATCGACTTGTGGAGAGCAATATCCTGGGTTTTTTTTTAGGGATTCCCAAGGGACCCCTTTTGCCAACAACTAGATTAGAAGTTACCCATCCCTGATATTGGAAACTCCATTTGTTGAGGGATTCCAGCTGGTGCTCTGCGTCTCTCATTATTCGCTATTTTTCTTTAGGTAGACTTCCTATATGTATATTTTAGGAAGCTTCTATGGTATTAGGTTTCCATATGATCCCTCAAATGGCCTTTAGTTTTGAATGTATTCTTTATAAATAACAATAATATGGATATTTCCATATATATATACATGCATACATGTGTACACATATATAATATATTGACGCATTTACACACACATTGTGAATAATGTGCTTCCCAGAGCAAGCATTAACCACACATAAAGGTCTTTATTAGTAAAGACCTAAAGTAGTAAAGGTGTACCTCCATATTCTGGATAAAATTTATATATCATCAGTAATAAACACTAGAAATATGACTAGTGTACCTTATTAAAGCTTATAAAAGTTAAAATATTCCCAATATACGATGGAAGTAATTTAAAAATTGTGTTATTTAATGCTGCATTTCATGTCGCCTTTCAAGGGAAAGTAATATTATCTACAAAGTATTCCAAACACTTCTTTTCTGTTTACAAAGAAAAATTTTGTCTTTTCAAATCAAGTTCTGAGTTTTGTTTGTTTGTGTTAAAGAAAGTCTTTAATTAGGGCCTTAGTTGCAGTTTCAGAGGTTTGGCACATTGTCATCATGGCAAGGAGCATGGCAGCATGCAGGCAGTCATTAAATCAGTGGCTGAGAACTACATACATTCTGAAGCATAGAAGGGCAGAAGACATGCTTGGCCAGCTGTGGGCTTTCGAAACATCAAAGACCACCCCCAGTGACACACTTTCTCCAACAAGGCCACATTTGCTCCATCAAGTTCACTTTCTAACCTTTCTAATTCTTTGCAAATAGTGCCACTCCCTGAGTAGGAATGTATGAACCTATGGGGATCATTCTTTAATATATATATATATATATATATATATATATATATATATATATATATATATATATATTTCTAATATATATATATATTTCCTATTATTCAATTTGTATCCCGGCTGTGGTCCCCTCCCTCATCTCCTCCCAATCCCACCATTTCTCCCTCTTTTTCTTCATGCCCCTTCCCTAGTCTACTGGTAGGGGAGGTCCTCTTTCCCTTCTATCTGACCCTAGCCTATCAGGTTTCATCAGGACTGGCTGCACTGTCTTCCTCTGTGGTCTGGCAATGCTCCCTCCCCACTGAGGAGAGGTGATCAGAGAGCCAGCCACTGAGTTCATGCCAGAGACAGTCTCCCCTTACTAGGAAACACACTTGCAAACTGAGTCTATGGACAAATATGGTAGACATCAGAAGGAGAAGAGAGGGAACAAGGACAGGAGCCTAACACAGAGGGCCTCTGAAAGGCTCTACTGATTGAGCTATGGAAGCAGAGGCTGAGATTCAGAGCTAATTTTTGGACAGAGTACAAGGAAACTTATGAAAGAAGGAGAAGATAGAAAGACCTGGAGGGAACAGACACTCCAAAAGGAGACCAAAAGAGCAAAAACAACAAAAACAAAACAAAACAAAAACCTGAGTCCTGGGAGCCTGAAGAGAATGATACCCTAAGCAAGAACAATGCATGGAGAAGACCTAAAACCCCAGCTCAGAAGTTCTGAGGTTTTAAATCAAGTTTTCCTAGCTGAGAAACTACTGGCAATATGATTGCCTAGGAGGGGGAGAGTGAGTTTTCTTCTTGGGTCTGGCTGTTGATTCTGATCTTGACAACACAGTATGAAAAACTAAAAAAAAAAAAAAAAAAAAAAAAAAAAGATTTCCATAGGAATTATGTTTTTTATTACTTTCCAGTTTATTTTTTAATTCTATATTTATATAGAATGGACACGATTCTTTAGAACACCTTAGATAGTCTCCGTCATTTAAATAAATGCTTTGCATTGGAGATTGAAGTAGACAGAAGTTTGGCCTGAGATTGCAAGAACAGAAATGCTGAGCTGAGGGAGTGACATTGGAGATAAAGATCCACAGAAATTTTTATTGTGTCTCTCATTCTTAAACTACACACTGTATTCAATACCTCTTCTCCAATTTCAGCTTAATGCTCATGGCCAGCAACAGCTCAGCAATGCAAAATGAACTATCCTGTTAGTAGAATAATTTTGGGTAACAAACATGAAGGAGTGGATAAATGATTAGTATTTTTTTTTCTAAATAAACATTCTGATAGGAAAAAAAAAGCAAAAATTTTGTTGAAACTGAAATATTTCTGGAAAGTCATCGTTCACTGAGAGGTGAGAGCCTAAGATACATTGAATCAGAAGCCATTTAGCACTTTGATCTCATGTTCTGTGCTTAGATGTTTTCAAAAGAAAGTGCAGGTTATCTATATACAAAGCACACGTGGAATAGTTATATAAAAAAACACAAATAGAAAAATGTATGTATCTGCAGCTGGCACCAAGGAAAAGAAATATGAAGGCATATGCAGGAATGACCTCACCAGATTCCAATCATGCTGGAATCCTCACTTTGAACTTGATATTCTCTAGAACCATAAGACATAAATTCATATATATATATATATATATATATATATATATATATATATATATATA
>NW_026587216.1:8604347-8666062 GCF_907164565.1 Psammomys obesus
ATATATATATATATATATATATATATATATATATATATATATATATACATATCAAGTTTATGGTGTTCCATTTTAGTAGCCAAATAGCTTAGTATAAATTTCAATGTTGAATTACATATTTTAGTTTCTGGAGTTACGAAAAGCAATTTTTAAAACTCTCTGAATGTATGTGATGTAGACTTCAAAATGTACTCTTTGGTTTTATTTGGTCCCTGTCATTTCCTGGTTATGGTTTTGATGTGTAGGCCTCACAGCAAGGGAAGTAGCTGTACCTTTATTGGGGGGGGGAGTCCTTTCATTCATTGTCTTATTAATGTAGCTGAATTCTCAATGCAGCACATACATTCTAGTTTCCTTACTATTAACCACCCTTCTGTTAGGAATGTTCTTCCAATATCTAACTGGGCGTGTCTCGTTGACACCAACTATAAGTGAAACAAAAAAGTTTTAGCCTAAATCAGCAGCGCTGAATACGTAATTTAGCTGTCACTTTAAGAACTAAAGCTGTCCGTGCTTTCAGGACAGTCTTGCTAAAAACTGAGGCTACAAGTTGTGTACAAAGGAGACAAGCACAGGCCATGCCTTTCTGGAACATTGGATTTCCACGTTCTAAGTACCTGGATGTTTTGAAGAGTACATGGTATATGCGTGTAGCTTAGTGACTGTGTTGCTCTGAGAGTTAGAGAAAAATAAAAAGCTTTATTTTGAAGAAGTGTAGGAGAGTACACTAAATGGACTCTCAGATGAAAAGTTAAAAAGGCAAGCTGAGACTGCAGTATGACTCATAGACCTTGACATCCTCGTTCATACTTTGTGACTCATTTTACCACATTCAGGAAGATATCTGCAGGGCAGCTATCACGTCCTCACATCAGGAAAGAAGCAGGAAGCCAGAGATCAGAGAAGGGCTCACTGCCCAGCACATGATTTTCACTTCATGGACCAGGTCTGAATAAAATGGTAGCTCCCATTCTTCTTAGGGCTTACTAACCTGGGCATATTGCAACTCAATACATATCCCGGGAGTTACTGCAGGAGAAAGGAGATGGATACAGATCAAATAATTAACACACTGACACGGAATGAAAGAAGGATGAAAAAAAAAAGAAGAAGAAGACCCTAACTTTCTGATAATCAAACTGCTTGCAGTAAAAATCATAGAAACATCATGCTTTGGAGGACAAAAATTAAAGCATTAGGTTCTCATGGTTTAAATTTCCATCTTATGAATGAACTGGTGCCAAGAAAAGGGGAGGACTATTTTTGTATTCTGTATGGATATCTCGTGACACTGCTGAGTTTGAGTGCTGATCCACCAAACTCCACTGTCTACCAGAGGACCACAAGAACAGGGTCCAACAGAGACTGTCATTCTCAACCCATGAAGATGAGGGGGAGCTTCCGGCAGTGACTAATTACTGTGCTGGGTTTTAGAGACCACTGGGGCTCTAGAGATAGGAGCAACAGAAATCTTCTCATCACTAAAACACAGAGGAAGTCATATTGACAGGACTACATGGAAAAAGCTAAAGAACACTGACAGAAAACACAGCCAGTTTTGATTTTCCTAAATGGAAGACAGCCCTTAGACTCTTTGGCAAGACTTTCCATTGATGGAAAGCAACTTGAAATCAGAGAGTAAGGGAGCATGCTAAGATCCAAACATTTTTTTTTTCCTGGAGCTTACAAGGAAAGTGAGAATACACATAGTTAAAATATGACATCAGACCTCAATCAGCCTTATGATTACAGAAATGGACATCGGTACAACCCAAAAAGATTCAGAACCTTCTGCCTTAGTGCACAAGTAAGTGCTATTTATAGCCAGAGTAAAGAATGTGACACACATAAGGATGGAGTAAGGTGCAGATAGCGCATTGGTAACAGTGCATGTCCATCTTCATTGAATACTTGTGAACACTTTTTGTGACTGGCTGAGACCCAAGCACACAGATACTACTTACAAGAATGTGTGACAGTATGTTAGGTTGTAAGTCGCTGTGTATGGAGAAGCCTTTAGGCTAAGCAAAATATATACAGACATAAAATTTAGGAGTGGGCAGAGTTATATGTAACACATCCTAAGGGATCCTCAAAAAAATTGCCCTCACTACATATGTCAGTAGCTAATTCAGACACCTGTAACTGTTCAAAAGCCTGAGACTGACTGTAAGTGCTCAACTGTAACTGAATCATCTATTTCCACCCCTGTCTCCAAGACCCAAGGAGCATCATGGAATGGGGGACCTACTGTAAGAGGCAAAGATAGGGATGAGTGCTCTGAAAGACTTGCCCCTGAACATAACATGGCTAGAGCCCATGTGAACTCACAGCATAGGCAGTTACTAGAACAAGGCCTAAGCAAAACCAAAAAAAAATTAAAATTCCTTCTAGGAGTTAGTAGGAAAGTCCAATACCCCACCTTAGGTAAGGAGTTAATGGAAGTTGATGGCTGCTGAAGGAGGGAAATCCGCTTTTCTTAGGTGACCACTCATTGATAGGTTACCATGTTCAGGTATATAACCACACACACACACACACACACACACACACACACACACACACACAAAATATTTGCACATTCACTTGCATGCAAGCAAAGCACTAATTACTAGGTTATAAATACTTTAAAAAAAAAACCATGAAATCTGGAGGAAAATGGAAAATATTTTGAGGTGCTGAAACAGTCTGAAGAAAAAGAGTCGGGATAGACATGATAATACATTATATACATGGGACATTTTGGAAAAAAATAAAATATCCTCTTACTTAATTATCTCAGCGAAGTTCTCCAGAATCTTGGAGAAGTTGTTCCCTGGTTTCTAGCAGCAGTTTGGTTCTCGTATTGTGAACTGAGCCTGCCTAGCAGCTCCTCTGCTGAGGAACTCAATTCCTTGCATCTAAATTGCTTGTCATTTGCTGTTTACATGTAATTACTTAATAGCTACTTGGCAAAGTATTTGATTGTTTCCAGGAGGCTCTCCTGGTAACGACAGCACAGATCTTACATGTTATAAAATAACAGCCTCAGATTTGGTTAAGAAGAGAGGCTAGTATATCACCATAGGCTACTACAGCCTAAGTTTTCCTATAATTCACTTGAATTGCTTTTTTTTTTTCCTTGAGACAATAAAGTTTTTAATAGTGTTCACTTGGTTTCCTATAAATCTTCACTGAAAAAAAGGATTTTTATTAAATTTAGGGGTGTTATTTAGATGAACCTTACACTGAAATTAAGTAGAATGAAAGAAATGATTCTGAGTATCAAGAAATATTTCATCAACAATAATGTTATGAAAAATTCTTGAAAAAAAACCTGATACAGTCTAATTTTACTTGGTCCTCAATTGTTTCTTCTAAGAGCCAAAGTCTTTCAAAACAATCCCCCAAACCTAGCGTGTGAAGCCCTGTTTTCACTTGCTGGTCAGAGTTGTCCTATAAACTCCAAAAATACAGACTGTTGCTATTATACTTGGTTGCCCCCAGGTAATTCCCTATTGCTTAAGACACCATGAACTTCAGAAAAATATGTACCAGAGGTTTGGAGGTTAGACTGACCAGAATGTCTCCTCTGTAATTACTAAATTTCACAGTACCAGAGAACATCACATAAGCTTCCAAATGAAGAAAACCCCCAACAGTCCTACTAAACTATGACTCCTTTGATTCACAAGAATGGGAAACCTGGCATGATAGGTAGTTAGGTAGATAGTTTGATTGGTGCGGATGTGGCAAGTGTACTGTGGTGAAAACCAAAAGATCTCGGGCTGGATTTAAGACCTACTCAACAAAGAGGAAACCATTCTTGAACTGGAAACCCAATCAAATAGGGTTTATAAAGTCAAGAACCTTCTGAACAAATCTGCAACTACTACTGCATTAAACAGCATAATCCCTAACTACATTGTAATACTTGTTCCTATACCCACAGATAAATGTGGTTCTCAGACCTCGTCAAGAAAATTTCTCTTTGGAAAAGATTTTTTAAAATTATATAATATCACAACATATTAAATACGGAGCTGTGGAGCACAGTCACACAGAACATGTCTATAAAACAATTTCCACACCTTAAACTAAAGCCACAAGACTCAGTTGTATTGCCCCAGAAAGGTCTCTGGAATGTTTCTCTCTGAGAAGTCAGGTGGCAAAGCGTGAAGATCAGCACAGTGATGTTGATTCAAAAAGCGATGCCTCACTGTAGGCCTCTATACAACTCCTCTCCTCAGAGTTCACCCAAGGATGTTCTCAGCTGGCCCAAGTCACTCCCCTCACAAGTGGGAGCTCACAGCAAAACATCATACGGCCTCTCACCACCCAACCTCCCCACAAAACATCACATGACAAGAAAACAGAAATCTCCACTTCAGTGATCACTTGAATTTCTTAAAGAGACCCAGAAGATATTTAGCAAAGACTTCCTGTCAACAGTGCTTTTGATTACAAAGGGATATCTCTGAAATAGGAGCCCAAGGACCCTGCTGCAACTCTTTGATTTCTATGATAAATATTCTGTGATAAATCACTCTGAGGTAATTGTACAATGTATCCTCTCATCGCACTTCTGAACTGGGTTATACTAGTAAGGACTTATAGAATTTGTAAGTCGCTGGATAACAGATAGTGTTACAAACAGTATGGGAACTTCCCACTTTTCAGCCTGCAAGTGGATGTATACCTTCTGCTCAGAGGATCAAGTCTCAGATGGCTGATAACCTGAAGCACAATGTCTGTTTCCAGCCCCACACTTGTGCTTTCTTTCCTTTCTTACATCTGTGTTAATCTAAGGACTCCGCTGTAGACAGTTATATTGATTTATCAGTATCAGATTCTAATGGGATGTGTACTACTGTTTTCCTCATGGGTTTGCTAGAAGAAACATATGGCTTCCTCCATAACTACTAAAATGTCTATTAGAAAAGATCAGATTATTTACTCTTAAAAGCTGCATATAAAACAAAATGAAATAGATTGGCAGTCTGTTCACTGCCGACATGACTTATTAGCTCTAATAGGTTCTATGATAGATATTGTATGCCTTTAAAGAGGCGGCAAGGATAAAAGCACATATGATGAGACACAGATATATGTTTATGCTCATGTTTGCATATATTATTTGGTAAATATAGGTTAATGAATATATTTTCTCAATGTGCCTTACATTTCAACAGAGTGCATTAATATCAGTTTTTCTTTTGTCCTCAATATGGCATGACGGATTAAAAGATAAATAAGGAAAAGGGGTTTGTATCTGTTAATCTAAATTCAGTGAGTTTTTTCCCCTAACATATAATTCATGCACAACTCTTATTTAATAATTTCAAAATTCTGCTTTTCTGATTTCATAACTTTTGCTCCATCCTAGTCAGACACATTCTGCCCCCATATCCAAATTTGTTACCCTTACTTTATGAAACTATACACCTTTATTTTTTTAGTTACTCCCTTAAAAAAATTTTATCTGATGCTCTGAATTAGATTTTCAAATATTCCTTACAGTTGTTATTCCTCTAATTTTTGGTTTTCTTCCTGGGAAGCATTTGGAGGACTGAAAATTTTCACCATGAATTCACACACCTTGGATATGACCTTGAGGTATTATCCCCTGTACGCTAATGAGAATTTAGGAAGCTTATTTGAAGAAGAGCCTTTGCCTCTTTTCTGCTTAGCCAAATTAAATTGATCATAGCTGACTCCGGATCATACATTTATTTATTTTTGTTTTAGTGATTTTAGAAGATACCTCTCAAATTCATAGATTTATATTGTATTGGTTGTCATAATTAAAAATATTCCACAGCAGTTTTTTCTAGTCACCTGCTGGAGGTAATGACCTTGTGTTTATTTCAGAAAAGAAACTGAATATAACATGTCCACTTTCACTGTAACAGTTATGACAAAATTCAGAGTAAAAGTCAGAAGCCTTAGTAAGTATGAATTAGAGATCGCATTCTTGCTCTGACCTTGATCTAACTTAGAGCCAAACATTCAGAGACTTTCCCTTTCTCTTTTTTTGATACTAAAATTATCCATAAATATTTAATTAGCATAACAGGCAATAAGGAAATTAATGATCATTTTTAAGAATTGTTTTACACCTGCAGATGCATGTATAACTAGCTCCTATGTAGCTGAGCCATTAAGAGTAGCCAATCCACCACTAATATTTCGTGACCACTCATGGTTTTCCTGACACCATGGTTACAAAGAACCACATCAGAAGAAGGGGGAGGGAAGGTGGGATTAGGAGGGGGACGAGGGAGGGGCTTATGGGGGGGGGGATACAAAGTGAATAAAGTGTAATTAATAAAAATTTAAAAAAAAAGAAAAAAGAAAGAACCACATCAGAATGTGGCCAGTAGGGCTAAATTTTAAGCCTTATGCAAAATCAAAGTATGTAAGCATTTCTGAAAAACATCTTTAAAGTTTAATCTACAACTATTCTTACCTTGAACATACATATGAAATAGTCTGGTAAGCCAAGGACATTCTAAGTTAGCCTATAAGATGTGGTAAGATGTAAACACAAACAAAAGTTTTAAGTGTTTCTATTGTCCTGAGATTTCTGTTGAAAGAGTGGGGAATGGAAAGGGAAAGGACAAAGTTAAGGACAGCCTTGTCTCCAATACTTGCAGTGTGTTCTCATATGGAAAGACTTCTGCCTTTTATTCTCTGTCCTGAAAAAAAAATGTGGAGCATATTGAGAGCCGTATGATCTAATTAATTATGTTTTCAATGTACAAAGTAGTTCTTTCTTGCTTTTATTTGTACTATATAAGTCACTACACTAAATGAACTAATGGAATGCACTCTGCCTTTTTATATACATGTCATCCATTATTCTCTCATCACATCCACAAGCAGCACTTTCTCTAGGCTGACTACACTTTTACCTGTGTTTAATAGACCATATTTTTCACTACCAGTATCAAAGATAGATCGTTATCCTTGTTTAAGGAAACACAGAACAACTTCTGCTGTGTACCTAGACAATTTATGTATAGTGGGAATGCATTCCGTCTTTGTTTCATGAAGAAAATATGTAAATGATAGTATTTGAGTTATTAATGGTGCTTCCAGTTTTAGCTCTTGGCACTTTGTGTCCAAAAACAGTATATCAATGTGAAAGGATGTTTGTCTTCCTCCTGAAAGCCAGTCAAGTAAGTAGAAAAATGTCTGAAAGTATGGTGGAAAACTTAGCCAATGATATGAATTCTTAATAAAGCATTCATGAGAAAAAGAATATCTGACGAACTGGAAATGCTATGTATTGTTCCAATTTTATATCATTATTTAAATATATGCTGAATCGTTTAGGACATCTGCTATACAGATATTAATTAGGAGAACAGTTGATCAAACAGCTGAGGGCATCTGCTTAATTTCAATAAATTTAAAGTTCACATTTCAATCACAGTGGAAATACCCTGAATCCTAATGAGAAATCCTGTCTTCCTGTGTGGCTCAGGAGATTTCCAGCTCTGAACACAATTCAGGCTCGCTAGAGTAACTCCAGAGAGCAGAATAGTACTTGTACATGTTATTAAGACACTCAGCTCTTATCACCAGATTCCATCAGTTTCAATAACTGATACAGAGAGGCTTGTTATGTGGTCCCTTTTATTGGTGATTTCACTTATACTGGCAAAGGAAATGGGTATTAAAAAGGTGACATCTGACAAATGAACATTGAAAATAATTTCTGGCTGTCGCTGAGATGAGAATCTGGAACAGGGTAAGAGGCAGAATATCAAGATAACTATACATGTTGACTTACATCTTGAGAGACTAGTAGAAGCCAGGAAAACAGGAAGCATGGTAAGTCAGAGAAAACCCCTTGTAAAAAGCATGGGTGTTGAGCTGCCTGTTCAAAAACCAGGAGTCTTTTAGGGTGCCTGGAGAACAGACTCAGGTTTCAGAGCGTGGACTGAGCATTTATGAACACCAATACGTTACTGCCAGTTCCTTGTGGTTTTCATGGTAAGTTTGACTTTTGAGGCCATGAGATGATTTTGAACATAGATGAGTAACATTTGGCTGCTTCTGGTTGCTATAAATGTACTGTAGGGTTGGCACATGGGTAAAGAGCCACCCAGGCTGCCCATACACACGGAAGGCAATTCTGATGTCCCTGCAGCCTGACATCCCACAGACGTCCCTGGGCTGTGCCTCTGGGGAATGTGAGTGGCCTGCACTGCTGCCTGAGGCCATAGTGATGTGATGGTCCTGGCAGCCCCAGAGGGCCCTGTCTTGTTCTGTGATCCTGCCATATTTGTGGTCTGTGCTGCTGCCAGAAACTATACGAAGACCCCATGATCCACGTTCCAGTGGACTGTGTAGAACACAAAAGCTGTGGTTGCTGCGATGTAGAAGGCTGCTGTTGCACAGTTGAGAGGGAGGGACACGACACAGAAGGCGTCTGTGACATCTAAGCCACCGCCCCTCCCCCAAAAGTAACAGCCTAGACAGGACATCATAGTAGAGAGCGCTTAAAAAGTGTGATAGATCAAAGGTTTTGTGGGTGGGTTGTTTCCCCCTCCCTCCAACAGTCCTGCCAGGCTAAGAGGTGGTCACTAAAGTTGCCATGTCCTCCCCACCCCTCCTGATGTTAGTTGGGAGTCTCAGCTAGAGTCACACCCATATCTTCCCAGGGGCCTACCCTGTTGAGACCTCCAGTTTGATAAAGAGATGTCGGTCCTCAGTTTCTCTTCTTGTCCCCAGCCCTCTCACCTCCCACCTCCATTCTCTCCACATCTGCTCCCCACCCTTGTGTCACTCCCCATTCCATCTCCTGCCCAATCCCCTCTCTTCATCCACTTCTGCTGTCTATTCTATTTCTCCTTCTGCTGAGTGACATTCTGGCACCCTCCCTTGAGCCCTCTTCATTACTTAGCTTCTTTTGGGACTGGATTCCTATACTTTATAGGTCTAATACTCCACTTATGAATGAGTGCAAGAAGTGCAGGAATAAAGAGGGAACAAAGATTGGCCCAACCTGAGCCCCACCCCATGGTAGAGAGCCAGCTTCTGACACTATTAATGATGTTCTACTATGCATGTGGACTGGTGCCTAACTTGACAGACATCTGGGAGGCTCCACCCAGCAGCTGATAGAGACAGATGCTGGGACTTGCTGCAAAGCATGGCGCAGAGCTCTGGGGACTTGTGTGAGTATTGAGGGAAAGATGTAAGGAACTAGAGGGGACAGGAACCCCACAAAAAAACAGCAGAAACAACTAACCCAGCTCAAAGGAGCTTATAGAAACTGAGCCATCAACTAAGGAGCATGCATGATCTGGGCCTAAGCTCCCTGCACATATGTGGAACAGCTTGGTTTTCATGTGCATTGCCTGGGGAGTGGGGGTTGTGGGTGGGGCTGTTTCAACATGGACTCTATTACCTACTTTTGGATCAGTTCCCCCTGGTAGGGTGCCTTGCCTGGCCTTAATGGATGAGGATATGCTCTGTCCTGATGTGACTTGATGTGCTGGGGAGGATTGATATGGGGAGAGGAGGGCTCCCCTTTTCTGGGGGGGAAGGGAAAGAGAAAAAAGAAATGGGGGAGGTGGAGGAGAGGAGAGAGAGACCACCCTTGGGATGTAAAATATATAAGTTTAAATTAAAAAAAAAATTAAAGTGTATTGGGCATACTGAAGAGTAGCTTTCCACAATTGATGGCTTCTAGGGGACGTACAGGAAGGGAAGGACTCCGTTCTATTTAAGGGGACCTGAGAGTCTGACCATGCTTCTGTAAGTATATGTGCAACACAAATTAGGCTTGTTTTCTGTTTTTAATTTAATTATTTTTATTTTAATTTTTACTTTTGGTGTGGGTCACAAGGGGTGATGGACATTGAAGGACTAGGAAATGAACGTGATCCAGGTAAATGATGTGAAACTTCCAGAGAAGCAACAAAAATGTTATGTTTAAAAACAAAGCACTGCAAGATGTTAAAATGGAGGGAGAAACTTCTCTTTGCAACAAACTGAATTGATTATGGAGAAGTACAGCCAATCAAAATGCAGAGTTGGGAAGCCCACACCCGGTGGCCTACAGAACACTCACAACCATACACAAAGAACTACAGGCGACAAAGAATGCTGAGAGTAGGAGAAACAGTCTTTTCCTGGGAAGAGCACACCAACTGGTTATCTAACAAAATGGTAAGCCCTTAAAGCATACATAAAGTAGTGTCATACAGACTGAACCCACTAGATGTGTGTTTACATATACATAAGCGCATGTAATAATGAAAGTGGAGGCCATGAGTTAAAGAGAGAGCAAGGAGAGTTACATAGGAAGGTCCTGAGGGAGGAACGGGAAGAAGAAAATTAAATAATTATGTTATAATCTCAGAAATAAAATGAAAATGGAGACAGTATATTACTATAGTTGGTTAAAAACTATAGCAATCTAAACAAGAAAAAGAAAAAAAATATGAGGTAGTATGAAGGGGAAACTATATTCTTCTATTCAGAAACAAAGGAACTAAATAGACCTTCCACACTCTGAAATGAAGGGAAGAATGTAGGGAAGGTGAATGAAACAATGGGAAAGTTTGCTGCTTGCTACCACTCACCAGACATGACAAAACGATATGGAGCTATTTGGTGGGAGTGATGAAAGCGATGCAATTCAGTTACAACATGAGTGTGGAAGGAAAGTACCTCACCTTATAGTTGGTCAGATCATGATCAAAAGAAAAGCATGGTGGTTATTAATAATTCCCAGCCACATCATACCACAAATGCATGATAACAGAAGTAAGCAGGAACAGGCCCTAAAATGACCTGACATTAACTGATGACATAAGACTGCTTGGAGCTGAAGACTGGACAAATAACATCTCCATGGATGACAAAGAAAGGAGGCAAAAAGTGTTCTTCAGTTGCCCTATGAACCTTTCATTAGCTACTATGTGCACTTTCCTGGCTGCTAACTCATAATTGTTTGGTGTTTAGCTGGTAAAAATGAAGGCTTATTATATTTAGTCTAGAACATTTGGCTTCATTCAGTAGAAACACATAGCCCAACACATAGCCAATCAAATGAGGCCAAACATAGCTGAGGATTTGGGAGAAATAGGTTTCAGTGGTAGTAGGCTTAGGCTAATTAAGCTCAGCTTGGGTACAGGATAGGAAACCCATCTCAAGCTGAGCAGAAAAAAATAGATTGTGCTAAAGGCCAAGAGAGAGTGAGCGAGCAGGCCTATTTTGGGGATTCTTACTCAACTCTCTTTACCTACATGACTGAGAGTAAAACGTGTTTTAGATTTTAATTGCTGATGAAGGTGGAAGGAAAAGATTAACAAATAACTCTTTGATGAAAGCAAGATATTTGATAGCTCTCTCAGGCTTAACTTAGAATACATGACAATGTCATTTGCCCTTAAAGAATAGGTGAAGAACATTGCCATTGAAGAACAGCTGCTCTGATATCTTTCAAAGTAATGTTATATTGAAGTAATATTAGTAAACTGGACATTAATATTATTTCAGGAAATTGTTTTCTAAGAGTTCAACTTATTAACTAACACGCAGGGCCAGCTCAGCGATGAATATAGGTGTTCATTTTTCTTTTTTTAAATACATTTTTATTTTTATATTAATTACAGTTTATTCACTTTGTATCCCAGCTATAGCCCCCTGTCATCCCCTCTCAATCCCGCCCTTCCTCTCTCTCTTATCTCTTCCCATGCCCCTCCCCTTAGTCATCCTCCTCTCCTTCCATTTGACCCTAATCTATCAGGTGTCATCAGGACTGGTTGCATTGTCTTCCTTTGTGGTCTGGTAAGGCTGCTCCCCCTTCAGGGAGAGGTGATCAAAGAGCCAGCCACTGAGTTCATCTAAGAGACAGTCCCTGTTCCCATAACTAGGGAACCCACTTGGACACTGAGCTGCCATGGGTAATATCTGTGCAGAGGCTCTAGGTTATGTTCATTTTTCTTAAGCTTTAAGAACTATTTGAGATATGTGATTTTTATTTTAATGTTAATTTGAATCTGTTGCTTTGTAGGTTCATAGAGGTTCTGCTAATCACTGGGCTTTCTGAAAAAAGACACTATACCATGAATCATTTCCATGAGAATTTAATTGAAAGATTAATTAAAATCTTTGAAAATGCTTCAGTTTACTTTCAAATTTGTCTCTAGAGATATTACAGTATATTCCTTTCCAGTAATGCTATCTTGAAAAAAAAAAAGTTTGGTAAGTTGGGTACCCCACTCCCATTTTTCTCCCTTAGTATGAGAGAGAGCAGCTCCCAAGTCTACTGCTGTTTCTGCCTCCATTGTCAATAAAACTTGAGGCAGCATCTTGGTTAGTCAGAAGGTATCTCATTACACAACAATCCTTCTAGACCACCCAGGGGTGGATACATGCATGTACTCAATTATGAATATGTTGATAATTTATTAACTTTGTTCTATAGTATTTAAAAATGTGACTATTGAATCAGTGGGACAACTAAATCATTTTAGAAGTAGTTTTGGAAAACCATAAAAATAATACACAGGAGAAATCATTAAACTTCAGTGTTTACTTATTTCCCTGACTACACCTTTTGGACTGAGAAATGCATGCTGTTAATTAATTATTAAGGTGCTCACAAACTGTGCCTGGAAGCCACAGTGCTATTTACTTACATACTGAGGAATTAAGACATGATATATTTGTGATTTGTGTGTCCCTTAATAAAAACTTACTAACCATCAAATTTAGCATTCTTTCTTATTAAGGTGCTCCATTTCTGTCTTCTAAATGAAGTGTGCTAAGTGTATGTTTGCCTCAGGAAATGCTGCTTCTCATGCCTTGTTCCTAAGGTGGAGGATGTTAGCTATGGTAATAGTAGAATTGAAAGTAAATAATTCTATACTAAAAATGGAGGGTCCACTGAGATCTTTTGATAAGGTACTTGAAAAACAAGGCCTAACGAATGAAATAGAATGTCAGTTGATTTGTCTTATGTCTAGTTGTCATCTCATATTTTTTTGCCATCAGAACTTCTGTGAAATTATTACTTCTTCAAAGTTAAGAAAATGCAAGTTTTCTCCCTTAGTAGGAATACCAGAGCATCCTAATTTTGACTAATTCAAAAGGACCAGCCTAGCGTTCAGTGGGAAGCAGCTTCACGTTACTTTCTTGGGCTATTAATGCCATATGTCAAATAGAACATTTGCCCATGTATTTTTGTTCTGATTTCTGAGAATCTAAAGGAGCTCATTGACAATTGGAATTATGCATGAATCACCATTTTCTCAGCCTGGTATGCTTGTAGAATAATAAGCAGTAAGTTTTAAAGGAAAAGAAACGGATTTTGCTTTACGTATTCTTTTTTCTGTACTTATTTGCTACATACTTCCAGGGGAGTCTCCATGTGTATTCAACTGTGTGACTGAAAGAAGGCAGTTTATTTATTTTCTTATTTAAATTTTATTTTATAATTTAGTAAATTTTCATACCGATCATAGCTCCTTCCCCCATCTCATTCCAGTCCTACTCTCCCTCCCTCTCTCCCTCCCTATCCCTCTTTCTTAGTCCTCATGAAGAGGAAGCCCTCATTCCCTACTAACTGACCCCAGTCTATCAAGTCTTATTAGGACTGGCTATATCTTCTTTCTCTGTAGAATGGCAAGGACACTCCACCAGGGAGAAGCAATTGAGGAGCAAGCAACAGAGTCCATGTCAGAGACAGCCAGGCAAACTACCACCAGACACCACCAGGTTTGCTATCAACAGGTTTGCTCACACCAGTCACAACCAAATGGCTAGAGGCCACATAAGAACAAAAGCAACAAAACCCAGGGCCATATGACATGACCAAAACACAGCCATCCTACCACAGCAAGCCCTGAGGATACTATCCCACCAGAAACACAAGAAAACAATCTTTAGTCTGAGGTTATGAATGTGATAGAGGCTTTGAAAGAGGAAAATAAATCCCTCAAAGAAACACTGGAAAACACAAACAGGTGAAGGAAATGAACAAATCCCTTAAAGAAATATGGGGAAAATACAATTAAATGAAAGAAGGAAATGAATAAAACTGTTAAAAACCTAATAATGAAAATAGAAGAAATAATTAAAAAAAAAAACAATCTGAGGCAACCCTGGAGATGGAAAACCTAGGGAAGAGAACAGAAACAAGCATCACCAAGTGAATACAAAAGATAGAAGAGAGAATCTCAGGTGTACAAGATATGATTGAAGAAATTGATACATTAGTCAAAGGAATGACAAATTGAAAAGGTTCCTGACACAAAATATAAAAGATATCTGGGACACTAAGAAAAGACCAAACCTACAAATAATAGGAATAGAAGGAGAAGACTCCCAGCTCCAAGGCCCAGAAAATATTATCAACAAAATCATAGGAAACAGTAGTTTAAACTTTTAAATTTTTATAAGGAATCCCCTCTCTCTCTCTCTCTCTCTCTCTCTCTCTCTCTCTCTCTCTTTTGTTTTCTCTCTCTCTTTTCTTCTCTTTGTCCCTACCCTTCATATCAATCTTTCTCTCATAAGATGCGCAACACACAAGAGAGAGAGACCTATCATAGCATTCTGCTGATCTAAAAAATACTGCCTCTTCTAAGTACTCTTTGGTATTTGGATTTTCTGTGGAAGTGTTCGTGGGATTGAGGTTTCTATAAATCATAAAACTTACATTTGTAAAAAGCTTATGTAGACTTAGATGTCAAAATAGATTATTCTCTGAGGCATGCTGAAACAGAAGCATTACCTACTAAGAATACACTGAGCTCACAGAGTCGCATCACACGCTAAGAGCTTTAAGTTGGGAGTTAGGCTTCTAAAAATAGCCAAGCGCTCAATCCTTTCTGTCTTTTCTTACCACCTTACCCAGCAGAGGAGTCCTCAAGCTTATCTCTTAGATTGTATTAGCAATTATACTAACTTGAAATTACTTGATGCTGAAAGTTTTGTCTGCTTATATGCAATTTAAGGTGATTCCTTTAGAATTTAGAACTTAGTAATATATGTTGTTGGTGATTTTTGTAATTAGTACTTAGATGTTAGAGTGATCACTTAATCCTGAGATGGATATAATTATAGCACAAAAGAAATGTTTTCTACACTATTTCAATTTTATTAAATGCTGATCTCATGCATTCATGCTAGGGGCCAATGAACTTATGCCAATGTTGGGTAGTACATAGTGGGTGACATAATGTTTCACCCAGGTATCCTGACAATCATTTGACTTGCACTGCAGTTGTCAAAATGGTACAATTGTCAAAATGCAGAAATTGGTGGGGTTTTCTTATCAAAAACCCTTATATGAACAAAACATAAGAAAACAGTTCAGTTGCTGCCTAAATGTATTGTGCCTGTAGCCAGTAGCCAGGGATCTATGAGACAGATCTCATGCTTACAGTAAGGACATAGGAAAGTTAATGGGATGCAGAATTGCATCATCATCGTTTGAACAGTGAAGATAATGAAGGATGTGGGATAATCACAAGATATTAAATGTTATTATAAGAGATTTAAACAAAACATACTTGACTTTTTGCTTGTGGTCTTGAGCATTACTATGGAAATAATACTTGCAAAACCATCAAGACATGAGTTATATTTGTGTGCCGTACAACTCAAAGGCAACCGGAGGGGACTTGGACAAATAACAATATGACATTCCTCTTATATATTAGAGTAAATATACATCTGAATATATTATATATGCATACACATTTTAGTAGTTCTCCTAAAATAACAGAGAATTCATGTTTCTCAAATAGTGATCATACCAGATGTTTCCCCTTACCCTTTATAATTCCAACATTCTAGAAATGTATTGGCAAAATTGTTAGATCAATATTTTGTTTCACTTCAGGGACATTTCTTAGCTCTGTATGAAAGAACATAAACCTGATAGGAAATCCATGAAACGAAAAAGCAGGGAAGTTGTGACTGCCAAATCACAAGGATATATTAAATCTTAAGAGCAAATTCTACCATTGATGAGGTGGAGTATCAGAACTAGTAACATGTGAAAGTATGTTTTTATAGTGACAAAAGAAAGGCTATGTATACTACATTATAAATTCCTAATTTTTAAGTAAGCTTATACTCTCATAATTTTTTTTCTATGCTTTGTTTTCTGTTAGTTATTCCCATAGCTGAAATTGGGTTTTAATAACTTTTCATGCCATGTGTTTATGAAAAGGTCAGAATTGAACATAACAGCAGAAATTGTCAACATATGCTTGTGTATTAAACTCAACCACACAAATACACAAACATCATCAATAAATTTAGCCTTTCAACTTGTAGAAATATATAAGGTAAAAACCAGAAAGCTTATAATCATTTGCCCTTAAATTTACAGGCTTTGCATGTATCAGTCTTTAATAGTATCTCCCATATACTACTCATAAAAATACAAATTATCCCCCTATTATACAATGTATCAAATAAACTGAATAGCCATCAAATTATCTAGGAATACCATCTAATGATCTGATTCTGTATCTGGTAACAAATATTTGTATTAACAAAATATGCATTTAATACATTTTATGACATAATAATTGAAAAACAATATCAGAGGAGTGACCTATATGCATAACTACTCTGATTGATTTGTGTATCAGGTTTCAGCTTCGGATATTTAGAGGAAGAATTCTTCACCTGGGTTTGGTGGCTCATTACTGCAATTCCAGAACTCAAAAGGCTGACCCATTAGGATGAGTTCAAGGCCAGCTTGAGTAAGATAGTAGGTTTCCTGTCAGATAGCTCAAATAAGAATATGATGTCCCCAACTCAAACAAAATTGACAAAAATTTGAGGGCCTTTCTTTTCGTTTTCATTTTGCTTATTTTCTTTCAGAGTTTATCATGTAAAAACATCATAGTGGTAGATTTAAACCATTCAAAATTATCACCCTAAAAATAACATACTAATTTGAGTGTCATCCTCCTAAAAACAATTAAATAAAATAAATTCATTCAATTTTACATTACTAAACGCTCAGTGGCTCAACAGGTAAAGGAGCTTGATGGAAAGCTTACCAACATGGGTTTGCTTCCAAAGAAGCACAGGTTGGAGGAGAAAACAGCCTCCTCCAAGTTGTGCTCTGCCCTCCCTATGTATCCTATAACATGTGACTGTGCACATATACGTATATGCATATCCAGTTGTATAGAGAAATATTCATGTGTGTAAATATTCTGATTTCTATGACCCACAGCCTGTGGCTTATAACTGATTTTAGCTCCTACTCATGGGCTAATGCCCATGAACTTTCTGGGAACAGGCCTTATGAGCACAAAGCCATTTGCAGACCCACATATGTAGTTATTATTTAAAATAATTTTAAGAGTCTTTGAAAATAAACACTTAATTTGGTACCATTGGTCATTTTACTTTGTCCTGATTTGAGAAAAGTACACACTATCAATTAGTGTTTCAGACTGGTCAGCTTCCTGCACCTATTGAAGTTTCTGTAGGGTAGAGCCTGAGGCCAGAATTTTCTCCAAGAGAAGTTTTTTGTTGTTGTTGTTTTGTTTTTTGTTTTTGTAATAATAAGATAGGCTGGTCTTATCTAAGACTTGGGGAAAAATAGAGATAATAAGAATCCAGTGAGACATACTGGATACTGGTCAATTAGAAAATATGAAACTAGTAAAGTATGGCTATACAGTCAAATTATCTTCCTATTATCTATCTATCTATCTATCTATCTATCTATCTATCTATCTATCTATCTATCTATCTATTTATTTATTTAAATGTATTCACTTTGTATCCCCACTGTAGCCTCCTCACTCATCCCTTTCCAATCCCATCCTTCATCTCTTCTCCCCCTATGCCCCTCCTCTAGTCCCCTGATAGGTGAGGACCTCCTGCCCTTCTATCTGCCCCTAGTCTATCAGTTCTCATCAAGGCTGGCTGCATTATCTTCCTCTATGGCCTGGTAAGGCTGCAACTCCCATGGGAAGGTGATCAAAGAGCCAGCCACTGAGTTCGTGTCAGACACAGCCCTGTACCCCTTACTAGGGAACCCACTTGAAAACTGAGCAGCCTATGGGGTTCTTCTGAACAGGGAATCTAGGTCCTCTCTATGCAAGTCCCTTAGTTGGAGTATCAGTCTCTGCAGGCCCTCCCTTCCCCTCTCCCAGGCCCAGGTTTTTTTGCATGTGTGGTTCTCCTGTATAGTTCCTGTCCCTTCCAGGTCTTTCTATCTCCCTCTTCTTCTATAAGGTTTCTGGCACTCTGCCCCAAGTTTGACTATGAATCTCAGTATCTCCTTCGATACCCTGGTGAGTAGAGTCTTTCAGAGGTCCTCTGTGGAAGGCTCCTGCCCTGTAACCTTATACAAACAGTTTGGAAATCAATCTGATGCTTTCTCAGAAAATTAGGAATAGTGCTACCTCAAGATTCAGCTATACCTAGGCATATATCCAAAAGATACTCACGTATACAAGGACATTTGCTCAACCATGTTTGTAGCAGCTTTATTCATAATAGCCAGAATCTGGAAACAACTCAGATGCCCCTCAACAGAGGAATGGATACAGACATTGTGATATATTTGCACAATGGAATACTACTCAGCAATTAAAAAAAAAAAAAGGAAATCATGAAATTTACAGGCAAATTGTGGGAACTAGAAAAGATTATGCTGAGTGAGTTATCCTAGAAGCAGAAAGACACATATGGTATATACTCACTCATAAGTGGATAGTAGCCATATAATATAGGATAATCATACTAAAATCTATAGTCCTAAAGAAGCTAAACAACAAGGAGGATCCTAAGGAAGAGAATCAATCCTCATTCAGAAAGACAAACAGGATAGACATCGGAAGTGTGAGAAGACACGTAACAGTCAAACTCTCTTTAAAAAATCCCTTTTAGTTTATTAATTTTACTTGTATGAATATCATGCATGGATGTATTATGTGTGAATGAGGGGGCATTGTGTCCTCAACAGCCTGAAGATGACATGGGATCCCCTCAGACAGGACGTAGGGATGACTGCGAGCAAACATGTGGGTGTTGGGAATTGATTCCAGGTTCTCTGCAGGTTGAACAAGTGCTCTTGTCATCTGAATCATCTTGCCAAGCTTTAGTCATGCTCTCTAGGCATTAATCACCAAGTATTTTTTTCTGGAGCAAGTTTTTTCTGATAAAATATCAGAAAATATCACTCTAAAATATATTTAAGTGTACTAGAGGCTCCCTGTCATTGGGTACATTGAAATGTGAACTGAAAAGAGTTTCTGTGATGTGACTATGACCTTAAAATGAATCAAGTCTGGCAGGTGAGATGACACAGAGTGTGAAGGCACTTCCCATACAGACCTGTCAACGAGCTTGATCTTTGGAACGCATGTAAAAATGGAAAGAGAGGATGGACTACATTAAATTGTCTTCTGAACTCCACAGGTGGACCGTGGCACACCATGCGTGCACTCACACACACAGTCATTATATTAAAGTGCATGAAAATCACAAACCATAATCCTATGAATACAAATAATTCTGAGATAAATATTTTTATGGCTTTATACTATGGTTCATATATAACTTATTGAAACCCAGTTGACACCTATAAGTTGAGGTAAATTTATCTCTCTAAAGTTTACTGCTCTCCTTTCCTAGATATAACACCATGTAGTTAGGTTTTGTTTGTCTTAAGAGGAACATTACAGTGTACTAAAGCATTGCAAAGAGTCTAAGTATCTTCCTTTATGGCTTCTTATATGTATATACATATCTACACATATAAATTATATTTGCAAATATTTGTAGGTAAAACCTACTTGCTTCAACTTACATGTAGAAAGAAGTGGGCCATAAAAATATTTTTATATTTTGGAAAGATAATTATGGTGAAATAATAACTATAAATGATTAGAATAATTTTTGATCTTGTAACAATTTTCTAACTAGTGTTATCGAACTCAGAGTATAAAAATGTGGGTTAATGGACAGACCACACTTTGATCTGCTTCAAATTTTCCTAACAAAATGTACAACATTAAAGTAAATATGACAAAAATATCCGTGATCTTAAGCATCATTAATTTTTAATTTATAAATCTAGTTACTGTAAATTTTTCATTTTATCATCATTAGAGAAGCCATAAAAAGTACACCAAACAACTCAAGAAATTAATTGACCAAAAAACAAGGAATAAGCAAGCACCCCCACTCACTGGTTTTTGGAGTGAAAGGTAATCTTTCTATGGATATATTTCATATGTTTTATATATTTTAAACTGCCATATAAAATAAAGAATCATGCTATATCATGCCGACATTTTGGTTTATATGTATCCTTGCATTTAATTCATATTCAGTGCTTCCTCTTACCACATTCTGATCTCACTTTTCTTCTCTCACTCATCTTTCAACATACCCAGAGCAATCCATTTTCCCCAGCATGGAAAATATTTATATACCAGACTCCACAGATGAGATAAAAACATACACTATTATTGAAGTCTAGCTTACATATACTTACTAAACTGAGCTCTGGTTTTAAATGTTTGATGTCAAATGACAAAATTGTATTCTTTTTATGTCTAAATAAAGCTCTATTCAACCATAAATATCTTAATAGAAGGGTTAGATTCTTTGGATAACTTCATTTTGATACTATAACCAACATGCTTGGTTTCTGCTCCATCAGTTTCTTTGAAAATGAACTCACACATGCTTTGACTAAAGAACACTGAACATCAGGTAGACCACATTTAATTGGAACCCACATGACATACTCACAGTAAAAAATAAATTTGTACTATTATACTATAGAAGTAAAAAAAAAAATTCCCCTTTAAAGTAGACATTTTCTAGTGTTATTATTTTTGTCATAAATACATACATTTAATCATTTTAGAGACATACTAACAAAACGAAACAGTCAAATACACATTTAAAGGCAGTTATAATTCTATTTCAACCCCAACTCACGGGACAGTTACAGTCCCAAAGTCAATTCATTGTTTCCACTTTCCAGCACTGCCAAACCGAAGCCGACCAAACGTTCCCTGCCCTGACTATAGTCACAGGTATATAGAAAGTAAAAGGATAACGTATTCAAATGAACATATACTCCTAGGAATTAACAAGCTGCCATGCCTCCCTACTTGCCACTCTCCAGAAAAAAATACTCTTTGTTCTATGTCTTGTCATAAGAATTCCCCAATGCAACCGTCTGACTTATATCTCTACATGTGAGAGCATATTTCTTCGATGACTGGAGAAATAGATTGAGCACAGTGATCGAAATGCCTTCGGCTCAGTGAACTTACCCTCCTCCTCGCTTCTTCCCTTGCTCAAATATCCTCCAGGCCCTCTGTGATGACATCACTCTCAGTGAACTATATTTCAGATTTCACTGAGATTTTATGTGCTTAGCATATTTATACTGATACTTGTTATAGATCATGAAAACAACTGATTCGTGTATTTAATAGCCTTCTGTAGTAATGAATTTACAATTTCTGCTAAAGCTGATGGGCTGGAAATATATTTCATGTTTTTTTAGGCTAAAGTAGATAAATATGAGTTAGAATGTCGTTATGTCATGCAGACTAGTATACCCTATATAAGCATTCATATTTTTTTCTCTGCAATTTATGTTTTAGCAAATTTAGAAAAATTAGAAAATCTTCAGGAGAAGCGCCTAGAGAATATTTTATGCTCAAATTAGAAAAATATCAAAATATATTATTATTTCTCTAATAAAATTCTCAGGTAAAATTGTCAAAGACGAGTATTGTGCATCTGTGTGTGTGTATGTAGTGGGTAGTGTGTGTTGGGTACTGGAGACAGAGCATAGGGCCTCATGCATGCTACCAAGCATTGTGTCTTTTTATTACTTTATTTATTCACTTTACATCTTGATCTTAGCTCCTCTCCTCTGCTCCCGGTCCCACTTTCCCTTCCTCTTCCCCCTCCCTCCTCCCCTATTCATCAGAAAAGTGGAGCACCTTCCCTACCCACCCACTCCAGCTCATCAAGTCACTTCAGGACTGAGCACATCCTCTTTCCCTGTGGTCTGGCAAGGCAGCCCCTCCAGGGGGAAGTGATCAAAAAGCAGGCAGCAGAGACCATGCCAGAGACCACCCCACTCCCCCTACCAGGGAACCCATATGAA
Source organism: Psammomys obesus (assembly GCF_907164565.1). NCBI lineage: Eukaryota > Metazoa > Chordata > Mammalia > Rodentia > Muridae > Psammomys > Psammomys obesus. Next base: position 8,626,477 of record NW_026587216.1, read on the forward strand.
TCCTGAGCTGTCCTTGTCTGTGTACAAGGCATAGATCCAGTCTGCATGATCCTTGGTTAGTGCTTCAGTCCCCGATAAACGCCTCTGGGCCCTGTTTAGTTTGCGCTGCTGATCTCCTCGTGGAGTTCCTCTCACCTCCAGATTCTTCTACCCTTCCCCCAACTTTTCTGTGATACTCCCTATGCTTCATCCAACGCTTGACTGTGAGTCTCAGCATCTGCTGCTGGGTGGAGCCACTCAGAGGACAGCTAGGGAACTAGGGAAAGGGCATAGGTGGAGAAAAGGGAGGATGGGTGGGACTTGGAGAGGATGAGGGAGGGGCTGCAGTGGGCATACGTGAATAAGTTGTAATAAATAAATGAATAAATAAATTTTAAATGTCTTTTTAAAAGTTTTTTTTCCCCTTAGGAAAATCTGTACAAGAACAATTTTCTAGCTATGGGACCTTGAAATTTCCCACTTAATGTTGTATATTGCTGCCACCTTAAGAATCTTAATAATTTTCTGTTACAATTTTTTTAGATTTTTAATAAAATCTACTGAAAATACATATTGTGGAGCTTGTAGAGCAGCAGCAGGAGGCCATGCAAATGACTTTTCATTGGTGGGGCAGCAAGATGTATACAGACGTAGATCAACAATGTGGCCTCTTATGTGTCTCCAACATGACCAAGCTATAAATGGAGCTGGGTTGGTAGTGGATACAGCTGCAGCGTTAACAAAGGCAGTGATAACAGCCATGAGAAAAGCTGAAGGTGCCTGTAAGACAGGACTCCTGGTGTGAGCCTTGTCTACCTGTAATTCCCAGGACCCCACCCCTACAGTATCTGTACACATACCACATCTCATCTTTGTTCTACGGCAGTGCTGGCAGCACTCATGTAAACCATTGTAAAAGTAAAGTTGTTTTTTTTTTTTTTTTAATGCAGATTGCAATTATCACATCTCAAATATTCATGTTCAGTCTGGAAATTTCCTGGAAGAGTGTCAAATATGTACATACTTAGAAAAGCAAATTAATTTAAAATAGTATCATACTTTATAGCAAGTAACATTATTTTTCATATGGTGCTTTACATGAACAAATTACTGAAATTTTGGTTAAACTTTTGCTGTAACTAAACAGAAAATAATAGGATGCATAAACAGACATTTAGGATTATAAAAGAAATATTCATATAGCTACCTCTGTCTTCTCACATACCCTTGATAAGTTATAGGATAGACCAGAAGGAGCATTAAAATGCCATTGCCTAGATTACCATTAAATTTGATGTAAAAGCAATAAATGTGATCCCTGCAGTAGAATGTTCAATGTCTTGACTGCTCTGATGAATACGTGGACCTAAATATGTAATAAAATTTCACGGAACTAAATGAGCAAGTACACAAAGGAGTGCCAGACACAAATCAGGTCAATGTACTGTCTTTATGTCCATTTCCAGTGAAGTAGTTATATCTGTAATATTTGATGTGAAGACAGTACTACACAGAAAGCTGAGTGAAGCCTCCTTGGGTTCCCAGCTTCTTGGCACTTGCATGGAACTATAACCGTTGTCTCATAATACAAAAGCACAACTAAAAATTCCCACTGACAAACATGAGACTGATGTCTATTGTGTTAAATCTTAACAGAAAAATCATTCAGTGTGAATCATCCACAGCACATGTACTGAAATTTACATCGTAATGTGATGTTTTTAAAAATCCATCCTAATGTTCTCACAGCCTATGAAACATTTTAATAGCTCCAGGAACACTTATATCAACCAAAAATATATTTTATTTGAAATTAAAAGATAGAGAAAAGTATTTGTGATTTTGCATTAGCCAAGAACCACTGTTGTCACTATGAATTTTATCCTTGAGAGTGGAGCTAAAATGATATAAACTGTGCTAGCCTAAAAATGATCGGCAGAAGAGTGCTTAAAATTAGTCAGTGAAGATTAACATGTAATTATTCAATGTGTTTTATATCACTGTGATACCAAATATTTTTCTATATTGAAGGTTTTAAGTTATTCATCTATTACTATTACCTCATTTTATTAGTAATAAATAGTGTATAGGAAAAGTCTTCATATTTTATTATCTTTAGTCATTTTCTTTTGGGTTTGAATTACTGACCCACCATTTTGATTCAGGAAAATAGATATTGGAATAAAATTTTGAAATGACATTAAAAATTTACCATCATAATTAACACAAGTCAGGTCTGAGGAGTTTTAGAATGTCAACCAAATTATGACTGTATTTCTGAAACATGTTTGTTTTTCATTTATAAAACACAAAAAGTACTAAAGACTACGCATATATCAAGTTGTAGTCATAAAGTCTGCACTATATATTATTAACAAAAGTTCTTCTATTGGGATTCATTGCTTGGACTGACCTGCACCTGTCTCAGCTTGCAAACATAATTACTAGAGAACTGTCATTCTCTGGAAACATTCAATGAGACTCAACATTTATTCTCAATAGTATTTTGTGATGACACTTGTACAATATTTCCAACTGGAATTTTACTTTTAAAAACAGCCAATTTAAAACTGGCTAGGAATGCATGAACTACAAATGGTGTCATTTCTGTTTTATCCTAATAGGCCAGATTTGAACATCATTGGGTCATTTGGTTAGCATCCAGCAGGAAGTTTTTGCATACTTGCTAAATTCCAGTGCTTCTGCAGATAAGTGGCACTTATTTTTTCCTTTTATTATCCCAATGTCTCAGTTCACTTTCTCTTTTCTCTTGTTTCAGAATGATTCTTGGGGGAAGCAGTATTCCTACGCACTCTTCAAAGCCATGAGTCACATGCTGTGCATCGGCTATGGCGCCCAAGCCCCTGTCAGCATGTCTGACCTCTGGATCACCATGCTAAGCATGATTGTGGGGGCCACCTGCTATGCAATGTTTGTTGGCCATGCCACAGCTTTGATCCAGTCTTTGGATTCTTCAAGGAGGCAGTATCAAGAAAAGGTATGTAGTTTTCTCTCTTCAACCAACTTCTTCGTAAAGATTGAATTGAATCAGCCTAGCAAACCAATCTTTCTCTATTAAACTGTAAGGAGCAGAAATATTTGAAGTAATATTTAAAAATTACAGTAAGGAAATACAATCTGTTTTGATATTTTAAAATCTCATCAGGATAATTTCTAAGCACTTGTTTTATTTTTGTCTTGGGTGATAGACACACATGTATACACATCATATATATCTTGATGTAGCTCAAGTGGTAGCTTCTTCCTGGCATTCAGAGGCCCTAGCTTTAATCCCCTGCACAGCATATACCAGGCTTGGTGCAACTGATCTGTAATTCTAACATTGGAGAGTTGAAGTCAGAAGAACTAGGAGTTCTCAGTGATATCCTTGGCTATATATAATGGGATTAAGTTTAACCTGTCTGATTAAAATAAAATACATAAATTTTCATTTCTTAAAATTTAATAATATGTTTAAAACATATGAAGAAGATATATAAGATGTTACCATAATTCAGGCTTTATATTCCATGAGTTAAGTTTCAATTACTTGAATAATAATATAATATAAATTCTGTTGGTGTAATTTTTAAAAACTTCTATTTACACTTTTTTATATCTCTTTCTTCTTACTTTACCAAATTAACTTCCTACACCCCAACAACAGGTAGGAGAGAAAAACGTTTAGTGGGAGAGGGGGTGCAGTTTTCTTAGTTGCTTCTTGCTGGTTAGGGTCTTCAGGTTCCTTGGAGCCAATCCAGTCCTCTTTTCAGGAGATCTTCAACTTCTTGTCTCACTGCATCAACAGCATCCAGGAGCTGCAGGAGAAAAGCAGCAGCAGCCTTGTTCTTTCTCAGCGCTCCCCAACATTACCTGGGCTCTGGCACTCATTTTCTCTCCAGAGTCCTTAGATTTAAACTATCTGCACCTGGCAAAGATCGCCTCTCAGAGCCCACACAGAACAAGTAAGCTGCTGCTGTGGACCATCTGAATCAATCCCACATCACACACCTGAAATCAAAACAAAAACATGCTTATATCTAAACAAAATACTTCACCAACACATGCTATAAGAAATGGAACCCTGCAGAAAGGGCCAGACAGCATTGCCCCTCTGTCTTTACATTATCATACAAACACTTCGCTTTATTTCTACGAAAATCGTCATGCTCTCCAATCTTTAAAGTCGTGTTTATTGCTGCTACTTTGTGTTGCTGTGCCCAATGTGTTCACAGAAGTGACTGACTACCTTATTAAACTTCTCTTAAAGGAGTAGAAAGCGACAAAACTATGTTAAGCAATGATTTCATTATTTTTAAGAAATATTTTCATTATGTAATTTATTATTTATACTTAATGCTCTGTAAATGAGTTTTCGATCTTTCTGAAGCAAGGAGTTCTATTCAGGCCTGGAAGGAGAACCTACTGCCTATCAACTTAGCAACCAATAAGTCACATTGACCCTGATGACTGTTACACTAATAATCTTTTAATGCCAGGAGAAAGTGTTCAATCTCGGGATTCCAGAAAGGAAAAAAAAAAAAGATTCCAGAATTTATTTTCTAAAAATCTCTCTCTCTTCAGACAAAGGGAAGGTACATAAATAGATACTCATGTATGGTAATACAAGCATGTAATCTCAGCCAATAGAGAGGCTAATAGTGAAGCTCTTAATCTCAGTGGTTCCTTGCCAGTCTGGGCAACACAGTGAGACTTGAAAATACATAAAATAAATATACAACTATTTATAAGTAAGCCCTTTATGAATAATCATGTATGCATACATGTAAAACAACATAATTCTGTTTTGAAAAGTATTTTATGTATACTCAAGTGATGATATTTGAAGAAATTGAAATCATAACTTTCCATCACAATTTATATATTAGTGTAAGGGTAAACTTCTCTAAATATCCACCTTGTTCAGTGCCTTAGGTTCACGGAATTGATGTTTCCTTAAACCCACGCATCAGGGGAAAAGATCTTCCTATCACAGTGTACGTATTTCCTTGGATCCAGATGGAATATAACATTCAGATGATTAGAGTTTGACATTTTCTAGGAGGAACCCTAGAGCTTTCAAATACAGTAAAATGTATGTAAACCTCAGGAGTATCTAAAGCAAGTGAGTGGGCAGAGTGAAGGATGTGACAGAGAGAAACCTATAGTTATTTTCAAGAAGAAAAAAAAAAGGTTTGCTGCTTGAAAAAGGGATTTGGTTATAGGATTCTTAAAAATTTAAAAGCTGACCCAGCATTATTCTTTCAACTAAACTTCTCTTGATGAGTTTAGGATTTAAAGCATATGCATACTCATAATTACCTGATTATATTTCTCTATTTTTTCTTTTATTTTGAGATCATGATATTCTGACATAATTTCTCCCTTCCCTTTATCCTCTCCATACTCTTATATGCCCTCCTTGCTCTATTTCAAATTGGTGGCCATGCTTTTTTATTAACCATTGTTATATGTAGATATGAATATACATATATATGCATATATATGTATTCCTAAATATAACCTTTTCAGTCTGTATAATGTTACTTGTGTGCATGCTTTCAGGGCAAAGCATTTAGTATTGGACAGACAGTTGCTGTGCTCTTCCTTGGGTAAGCCGCCACCTCTCTAGTTTACTTTAAATGAATAGAAATCCGCTTTGTTTTACAATGTGGTTTGAACAGGTTGCAAAGGACAGCAACTTTGGATTCCTACCCTTCTGTCTCAGTGCCCTCATTAGCTCAGAGAAATTAGGAAGACTAGGATGACCAAAAATCAGCTTCTAGACAATTGTCTAAATCAGTAATTTCATATATAATATTATACCTTCTACTTGTAAATTGAAAAATATTTTACAGGAATTACAATTTTAATTCTATTAGATTCAAAAGGCTTTTTAAAAAACTTTCAGAACTTTTTTGTCTAAAGACATCTTTTAATACTTGTTTATTTATTTACTACAATCTATTCACTTTGTATCCCAGGTGTAACCCCCTCTCTTGTCTCCTCCCAATCCCACCTACCCTCCTTTTCTCTTCTCCCTGTATGCCCCCACCCCAGTCCACTGATAGGGAAGTCCTCCTCCCTTCCATATGACATTAGCCTATCAGGTCTCATCAGGACTGGCTGCATTGTCTTCATTCCATAGAAGCTGAAGTTCCTCTGTAGAGAAAATGTATCCTCTCTTCTAGCCTTAACTTGAGATTGTCTACATTGCCATTTGTCTATTGACCCATTGGAAAATCACCTCAAGGATGTTGGTAACATTAGGAGGCACAGATAATAACAGCAAGTAGGATATAATAGAGTCCTACTTAGATGGGAAGGTCTATGATCAAATGAATCATAAACACTTGCTGATAGAATAATTGGGATAAATGTAGGAATTTGAGCAATATAAGTAGGCACAGCTGCTGAACACAACTACATAAACAATATTTCATGAGTTGATGGGATGCAAGTAGACATCATAGAAAAATAGTGTGTTGCGTTGTTTCAAAATATTCTTTCTAGTAAATGTATATTTATTGAATGTTTACTTGTGTGGCATCTATTATGAGAGGCTTCAAAATAATGAACAAATAGAGACACAGCACTAGTCCTTCTGGATTTTCTTACAGTTCAGTAGTTGGGAATAGGAGCACCAGACCATTAGTAAAAAGGTTTATAGGAAGTTCTGCGTCATGAAGTCTTTTAATTCTAAGAGTTAATAAAAGAAATGTAACAGCATGATAAGACATTATAAGACTTTACATGTAATTTATGTTGAATATAATGGGATGAGAGTGTGAAGAAATAGGAGTGGCTTGAGATCTCACACAGACTTTGCATCCAGAGCCCCATTCGCAGTGCAGAGCTTTCATAGGAAACCTCAAGCATTTTATCTCCTGCTGAGGACTCTACTTTCTCACATCAAGCTTTTCTTTCACTCTTCCATGTGGAAATAATTGTCTGTGGTCACAGCGCTGTCAACTTCTCAGCCTCTTTCAGTAGCAAAATGACTAAGTCCTCATCAGCAGAGTGTGAAGAGAAATGACCGCGTGTCCTGTTCTTTATCGTTTGTTATGCTCTGGAAGAGAGATGTGCCCATGGCACAGTTTCAAACACCGAGGGAAGAACCGGGTTAGGAGTATGTGGGGTCTTGTGGAAATGTAACTCTAAAAACCATACACCAAACTTCATGAAGCAGAAACTTTAGTAGTCTGGCCCAAGAATGTTTAGTGTCACTAAACAAAGTCACTAAATACATATAATACATGGCAAAAATTTGGAAAGCATCCCAGTTGGAGGCCAGTTTGGAGATTGTGTGTTTACAGACGGCCTCTGAAGCAGAGCCACACACTGACCTGTCTTCTGGGTCCAAGAGTTTGTTTTTGAAGTTACACATTCTTAAGTCACTTGGGTTGGATCCATTTCTTGTATAAAGTTAACATTTTCCCAGCATAGGTTCCCCCACCATACACATCCACACTGAGAGGGTTTGTATGCTATTCCTTTTTAATTTACTATTTATGCTAATTAAAACTGTAATCTTACATAAGTTTGTGCAAATTAAAAAAAGTTTTTTTAAAAAAAGATTTATTATTTATACAGTGTTCTGCCTGCATGTACGCCTACACACCAGAAGAGGGCACTAGATTTCATTTTAGATGGTTTTGAGTCACCACGTGGAACTGAACTCAGGACCTTTAGGAAGAGCAGCCAGTGCTCTTAACATCTGAGCCCCCTCTTCAGCCCCAACATAAACACCAGGGAACAAGTGACTATTCTCATTAAAAATGCCAAGGCAATTCTGTTACCATCAATTTTCCATTCCATATGCTTAGCCATCTCCCCGCAGTTTATGCTAAACTACAGCGTGATCAGTGAGGTCCACAATGTCTCTCTCAATCTGCATGTGACATCCATAACTCCCCTGCCATCTTCCTAAGGGATTCAGTCATACTTTCCTTCACTGTTTTTGAATCCTGGCAGCTGTTTTCATATTGATGTTTTGTCTATAGGGCTCAAAGCAGTGTCTTCTTTCTGTTCATCTTTCTGGTCTCTTAAATATAATTTCTCTTAAATATAACTGCGAATGGGGCTCTGGATCCAAAGTCCATGTGAGATCTCAAGCCACTCCTATTTCGTTTCTTAAGAAGAAGAGAACCTTTGCGATTTCATAGGCCCCTGCTCTGTAAGAAGATGGAAGACAGGAACTGTGAGATAGACAGTACAGCAGAAAAATAGAATACAGGGCAGAGCTGAACACAGACTGCGTTATCTAGGTGCTTCCTGTGCCCTTCCGTCTACCAAGAGCTGGAAAGTCTCTATAAATTATTACAGGAATACATTTTCTTTATCACAGATATCACTGCTATTAAAACTTATGGAAACCTCAGCCACTAATTATTTCCCCTGACATTTCAATTACAATCTAACCATTTTTTTTTTTCTCAAAGCCTAACACACGTTTTTCATTTTCTTTCCAGTAAAAGTTTCTATAAAACTAAATTATAATTTCTGGGTCATAAATACTATCGTAACTAACTTTGTCACTCAGAATTTTTTTTTCTTTTAAGAACACATAAATTGAGGAAACTGCTTTTTTTAAAAAAAATATTTTTCTTATTAGTTACATTTTGTTCTTAAAAGTTATATTGCTAGTCAAAAATTTAAAGAGCAAATAAAATTGTGATAGATAAAGCATATATAAGCCACATTAACACAAGTTTTTATTGAAATAAAATATTTAAAATATACCATTATTTTGCCTAGCTGTTACATTTTCAGATAATTACATAAAATATCCCAAATTCGTTGTTTAAACTTTACCAAATACTATACTTTCAAAGATTTCTATTCTAAGTTAAAACTACAATTAATTAAAGAAGTATTTGTAAAGTTACTTAAGTAACTGTATGTAAAGCTCTATTAAATTCCTTAGCCTTGGGGCTGGAGAGATGGCTCAGAGGTTAAGAGCACTGTCTGCTCTTGCAGAGGTCCTGAGTTAACTTCCCAGCCAAAACATGGTGGCTCACAACCTTCTATAATGAGATCTGGTGCTCTCTTCTGGTGTGTAAGTGTACATGCAGGCAGACACTGTATACATAATACATAAAATCTTTAATTAAAAAAAGTTAGCTCAGTGGTTAAGAACAATGACTCCTCTGACATAGACATACGTACAAACAAAACACCAATGCACATGAAATAAAAATAAACAAATCATTTAAAAAATTCCTTAGCCTTGGCACACTTAATAAATATAACATCCTGATTCAGCACTATAGTTTTGTTCATGATATTTAGAGAGGACCAAAGGAGTCAGTGAATCATTTAAGTGTTATTTTTGGAAACACCTTACATGTTTGGGTTCAGATTTCTAGATTAGTGCCTTCCTGCTCAGAGAATGACCCCAAAGATAATAGCCAAACTGCTAAAGTTTGGTATATAGACAACAATGAGGAGACACAGAACAAAGGAAGAAAATGGGAGCTCTAAGTAAATGATATATTTAAATGTGGTAAAAAGAAAACTTCACCACTCAAAGTCATCATTAATGTTCCAGGATTCCTGGTAGGATAATGTTGCATGGCTTTCAACAGGCCTAGAGTGGCTGCTGGGGGTTTTGTTGTTATTTTTATTTTTATTGTTGTTGTGTTGTGAGTGGTTTAAGATTTTACTTCTCATCTGTGTCCCTTTGAACTCTGGTCAACTTAAAAGATGATTTTCCTGCAGTGAGAATCCCTCTGTTTGGGTGAGAAACGGATGGTGGAGACAAGCTAGTCAGTCCTAGGGGCAGAAAGCCAGAGCTTGTGGATCACGAAATGACTCCTCCCTGCAAAGGCTGTGACCATTCCTAATCAGCCCCATGGAACTCAAGCAGGGTATGCCTATTGTGTCACGTTGTTCTCTGGCTTACCCGAAGTCTTGTTTAATTTCATTACCACTTAATTCCTCCAGATATTTTTCACACAATGTTGTTAAGGATTTCACAAACAAAGGGATGTCAGTAGCAGTAAATACACTTTCAGGAGGTGAGGAATTGAAATACAGCTTAGTGTTAACAGCACTGGTCCAGCTTGCCCAGAATTCAGTTCCAAGCACTAGGGGGAAATGTGGTGAATATCAAAACAATAGAAAATTTACAGCAGATTTTAGAAAAATTGAAAGTAGGTGTGATTATGTTGAGATGTGTTATGTTTGCGTGTGTGTCAGGTACATGGCTATGTACACACGTGCAGGTGTGATTGCCTAGGTGCACATGTCTTCCTCTATGATTCTCTACCTGGTTTTCTGAGAAACAGACCTCCAAGTTTACCTTTTCTCTGGCTGCCATGTTAGGATGGGAGGCGCTCACTGCGATGCCCAGCTTTGGGTGCTTGGAGTCTGAACTCAGCTCAATTACTGCATCATCTCTCCAACTCCCTGACAGTTCTCCTTACTGAATCCAGCTGCTCCTCTGAGGGGGACCCATTATCCCTGCCTTACACAAATATGCTGGAGAAAACACGGATTTGGCAAAACCAATACACAAATCGGCTATTTCCCTCTTCTACAAGAAATTCAGATGACTTGGTTCTAAACTTCAAGAAAGTGATGAAATATGTATGCAATTATCACAATATTCATTTGTAATAGCATTCTGAATAATAGCACACAAAATAGCAATAATCAAATCTTACAAAATAGAAAATCATTTTATTTCCAGCCTTATTTTACATACCACCTAAAATCTAAACCTGCACGATGTTAAAGAATCAAAACTTTGAAGTGTAGTATTTTAGAAAGGAGTCTGAATGCAGCTCAGCCGAATAACAGTATCTCTCCATTTGATATGCTGTTACCTATCTGATAATTAGTGATGCTCAAATCCCAGGAACACAAATGTGTTTTTAGCCAAACATGTCAGATTTTTTTTTAATCCCAGCAATTTCAATAAGGAAATCGCTTCTGTTTAGATATGTTTTGTTTGTGTTTGTTTGTTGTGTTTGTTTCTCAAGTCTCAATTCAGAAAAAACAAACAAAACAAAAACCTGAGATCAAGAAATATCAAATCATATTCCACACTCACAAAACTAACAAGCTGAGCGGCAATGATGTTAACTACAGTCTTATATTGCAGGCCATTATGCTTAAAATATCTAGAAGATCAAAGAGTTTCTTCTTTAAAGAGTTTTGTGAATCGGGTGGTTTTTGTTATCACCCAAAAGACACAATCTAGCATCCTACCTGGGAAGATAGAATTTTTATTACAACATTTCCTATTCATGCCTACAATTTGATGCTGAAAAGGTCAAATATTGGATGAGTATCATGGCTATAGTCTCCCATAATTAATCACTGTATTTTGTAAGCCATGATGTCCGATAAGTGAGAAAATTAGGGGTGGGTGGGTCTGAAAATAAGCCATGTTCCCCTTGAAAACGTCAGCTCTGCCAGGTTTGCATGGATGCTTTAAGCTTTGTGTTTTCACTTTATGATAATAAAGTTATGGCTATTTTGATCTAAATTAGCATTTCACAAGCTTCACATTGCTTTCCTTTGATTGCATTTGCTATAGTGAAGGCATTTTTGAGGTATCTGTCGTATTATAGCCATCCATCAGATGTTCACATCTAATTTTTATATTCTTGAGTATTAGCATTGAATGGAGCTTTTAAAGTACCTCATACTTCATGGAAATTTAAACTAAGATTTCCTCCAGCAAAATCCTAAAGGAATAGGGAGTGTATCAGTGGACTGGGAGAGGGGCAAGGGAGAAGGGGGAGAGAGGGTGGGATTGGGAGAGGATGAGGAGGGGCTATAGCTGGAATACACAGTAACTAAATTGTAATTAAGAGAAAAAATAAAAAGAGGATTTAAAAAGTGGAGAAATTGGAGGTTAAGTGGATTAAATTTTTTTCCAGGCTAAAAAGCAATCTCTGTTTTAGAAAATAGTTATAATAAATTTCATGTATTTTTTTATAGCAAGTTCTTATTGGCTTCTCAGAAGTGTAAATTCTCCTCTTCCATTAAATGACGAGGCTGGAAATACTTCTTGGATTTATAAAAGTAATAAAAGGGTCTTGTATATTTTGCTATTTATAAAATATTGGTGAAAATGTTTACTCATTTTTCCAGATACTCTTACTATCTGAAAATATCCCATGTTACTTTAAATGGATAAATATGAATAGTGTTTACATAGTGTCATAGAATTAAAAACCCAATTTCAGATTTTTAAATGATGTACTTATGTTTTAAAATTAAATTTTTATTATTTCAGGGAATTAGTGTAAAATTATTATATTAAAGGAGAGGTGAAGGCAGTGAGACATACCGAAGTTATGAGAACATAATCAGAGTGACAAATTGCCAAAAAGTTTAAACATAAATGGTAAATTAGCTGAATTTTTAGAAATGTTTTACCATACTTGTCTTGAATCTGTTGTTACAGTTGGACTTTCTTTGACACTAGGCTAATGGCATTGATCTCTACCTCCATTTCCATAAAAGCATGTACACCAGTCAGGCAATCTCTGAGAATGTTTTATTTATGTCCAACAAAAGACTGAATTATTTTTACCTCATGGCGGGAGGATTTTTGCTTGGTTTGTTTTATATTATAAGTTTCTATTAGTTTTAAGGACTTATAGAATTTTTCCTTTTTTTTGAGATAGACACACAATTTATTTTATATACAGAGTAAAATCTTAACTGAATATTTGATATTTCAGGCTGTACACTGTGTTTTTCAGAGTTAACCAACATTTTGAGTAGAAAATTGTTAATGTAGAGAATATCACCTTCAATAAATATTTAGCACAAAATGGCACAGGTATATTTTGGGCTATTTGAGAAATTGTTGCAAGTTCTGTCCTAATTCTAAGCTAAAAGTCATTTAATATTTTTTCCTTCCTTCCTCTTTTCTTTTTAAGAACAAATCTCTTTTATTGAAGTGAACATTAACACAAGAAAGATTAGCTCCCCACCTTAACAACAAAAGCAATATTATGTTGAACTAATGGCATTTAGTTATATTAAGAGAGAAAAATCAGCACATTGTCTTTGGATAGGATAAGTTTAAAAGGCCTTAAAACCAATTATAGCATTGCACAGTAATAAAATTTACCTCACATATATTCACTTTACATCCCAAAGATGCCGACCACCTCCTCTCCTCCAGATTCCCTGCTTCCCCTTCCCTACTCCCTTTCCCCCAAGGAAAGGGGATCCCCCCCCCATATTAATCCTCCCCAGCACATCAAGTCACATCAAGACTGAGGCCAGGCAAGGCTGTGCTGCCAAGGGGAACTGATCCAAAAACAGGCAATAGAGTCCACCACATTAGAAAGAGCCCTCCTCCCATCCACTCTCCAGACAATCCATGTGATCTGAAAAACATTTTATTTCCAACAGTGCCAGATTTTATAGGGCATATACTTTATTAAAATACCGTAATGGAAAATGCTTTTATTTCAGTAAATACTAATCATATTGCTATTGTTGGAATTCTTACATAAATTAATACTGAGAAATCAAATAAAGTTGCTTTACTCTCTGGAATAGCACTTTATGACTTTATAACAATGGTCCATTACAGGAAAACACTGTATGATTCAGAATGGCTCAGGACAACTGTGAATAGTGGCTATGTTCACAGCACATTCACATACTCCGCTTTTTCTCCGGAAGAGGAAATAACATTTAATAGAGTTCTAGTTTTAAATGGAGTAAAGGAACTAACCTTACTTTATACAAGCAGCAGGCTATCTTGCTCTCTTAGTGCCAAGAAATCTTCTGAATATACAAATGTGCATAAAAGATTTGCTTGTAATGCGTTGCTGCTGTGTTAGTCAGCTTTCCGTCAGTGTAATAAATTCCTGAGCTCTTTAACGTATGCAGAGGAAAAGTTATTTGGTTCATGACTATTCTGGTTTTAGAAGTTCTGAGTCATGATCAGTCAGATCCATTGCCATTGGACCTCTGGTGAGATAGCATTATCACTGTCAAACGTGTAGTAGAGAAAGGAGGGCAGCAGTCAATCTTCTGGCCAGGAAGCAAAGAAGAAAGTCCCAATGTGCCACTACACACTTCAGGAGTTCGTCTAAAATGGCTTAAACTCCTGCCAGGCTCCACCTCTTCAAGGTATTCTATCTCCTAGCGTCTCCCTTTGTGGGGCACAAGTCTTTAACCATCTTATCTGTGGGAGAATGCAACATCCAAACTGTGACAAATATTATATATATATATATATATATATATATATATATATATATATATATATATATATATTACAAAAAACGTTATGGAGACTTTTATGAAAATCAGAAAAATACATCAGTAATTGAATCAGTTTTGGTTGTAGAAATGTACTCATTCTGATTCAGCTTACAAAACTTTTAATCTGGCCGTTCTCTTTGATTTCTTTCATATCATTTTATCTAATAGAAGACAAAACCAAAACTTAGTGCAAGGTTTGCTTTAAGAAAACAAAAGAGTGCTTCTTCTATGCATAATTGGCCACCTCAGCAGGTGAAAGTGTGCCAAGTAATGTTTCAGATGAAAAGGATGGTGCCATACAGAATGGTGGATGGGGGAGGAAGACTACGGAAGTTTTCAGCATGGATGAATCCATGGTTATGATAGTTAAGAGAAATATAGATCCCTGCGTCAAGTGCTGGTACATTCCGAAGAATAATAAACCATACCAAATGGTAGAGTGGCACTGGTGATAATGGAAGCCTGCTCATTAAGAATTCAGCAGGCTGGCTTCATCCCTGACATTTACTAACTAGATGTAAAACCTGTGAAAATGAATTCGCCACTCTGGGCTTCTTCTTCTCATCTGTGAAATGAGAGGATTGGAAACAATTATCTCCACGGCGCCCTCAAGCTCTCTGTGTCTCTTTTATACTAAGTACATGTTAATCTCACTGACATGAGCCAAGAGACACTTAGAATGTCTTCTGGGTCATCTTTATGCACATAATCCATTAATGAGTAGTACTGGCCGGGGACATAGTGCAGAAACCACTTTTCCTAGAATAACCTGACCGTTTTTATTCTATACAAATGACCTTAATTACTTATGCCAAGAGTTATTTCTCAAACTAAATACTGTCATTCTTATACCACCCTCTTTGGTGACTTTATTTCCACCAGCTTTGCTCTGTAGAGTTGCAACTTAATTGGCTGTGCTGTTACATATATTTAGTGACAGCCAATCACACAGCCACCTGGTATTTCGAACACAGAATAAGAAATAATTAAACTAAAATTCCCCTGAGTCATAGGAATATGTGTCAACACGTAGATACAAGGAATGTTTGCATATTTTTGCCTTTTCAAATATGTAACATTTTTAATTGGCTTTACCAAGAATCAACAACTGTGCTCAAGGTTTGTTTTTGCAAGCACTCTAATTACAAAGACTGCAAAGAATAGGTTGCAGGTGATTCTTCACAAAACAGGCCTCCAAAGAAATTGGAAAGTTACAGGGAAAATAAAGAAGAGAACAAAAAGATATCAGATGGCAAAGGAGCTAAAGAAATTCCCACAGCAAAGGATTGAAAGAAAAGCAAAGGCAAGGAAAGGAGTGAACAAACCAGGACACTATAAATTTTAGGGTCATAGGGGATGAGAAATTAGCTGAAAACAGCAGGAAAAGCAATTCAAAATTGGGAATAATCCGGCAACAACTACTAGAGTTGGCATAAAGAATGCTGCTTCCAGTTATTGTGATGAATCAATCTTGACGAAAATTTCAGTTATGTTCAATATGCTCCACTTACTGTGCCATGAGGACAAAGGTAGAGGGTGAGTCTTAACTAATAGAAATGCCTGCTGTCAATTGCAAAGCCCTCCGACTGTGGCATCCAGGAAACACGGGCAGTGTTTTCACATCCGTAATACTTTAAGAGCGTAATGTATTTATAGGCGCTTTCATCATCAATGCATCTGTTGAACTTCCTTTGCACATTGTGCTTCACAGCCTTGTTTGTGCCTTTGCAGTAAGTTGTTTCTCATTCAGGTGATCATAACCCAGGAAACTGGCATTCATTTAGCACTGGTATATGCCACATCCTACTTTATTCTTCAATTCAGTTTCTTTAATGTGTCATACCATTTTATGACATGAAGAAACAGAGAGGCAAGTTACTATTTGGCATGAAATAAAAAAAAAAATGGGCAGATGTGAAATTTGAATTCACATCTTCTTCCAAACACCTCCTATCAAATATCTTAAGATGTGCCATGGATAACAGTGCTATTCTTACTCCCTAGAAACACATTAATTCTTCAGATTTTGCCAAGAAAAAAAAAAGTTCAAAAGTCATTTATAAATGATCATATTTGTTCTTATTACTGATGATTAACAGAATGAAAAAGTTTCAACTATGTTGGAAAGAAGGCAGGAAATTAAGCTCTAGGCAAATGAGAATGGACATAACTCTCCTGCAATCTTAGGTCCTGTCAAAGACATCTTGCTTCCCTCTACTTTTATTGTTGGATTTCACCATTTTCCTTGATCTACGGTTGTCCACTTTTCCAAAGGCTACAACCTAAGAAAGCGCACACACACACACACACACACACACAAACACACACACACACACTTTGGAATTTTTTTGATGTTATAAATATTAAGCCTTCTATGAATCTGAAATATAGTCTCCTGCCCTTGGCGTGACCCACTGTAGCTCCTAGCTACTTCTGCCTGGTGAAGTGGAACAACTGGATTAGTCATGTAGTTTAGTCATTTTCTGGTCCAGAGTAGGATTTGATATTTTAGTTAGAGTCCTTGTCTGTCCCATTTTTCTTGTATGCCAGACTCCCGAATGCATTCCTCTTATTCTCAAGCTGAGCTGAATATTGAAATCATCTAGAAATGAAAGAATATAATGTCAGTAGCAGCTGATTTTCATTGCCTGCATCACCATTATGCAATAGTTAATATACAGAAATATGGACAATGTTTCAGAGTCTGGGACGCCAGCGAAATTGCTTCTGCTTTAAGCTTTGTGCTTACTCCAGGCATTTCTTTCTCCTTTTTTTCTTTTCTCTTCCATTTATTTATTTATTTACTTGCTTGCTTGCTTGCTTGCTTACTTACTTATTCACTTTACAGCCCGACCCCAGCACCCTCCCTCTTCTTACACCACCCTCTCCTTCTTCTCAGAGAGTAGAGGGTCCCAGAGGGTAGCACACCCACTCCAGGCATTCTTTTACAATCTTCCTAAAGACACACACACAATCATGTGTGTAATGACTCTGGAAGTAGTCGGAAGACCGAATGCTCTTTGGAAGCTTTAAATCATTACAGGAATACTGTCATTTCTGTGATCATTGATCAACACCATGTTAAAAAAGATAGCTTTGCAAAATTCCCATAATGCACATCTCCTACCTACACAGTATTGCCTGATATCTGTATAAAGTATCTCCTTTTTGTTTTTGATTTGGGATTTATTTATATTCTGCGTTATTATCTCAATGGATGTTAGACAACAAAGCATCTCCAAAACATGTATTTAGAGCACTAAATGGCCACAGTTACTGCACTCACCATCTTTTTCTTTCTTCTTTCAGATTGTATGTACATAACAGAGCTTTTATCCCTGATATTCTTATGTGTTTTGCTTAACCATGAGCAACATCCCAGAAGCCAAGGGAAATTTGTGTCATTTCTGCTGTTGCCAACAAATTCCAGAGCCTTATGAGATTGTATTGCTTCCAGTTCTGTGTTTTTGTGGGATTCCTATGTGTGCAAACGTGTGCCTCAATGTCTAAATGTGTTTCTGTTGTTTTTCTTTGACTCTTTTTCTTCTGTTAGTTTGTGTTTTTCTTTTTATATTTTATTTTACTATTATTCTAGGTGCTTGTTTGTTTTTATTCACTTTACATCGCTATTTCTTGGGAAGACTTGTGGAAGAGTTGGGGGAAGGATGAAAGGACCCAGAGGGAACAAGAGCTCCACAAACCAACTGGGTCAGTTAACTGAGGATCATGGGGCCTCACAGAGACTGAACTACTAACCAAAGAGCATGGACTAAACCTAGGCCCCCTACACATATATAGCTGATGGGAAGCTTGATCTTCATGAAGGTCTCCTAACTTGTTTTCTAAGGAGAGAAAAAGGTGTAGATTTGGATATGAAGGGATTTCAGGAAAATTCTGCAGGAGTCAAGAAGGGATACTATAACCGGGATAGAAAATTTAAAAAAAAATCTGTTTTCAATAAAGTGAAAAAAAAAGGATTTCTATAGAAATAAGAAGTGAAAGGGGCAAAGAATTAATATAGATGCAAAATGTCGAAGCAACCAAGAACGTGTGTGTGTGTGTATGTATGTGTGAGTGTGTAGTTTATAGATAGTAGAATGCTTGCTCATATGATAAGAGTCTTTCAGTTTTCAGACAATATGGGGATAGATCAACCACAGTTATTAAAACTAAACAACACACACTACTATCTCTTGTAAACTAAGAGAATAAAAAAATGAATGAAAAGAAGACACACCTGTAATCATAGTAAACAGTAAACCGCTCAAGACAAATAATTTAAAAAAAAAAACATTGCTCATCAAGAAATACCTATGTAAATTTTACTATTTACATACTTGACTGTACTTACATTTAGAACCTACGAGGTATTTCTTACATATTTCTGTATTTTAAAAGTGCAGAAGAATTGTTAAAACTGTGTGTATGAATGTTGTTTTTCTAACCAGACCTGCAATGAATGATATGTTAGCATGGACTCAGGCTTTTCTTTTCTTTTCTTTTCTTTTCTTTTCTTTTCTTTTCTTTTCTTTTCTTTTCTTTTCTTTTTTTTCCCCTTTGGCTTCTTATTTTTTTAATTTTTATTATTATTGTTTATTATTATTAGTTACATTTTATTAACTCTGTATCCCAGCTGTATCCTGCTCCCTTATTCCCTCCCAATCCCACCCTCCCTCCCTCAGCTTCTCCCTGCCCCTTTCTAAATCCACAGATTGGGAAGGACCTCCTCCCCTTTCGTCTGTCCCTGTTTTATCAGGTATCTTCAGGGCTGGCTGCAAAGTCCTCCTCTGTGGCCTAGCAGGACTGCTTCTCCCTTGGGGGGTGGGGAGGTCAAAGAGCCTGCCATTGAGTTTCTGTCAGAGATAGTCCCTGTTTCCCTTACTATGGGAAACCAATTGGTTATTGAGCTACCACGAGCTTCGTCCAAGTAAAGGTTCTAGATTATATCCATATATGGTCCTAGGTTGGAGAAACAGTTTCAGAAAAAAACCATGTGCCCAGATATATTTGGTCCTTGTGGGGCTCCTATCCTTTCCATGTCATACTAACTCCCCTTCTGCCGAAGGTTTGGTTATGAGTTCTTAGTATCTGTTTTGAAACGCTGCTTGGTAGAGTCTTTCAGATGCCTTCTGCGGTAGGCTCCTGTCATATGTCCAATGCACATCCCAATTGTCTAAGTGAGGATTGATCATCTTACCCCATGTCTCTTTCTTGTTTATCTTCTTTAGGTGTATAGACTTCATTATGTTTATCATATCTTATAGGTCTATATAAGTGAGTATATACCATGTGTGTCTTTCTCCTTCTGGGATACCTCACTCAGAATGATCTTTTCTAGATCCCACCATTTGCCTGCAAATTTCATGATTTCCTCCTTTTTGATTGCTGAGTAGTAGTCCATTGTGTAAAAATACCACAATTTCTGTATCCATCCTTCTGTTGATGGACATCTGGGTTGTTTCCAGGTTCTGGCTATTACAAATAAAGCTGCTACAAACATGGTTGAACAAATGTCCTTGTTGTGTACTTGAGCAAATTTTGGGTATATACCTAGCAGTGTATAGTATAGCTGGGTCTTGAGGAAGCATTATACCTAATTGTCTGAGAAAGCACCGGATTGACTTCCAAAGTGGTTGTACGAGTTTATATTTCCACCAGCAATGGAGGAGGGTTACACTTTCTCCATAACCTCTTCAGCATGTGTTGTCACTTGAGTTTTTCATCTTGGCCATTCTGATGGGTGTAAGGTGAAATCTCAGGGTCGTTTGATTTGCATTTCCCTGATGGCTAATGATATTCCTCTACATAGAGTTCTCTGTTTAGCTCTGTTCCCCAATTTTTAATTGGATTACTTGGTTTGTTGCTTTTCAGCTTCTTTAGTTCTTTATATATACTGGATATTAGCCCTCTGTCAGATAAAGGGTTGGTGAAGATTCTTTCCCAATATGTAGGCAGTTGTTTTGTTTTGATGATGATGTCCTTTGCTTTACAGAAGCTTTTCAGTTTCATGAGGTCCCATTTATTGATTGTTGCTCTTAGAGCCTGTGCTGTTGGTGTTCTGTTCAGGAAGTTGTCACTTGCTAGTTAGACCAGCACCATTTGTTGAAGATGCTATCTTTTCTCCATTGTGTGGTTTTGGCATCTTTGTCAAAAATCAGGGGTCCATAAGTGTGTGGGTTTATTTCTGAGTCCTCTGTTGGGTTCCATTGATCCACCATTCTGTTTCTATGCCAGTATCATGCAGTTTTTATAACTGTTGCTATATACTACAGCTTAAGATCAGGGATGGAGATACCTCCAGAAGATCTTTTATTGTAGAGGATTATTTTAGCAATTCTGGGTTTCTTGTTATTCCATATGAAGTTGAGAATTTTTCTTTCCAGGTCTGTAAAGAATTGTGTTGGTAATTTGATGGGAATTGCATTGAATCTGAAGATTGCTTTTGGTAAAATGGCCATTTTTACTATGTTAATCCTGCCAAGCCATGAGCATGGGATATCTTTCCGTTTTCTGATATCTTCTTCTAATTCTTTCTTCAGAGACTTGAAATTTTTTTTCAAACAAGTCTTTGACTTGCTTGGTTAAGGTTACACCAAGGTACTTTATGTCATTTGTGGCTATTGTGAAGGGTGTTGTTTCCCTAATTTCTTTCTCAGCCCTTTTGTCTTTTGTATACAGGAGGGCTATTGATTTTTTGAGTTAATTTTGTAGCCGGCCACTTTGCTGAAGGTGTTTATCAGCTGTAGGAGTTTCCTGGTAGAGTTTTTGGGGTCACTCATGTATACTATCATATCATCTGCAAATAGTGATAATTTGACTTCTTCTTTTCCCATCTGTATCCCCTTGATCTCCTTTAACTGTCTTATTGCTCTAGCAAGGACTTCCAGAACTATGTTGAAGAGATATGGTGAGAGTGGGCAGCCTTGTCTTGTCCCTGTTTTCAGTGGGATTGCTTTAAGTTTCTCTCTGTTCAGTTTGATGTTGGCTATATGTTTGCTGTATATCGCCTTTACTATGTTTAGATATATGCCTTTTATCCCCAATCTCTCCAATACTTTAAACATGAATGGATGTTGGATTTTGTCAAATGCTTTTTCAGCATCTAGGGAGATTATCATGTGGTTTTTTTCTTTCAGTTTGTTAATATGGTGGATCACATTGATGGATTTCCGTATATTGAACCAACCCTGCATGCCTGGGATGAAGCCTACTTGGTCATAGTGGATATTTTTGATGTGTTCTTGTATTTGGTTTGCAAGTATTTTGTTGAGTATTTTTGCATCGATGTTCATAAGGGAGATTAGCCTGAAATTCTCTTTCTTTGTTGGGTCTTTGTGATGTTTAGGTACCAAGGTGACTGTGGCTTCATAGAATGAGTTTGGGAATGTTCCTTCTGTTTCTATTTTGTGGAATAGTTTGAAAAGAACTGGAGTTAGCTCTTCTTTGAAGGTCTAGTAGAATTCTGTGCTGAAACCATCTGGTCCTGGACTTTTTTTGGATGGGAGACTTTCGATGACCGCTTCTATTTCTTTGGGGGATATAGGACTATTTAATTGATTTACCTGGTCCTGATTCAGCTTTGGTAAGTCGAATCAATCAAGAAAATTGTCCATTTTGTTTAGATTTTCAAATTTTGTGGCATACAGACTTTTGAAGTAAGTCCTAATGATTGTTTGGATTTCTTCAGTGTCTGTAGTTATGTCCCCCTTTTCATTTCTGATTTTGTTGATTTGGGTGGTGTCTCTCTGCCTTTTAGTTAGCTTGGCTAAGGGTTTGTCTATCTTGTTGATTTTCTCCAAGAACCAGCTCTTGCTTTCATTGACTGTTCGAATTGTTTTATTTGTTTCTAGTTGATTGATTTCAGCCTTGAGTTTGATTATTTTTAGCCGTCTACTCCTCTTTGGTGTGTCTGCTTCTTCTTTTTCTAGGGTTTTTAAGTGGGCCATTAAGTTGCTTGAATCCGCTGTCTCGAATTGCTTCTTGAAGGCACTTAGTACTATGAACTTTCCTCTTAGCACTGCCTTCATTGTGTCCCACAAGTTTGGGTATGTTGTGTCTTCATTTTCATTTAGTTCTAGGAAGACTTTAATTTCTATTCTTTATTTCCTCCCTGACCCATCTGTCATTTAGTAGCAAGTTGTTCAGTCTCCATGTGTGTGTAGGCTTTTTGCCATTTCTGTTGTTGTTGAGGTCCAGCTTTATTCCATGGTGATCCAACTGGATACAAGGGATTATTTCAGTCTTCTTGTATCTGTTGAGGCTCGCTTTGTGACCAACTATGTGGTCTATTTTGGAGAAGGTTCCATGAGGTGCTGAGAAGAAGGTAAATTCTTTTCTGTTTGGGTGTAAGGTTCTGTAAATGTCTCTTAGGTCCATTTGATTCATGACCTCTGTCAGAGACATTGTTTCTTTGTTTAATTTCTGTTTTGTTGACCTGTCCTTTGTTGAGAGTGGGGTGTTGAAGTCTCCCACTATTAATGTGTGGGGATCTATATGTGGTTTAAGTTTTATCAATGTTTCTTTTACAAGTGTGGGTGCCCTTGTATTTGGGGCATAGATGTTCAGGATTGTGATGTCTTCCTGGTGGAATTTTCCCTTGATGAGTATGAAGTGTCCTTCCCCATCTCTTTTGATTAATTTTGGTTGAAAGTCTATTTTATCAGATATTAGAATGACTACTCCGGCTTGCTTCTTGGGTCCATTTGCTTAGAAAGCTGTCTTCCAACCTTTTACCCTCAGGTAATGTCTATCTTTGTGCCTTAGGTGTGTTTCTTGTATGCAACAGATTGCTGAGTTTTGTTTACACATCCATTCTGTTAGTCTGTGTCTTTTTATTGGAGAGTTGAGTCCATTGATGTTGAGAGAGATTAATGACTAGTGGCTGTTAGATCCTTTGATTTTGATGTTGGCTGTGGTCATAAGGTTGTGTGCTTGGTTGCTTTTTGTTTTGCTCTAGTGAGGAAATTATTTCCTGTGTGTTCTTGAAAGTAGCTAGTTTTCTTGGGTTGTATTTTCCCTTCTAGTGTCTTCTGTAACACTGGATTTGTGTGTAAGTATTGTTGAAATTTGTCATTTTTGTCATTGAATATCTTGTTTCCTCCGTCTATGAGAACTGAGAGTTTTGCTGGGTATAGTAGCCTGGGTGACATCTTTGTTCTCTTTGTGTCTGCATGATATCTGTCCAGGCCCTTCTGGCTTTCATAGTCTCTGTTGAAAAGTCAGGTGTTATTCTAATGGGTTTGCCACTATATGTTACTTGGCCTTCTTCCCTTGCAACTTTTATTTAGTAATTTTTTCTTTGTTATGTATACTTACTGTTTTGATAATTATGTGGCAGGAGAATTTTCTTTTCTGGTCTAATTTATTGGGTGTTCTTTAGCCTCTTGTATTCTTATTGGCCTCACCTTTAAGTTGGGGAAATTTTCTTCAATGATTTTGTTGAAAATATTTTCTGGGCCTTGGAGCAGGGAATCTTCTTTTTTCTCTATTCTATTATTCTTAGGTTTTGTCTTTTTATGTTGTCTTGAATTTCTTGGATGGCCTTTGTCAGGAATTTTTTAGATTTAACATTTTCTTTGACAGATACATCTATTTCTTCCATTGTATCTTCCACACCTGAGATTCTTTCTTCCATCTCTTATAGTCTATTGGTTATGCTAACCTCTGTAGTTCCTGTTTTCTTCCCTAAGTTTTTTCTCTCCACAATTTCCTCCATTTGTGTTTTCTTACTTTTTCCAATTCTATCTTCAGATCATGAGCTGTTTTGTTGATCTCCTTCACCTGTCTGACTGTATTTTCCTGTTTTTTCATAAATTCTTTCACCTGTTTGTTTGAACAATCCTTTGTTTCTTTTATTTCATTCAGTGATTTAAGCATTTTCTCTCTAGAGGCCACAAACTGTTTGGGTGCAACTTCCTCTGTTTCTTTACAGATGGCCATAACCTGTTTGAGTTTATCTTCCTCTAGGTCTTTATGTATTTTATTTGTTTCCTCTGTTATCCTCTTCATGAGCATAGTTGTTAGGTCATCTTCTTGGATTTCAGTTATGCTGGGGTGTCCAGGGCTACTTGCCCCTGGATAACTGGGTTCTGCAGATGCCATATTGCTCTGTCTTTGGTTGGTTGAGCTTTTACACTGGCCTCTACCCATTGGGCTATCTTAGGTCTTTGGGGTTAGTTTCTGGTGGTTCCTGGGGATCTTGTGGTGGAGAGAATCCCTTTGGCAGGAAGATGGTTTTGGGGGTTTCTTAAAAATAAATACTGCCTTGCTCCAAAACCTTTAGAAATAATACTTCTCAAAATGGTTTGCACAAAACCTAGTGTTTTATACATTTAAAAAAATGTGGTCCTTTCTTTTTGAATCAGACACTGTGAGTTCAGTAACTGTATAAGTAAATACCATATTAAATGATTCCTGATAATAAAGAAGATAGATTGATTTAAATTAAAGAGAGATATTTTGAAGAAGTAATCAATAGATTTTAATCAACTGATTGTGTGAAGCTCTGTTGCATGCTTCACATTTTTTTACATTTAAGGTAATACATTAGTATTAGCATCTGATGTGAAGCTTTGTACTGAAATTCAAATATTGTCAATTATATTTTAAAAATTATTCATTGAGATTGAGCCAGGTTACAGGAGTGCATTGGACACATATGGGTTGCCAAAACTACAATTTATTATAACAAAATTTAAAGCTTTAAAAAGGCTTTTATATTTTAAAATATATTCATAGCATAATAAGCAGTCATAACCAATAATAATAAAATAGTAACCCAAATGTCAGTCTACATGAAAAAATGATCCCGTCTGCTACCATTACTGATACCATTGTTTTATGGGAGACATGGCAGGCATGACATTCTTCAAGGCCATTTTTCAGGTGTGTGTAAAGGAACTTAATATACATAGACATTGGAGTAAATTAAGTGGTAAACATGTCAAGCCAAGACTGACCTTGGGCAAAAATTTCTGCTGCTCTGAGCACAACTAAAACACAAACTCAGCATTCTTCCTAAGTGTGGAAGAAATATGTTATATGTGCTGTAGTGAATCAAAGACAATGCTTTGGTGTGGTGATATTTGAGAAGTAATTTAAAGAATACCTTGGACATGAAAGCATGTAGTTGAAGAACTTTCTAGACTGGTGAAACAGAAAGAGCTGAGTAACAATGTCTGAGTTACTTTGTGAAGAAACAGTTAGGAATGCACAAGTGGGAGCAGAAATTAGTGTAGGTCGGGAATTTATGTAGACTCAAAGAAACTGTCCTGAAAACAACAAGAAACCATTAAAAGGTTTTAAGAAAGAGAGCTCAGTAAAATAACCATTTGGAAAAGATCCTGTCTGAATCATGAAAATGAGCTTAGAACTCTGTAGCAAAGGCACAAAACAGAGACACTGTGGGTGTAGTTAAGAAGTTAGTGATGATCAAAGAGCCAGCCACTGAGTTCATGTCAGAGACAGTCCCTATTCCCCTTACTAGGGTAGCCATTTGGAGATTGAGCTGCCATGGGCTACATCTGTACAGGGGTTTGAGGTTATCTCCATGCATGGTCCTTGGTGGGAGTATCAGTCTCAGAAAAGACCCCTGGGCCCAGATTTCTTCATTCTGTTGCTCTCCCTGTGGAGATCCTATTCCCTACAGGACCCCCCTGAGGGGGGAGGAGTCTTACCAGGCCACAGAGGAAGACAATGCAGTCAATCTTGATGAGACTTGATAGGCTAAGGTCAGAGAAGGGGAGGAGGACCACCCTTTTCATTGTGTGTGTGTGTGTGTGTGTGTGTGTGTGTGTGTGTGTAGTTTATAGACAGTATGATGCTTGCTATAGATAGGACTTGGAGAGGGGCATGGGAGGAGAAGACAGTAGAGGCTGGGTGGGATTGGGAGGCAATGAGGGAGGGGGTTACAGCTGGGTTACAAAGTGAATAAACTGTAATTAATATAAAAAATAAAAATTTAAAAAATGATAAATGGGAAAAAAAGTTAGCCATGACTTTAGTGGGGAGATAAGGTGTCTTTGATTGAAATGATAATAGTAAATGTGCAGATAGATAATCATTAAAATCATTTGGCATGTGTAATGTAATATGATTTGGAGATGTCCTATGAAATGAAATGAAGAAAGTGTAATTCAAGGACTTGCTGTTTTAACAAGACTATTGTATTTAACATGTGAAAACAACTGAAATGTGTGTAGGGATATTAGCTTATTAGCAGAACTTTTGCCAAGAATTTTCGAGGCCCTTCGACTCCAAGTATTTCTTAAGCAATTCCAAGTATCACCATTTTTTTAATTCTTTATTAATTACACTTTATTCACTTTATATCCCCCCGTGGTTCCCTCCCTCCTCCTGTCCCAATCCCTCCCTTCCTCCACCCTCTGCATGCATGCCCCTCCCCAAGTCCACTGATAGGGGAGGTCTTCTTTTCCTTCCTTCTGATCCTAGTCAATTAGGTCTCATCAGGAGTGGCTGCCTTGTCCTCTTCTGTGGCCTGGTAATGCTGCTTCCCCCTCAGGGGGAGGTAATTAAAGAGCAGGCCAATCAGTTCATGTCAGAGACAGTCCCTGTTCCTATTACAATGGAACTCACTTGGATACTGAACTGCCATGGGCTATATCTGTGCAGGGGTCTTAGGTTATCTCCATGCATAGTCCTTAGTTGGAATATCAGTCTCAGGAAAGATCCCTGTGCTCAGATTTTTTGGTTCTGTTGCTCTCCTTATGGAGTTCCTGTCCTCTCCAGATCTTAGTGTTTCCCACTTCTTTCCTAAGATTCTCTGTACTCTGCCCAAAAGTTGGCCATAAGTCTCAGCATCTGCATTGATAGTCTGCAGGGCAGAGCCTTTCAGAGGTCCTCTTTTAAATTATATTTTAAAAGCCTTTTGAAAACAGCAAAAATGTGACCAGTGGGGTTTTTTTGTTTGTTTGTTTGGTTGGTTGGTTTGGTATTGTGTAATACTAAACAAGTTGCATTTGCCCCTACCCTTAATTCCTTCAGTTATCATTTTATTTCTATTTTTTTCTACTATTTCACTATGCAGAACGAGGGATACACTTAACACTGACATTTTTCACTTCCCAGCACTACCCACTTTGAAATCATCACAGCCTATTGTGCATTTCCTTCACATTCAGCATGCATGTAAAAGACAAGGTCAATAAAGACTCCCTGAGGCTCAATCCAAGTGTATAGTCTACATTTTCTTAAACATTGAAATTTCAGGACATAGTCAGCCATAACTTAGAATCATTTCTAAATTCCTTATCAGTGTACTTTAAGCTAATATAAAGAAAAAATAGGATTAAAAATAATTCTAGGAATCTTAGGAAATAATTTAGAATGTTGGAAAATGTGGGGGGAGACATAAAGAAAAAGAAGAGAGCACAGGAATGGTCAATAAAGAAACACATAGAAGTGATATGTTAAATAAATGATAAATCTAGTCCAGCATAGATTTTCAAACTTGAATTCAAAGGTACAATATCCAATTCAAGTTTTTAAGCTGAGGATTCTGTAATTGCATCATCAATAAAAATTAAGATGTAAAGTATCATGAAGATTCTTAAAAAAAAAAAAAAAAAAAAAAAAAAGGTTAAAAAAAATACAGAGTTCCTGTGAGCTGGGAACATGGTCCAGAGAGGCAAAATACTTGCCAGATCTGGAGAATCCCTGGCACTTGCTGTGTTATACCCAGTTCGCGAGCCCCCAAAAGATCTACAGGAATCGACTCCGTTGCAAAACACATGAGGGTCTTTTTATTGTAAATTACAAGCTGCAGCTTGGGCCTACACAGCCCCACCGCCGAGGCGGTGGGAGCTGAGCGCACATCCCCAGGTTAATTGGGTGGGTTATAGATTCTGGTCCCTCCCAGCATACCCAAAGCAGGGGCAATTCCTGCCTGGCAAGCATCTATTGGTCAAGATGCTACATTTTGAATCGATTGGCTATAGGAAGGTTCCCAGACCTTTGACCATGACCAGGTGTTCCTCCCTAGGGGGAGGGTCCAGTTTCCTAGCAACCGTATCTCTAGTGGGTGGGCAAAGAATGCAGTGAGGTAGCTCTCCCTTCAGGGCATTACTAACTTTTTTACCACACCTAATCTAGGTCTTAATGATAGCTGCCATTTTATCCTTTGGTCTCTCAGCTGGCCAACCACTTTAGCCAAATCAGGGAGTGAAAGACTTTGTACAAAGATAAAAGGTAGAAAGTTGTTTAGAAAGACATCAACAGAGGCTGCTGACTTCCGTACATTTGTGTGCACAATGTACGTGTACTCGAACACACACGTATTGAGCTTGTGGATGTTCAAGACATATACTCCTTGGTAAATACCCCCAAAGGACCAGACAGCTCGAAATAGAGAATCATCCATTTCCATGTATATCTTTACACGATTCCCAACAGTCAAGTTAAGAAACAGCCCAGATGGTCTTCAACACATGAATGGATAAAGAAAATGTGATATATTCACAGTGGAGTTTTGCTCATCCATAAAGATTGAAATTATATCATTTGTAGGAAAATGGTTTGAACTGAACATAATCATATTAACTAAAGTAATGGGCCCATAAAAAAGTATCCTATTTTCTGTCTTCTGGAAACTAGTTAAAAGGAAAAGAAAGTGAAAGTGGAAGGATGTGGACTGGGGTAAGAGAAGGGGTGGGATGAGTATACTCAAAGTATATCATATGCATGCATAAAACAACCTTTTTTAGACCCATTGCTTTTAAAACTAGTGTGTTGTAATATGATTGATTGCAGGCTTATAATTTTTATAGAGAAAAGATTTGTGAAACTTATATCCCACATACTTTTTGACATGTGTTTCTTAGAGGGATTGTTTCAGTGCAGCCAATATAGAGGTTATAAGCCGAACTAACAGGAAATTTTCTAAAGAATCTACAATGGCTATTAGGCTATAGAGACCAAAGTTAAAGCCAGTCATGTAAATTATAACATGACTTAAAAGTCCAACAAAAAATGAATATAAATGTCATCAAGACTTCCACTTGGCATTGTAGCCATTGTTTACAAAGGAAGAATTATGGCTTTTGAACTTGAGTTCTGAGTACAGAATCATAATCACCTTCTAGAAGCAACAAATTAGGATGTGGAAATGAAGGAGAAAATTTGAAACATTTCATCTATAATTACAGTTCTTTAAGCAATAAATGAAGGTACATATGCTATGTAATTTTAGCAATCAAGGGAAGAATTAAATACTATTGTAATAATTATAGAATGTAAAGGAAGATTTGAGGTATGGAAGATGGGTAACTACTATTTATGGCAGTGAATAAATAATTCCTGAAGTTAATCCATATAAGAAATAAAAGCAAACATTGCTGAAGACTACTGAGTTTAAAAATGGGCTGTTGCCATTCATAATAAATGCTATTAATTTTTTTATATTTAATTATATACACATATTATTTTCACATATTCTAATTTCAAAAAAAATTAAAATGGAATATAATTTAAGTAGGAAATAAAGTAACCCTTTTAATTATAGTAAGTTTTATTTTGCTCTTGTATGCTTAAGAAAAAATTACATCTATGTTTTGCATAAATATTTTTCTTGGTGACTATTAAATACACTGAGTAATTTTCAAAAAATGCTATACTGTTACAACTAACACAAACATTGATAGCCTCTCCGTTTTTGAACTTGTGAGACTATATAAAACTTCTAATCTCCAAATACCACCACATTGCTTCTTCAAAGAGTTGTTTCTGTTGGCCATCCAACATGGCAGTGATACTTCCCTGTATTTAAGCAAGTCTTGCCATGTGTGGGGGGAACAAAGCCAGCTCCTGCTTCTCACAAGCATTATATTCTAACAGAGATGTCTGCCTAATTTCTAAGAACATGTCGACTGCCCTGAACCTCTTCTCTACACTTTCTTATTGGCCACTTCCCATTTAGATCTGGGCTCTCTACTTAGGTTCTTTTATTACTAGTATTTTCTCAAATTTAGATGACTATTATTCATATCCTTAACTTGAACCACTTCCCCATCTCAACTGTTTTTAAATGCCACTTCTGCTTTACACCAGCTTTCTCCTCAGCTGACACACCATCCCTTGGTCTCTTAGTCATCGATGACGTGTGTATTTCCTTCTCTAAGTGCCTGACCTACATATAAGCATGGCCATGCGCCATCAGCCACTTAAACTTAGCTTTCCAAAAAAAATGGAATTTATTTTTCCCTGTTCTAACTCAGATATGCTTTCTTATGTCCTAAGATAACCTGGTACGTGATACAGAGAAACGCTTGAAAATTTAGTGTTTATGAAGCTTCAAACTGCTGTGTCCTGAATGTAGACTTCTTATTCAGGAGATCTGGGTAGAGGCTACAGATACATCTTACTAATAAGTTCTTTTTTATTTTTATTTTAATTTTTTATAACTTATTCATTATATATCCCAATTGCAATCCCCTCCCTCAACTCTTCCCAGTTCCATCCTACCCTCTTTCCCTCTATCCCCTTCCCCTAGTCCACTGAAAGGGGGAGGTTTCCTTCCCTGCCATCTGGCCATAGCTTATCAGGTCTCACCAGGACTGCCTGGATCCTCTTACTCTGTGGCCTGGTAAGGCCGCATTGCCAGGGGCAAGTGATTAAAGAGCAGGCGACTGAGTTCATGACAGAGGCTCCCCTTACTCGAAAATCCACATCCAACTCTGTGGAGCTTCGGAGCATTTTTCATTTTTTGCCCCTGCCTTTTTTCCATGAGCCCTTTGTCTCCTAATAAATTCTTAATTGCTAGTGGTCCTTGATAATGTTTTAACAATTGATCCAGTACTATGGAGCTAAATCATTTGATGCAAGACTGCATATGTAAATTTGAGTTCCTAGCTCTGGTATAACAATGCAGGCATTGTTATTGTTATTGCTCTAATCCCAGCCTTAGGAGGAAAGACAGGTGGATACAGAGGGCTCTCTGACCACCAAGACTACCTAAAGTGAGGAGCTTTCATTCACTAAGAGGAAAAGGCTTTACAATGGAGAACAACAGAGGTAGACACCGGATATCCTAGCATGCACATTTGCACAAACACACACACATCCTCAGAAGCACACGTACATACACACACATACGCTTGCAAACAGACTGTTTCTCAAATAACTCATTTCACAATCATTAGATAGCTAATTCTAGGCAAAGTTAATTCTTATTAAAATGAGTGAATAAGTAATATGCACTGTAAAATCAGAATTAACTCAATATTAATAAACTGCAATAAATATCCACAGGACTTTGGATCAGATAACAAGGAATCATTTAACTGAATGTCATCTTAAGTTAATAACCTGCAATACATAAAAACTGACTTTTAAGAGGAAATGTAACTTTATTCAGGCAAGACAGTGTGCATAATGAAATATTTTATGCATAATGCTAATTTTTAGCTAAGTGACAATTTTCCATCCAGTAAACCGGCAGAGAGCAGATATTTTCTTAAGCATGTAGGTTTCACATGCAGGCACAGATTTTCTTTAGCAAGTCATGTCCTTCTTTTCATGGTGCGTTTCACATGCCTGCTGTGCATGGCAAGGAATAAGCCATGCAAAATGTGTTCTGCTTCAAGTTTCAAAGGTCTGAGCAGTTGGGCCCCAGTATATTATTGAATCAAAGAAGAGAGGACAAAAAAACAGAAAAAGGAAGGCACTGTTCTGCCAGCACTAAACACACATCTGTGGATGCATGCTTGTGTTTGTAAGAGTCATCCATCAGTCTTGACACTCGACACTTTGATTATTGATTCTAATGTTGGATATTTACAGGAATCACTGGACTGCAGTGATTACACATATTTTGTGGACTATATTCCACAAAATAACCACTTTTTAAAAAAAATTAAAAGACACAGAAAAAATATAATGTAAATGAGCACCCCAAAACAAAGAGGCTCTCCACAGCACAAGCTCTCCATGAGCCCAATGTTTGAGAACTAGAGAATGCTGAGTGTCTGGCTTAATTGCCAAAAGTCCATCAGTGGAGGCTAGATTTGCATCTCTCATAAAGAAGCTAAAATCAGGATTATCCCACAGAAGTTCATACCTAAACATTGTGTCATATGTCCCACTTCTTTTTGCCAAAGGACTTTTCCAGAAATATAGACAGGTCAGAAGCTAGCGTCCTGCATGCATTGTCTTGCATAAGAGTTCGAAGTCAATGAAACCATTTCACATCAACAGACTGGGGTACGAAGCAGAATGAATCCCAAACTCCTTGGAAGGAGGCTACTAGAGCACAACACGTTTGAAATCTCCATTGAAATTTAATGAATTTTTTCAACTAGTTACTTGGCTTTATTTATACACAATGGAGGTGAAGAGTTGACACATATAATCAAAATGTTGTGTCAGGTTGCTTCAGAATTTTGGGCGCAGATATGCAAATTTTCAGTCTTCAAACACTCCAGGCGGGCTTTTAAAAATTAATAAATAGTATAGTCATTTAATGAAGAAATTTTTGTGACAATTAAGTTTTGTGAACTTAAGTTCGGGGAAATGATTTATAAAAATGAATCTCTGCATAAAATATCAGAGAATATCCTGTTATATATAGGAAAATATTGGGAAAATGCCATGACTGGATGCTTAAAAGGCCTGTTAGTGACATTTGCCATCACCTGCTGCAGGTACAGTAATTATGTACATGACATAAAGAGACATAGGCCTTCTGGGAGGAGTCTTTTAGGGGACATCTGTAAGGGTCCCATCCTGTTCCCTCTCTTCTATCACTTAAGGTGTCTTTCCTATTTTCCTGTCTGGAAGAGAATTAAGCATATTCCCTATGGTCCTCCTTGCTGTTTACCTTCTTTAGGACTATGGATTTTAGTATTGTTTATCTTATATTACATGGCTAATATCCACTTATAAATGAGTATATACCATGTGTGTCTTTCTGCTTCTGGGATACTTCACTCAGGATGATCTTTTCTATTCCATCCATTTGCCTGCAAATTTCATGATTGCCTTGCTTTTAGTAGCTTAGTAGTATTCCATCATGTAAATGTACCACAATTTCTGTACCCATTCTTCAGTTGAGGGACATCTAAGTTGTTTCCAGATTCTGGCTATTAGGAATAAAGCTGCTACGAACATAGTTGAGCAGATGAAGAGACTCACAGCCAAACTTTGGACAGAACACAGAGAGTACTATGAAAGAAAGGGGGAATAGAAGGACACAGAGGAGACAGGAGCCCCACAAGGAGACCAACAAAGCCAAAACAAGCTGCTCCCAGAGGGGACTGCAGAGACTGATGCACCAACCAAGGACCATGCATAGAGAGGACCTAGACCCCCTGCTCAGATATAGCCCATAGACAGCCCAGTCTCCACGTGGGTTCCCTAGTAATGGGAGGAGAGACAGTCTCCAACATGAACTCAGTTGTCTGATCATTTCTTCCTGGTGGGGGAGACCTAGCCAGCCTACAGAGGAAGAGAATCCAGGCAGTCCTGATTGGACCTGATAGGCTAAGATCAGACACTAGAGGAGGACATCCCTTATCAGTGGACTAGAGGAGAGGGATAAGAGAGGAAGTGGGAAGGAGAGTGGGACTGGGAGGAGATGAGGGAGGAGACTATAACCGGGACACAAAGTAAATAAGTTGTAAAAAATAATAAAAATAGGGGTTGGAGAGATGGCTCAGAGATTAAGAGCAATGTCTGCTCTTCCGAAGGTCCTGAGTTCAATTCCCAGCAACCACATGGTGGCTCATAACCATCTATAATGATATCTGGTGCCCTCTTCTGGCATGCAGGTGTACATATAGACAGAACATTGTATACATAATAAATAAAATCTTTAAAAATAATAAATGAGAAAGACATAGACCTTTTCCTAAGGACTCTGTTAGTATAAAAAGATAGAAAATCTATCATTTGTGTTGTATTTAATTCAATGGTTTTCAACATTCCTAATGCTTTAGCCTTTTAATTCAGTTCCTCATGTTGTAGTAACACCCAAACATGAAATTATTTTGTTCCTACTTTCTATCTGTAACTAGCTATATCTGGTGTGCAGGACGGGCTATCTGCCATATGACACACAGAGGAGTCGTGACCCACAGGTTTAGAATCATTGGCTTAATGGAAGATTCATTTCAGTAACATCACCCAATGTAAAAACCTGAAATTGTTTGTGTGTTGATTGTATCATCACTACAATACAAATTAGTGCATTGCTTTTCAGCTATGTATAGTGGTCCATGTCCTTAATCCCAACACTTGGGAGACAGAAATGTGAATATCTGTTGAATTTGAAATAAGGATGTTTAAAGCCAACCAGGACTTCAATGACCCTGTCTCAAAACACACACACATCAAAATAAAGCATTTTTAATATCTGCATTAGAAACACCTAGGGAATGCTTCCCAAATTTAATGTATATTTGACCCACAGGAAGACTTTTATTTTTAAGATAAGGATTCAATACCCAGAATTCTTTCCTTCAAACAGTTTCTCAGACAAATATCTGTGTTGTGTTCTTATGCTCCTATTTGATGACCTTACTTGTTATCTTAGCTGTATTTTTTATTTACTAATATAAATATAAAAGACACATCAGAGAAGCCATTTCTAAGATTAGAGACTTTCCCAAAAGCTACTGCCTCCTCAGGTCTTATAAACAAGTTTTAGAATTAGTTGCTTAAACAGAATTGAATATCTCCTTTAAAGTTTGCCTATAAAAATTCTATAGAACTGGTATCATGCTGACATTCTCTTACATCCCAAAATGGAGCCTTCTCCTGAGAGCTCAGAGCTTTCTAGCCATCAGTGTCACTTAAGAACTATGACCTTCAAAGAGCTGTCAAGTTCTCTGCCTCTAGATTCAAATTTTAAGTAGATTCAGATCTTAGACAGAGGTTTAAGATGAATCCCGTTATGTTAGGAAAAGTAATGAAATTCCCCTTTCCAAGGAAGAGCCAAGCAGTGTCTTGAGCTCATCTAGAACTCACTCGTAAAACATAGTGCCCTCCTACCAATTTTCTTCTGGCCCCATCAGTTCTGTTCCAGAGCCACATTCCTAAAACTGAGCTGCCTTTTCTCCACATCCCATTTCTTTCAGAATAAGGTCACCTGGTCACTGTTTAAAATTCTTTATACAGTATAACACTTGTAACTACATTCGACCTTGGTGTCCTAATTCCTGATTTGGCCAGTGTCAAATCTTTTTGTTATTGACACTTACAAAGTTATTGAATATAGTGCAGCAACAGACTAGGATGATTTCCAATATGGCCTAACAGTGTTCTCTATTGGTCTCCTCTCTTTATAGTATAAACAAGTGGAACAATACATGTCATTCCACAAGCTACCAGCTGATATGCGCCAGAAGATTCATGATTACTATGAGCACCGGTACCAAGGCAAGATCTTCGATGAAGAAAATATTCTGAATGAACTTAATGATCCTCTGAGAGAGGTAAGATTTACTGCCCTTGATCTCCATGACACATTGTTATCATTTCTTTTAACTGTTCTAGACAGTCCTTTAGTCTGTGTTGTGTCTCTACACACAAGAATAATCAATCCTATATTTGAATACATAAAGTGCTGCCTTTGTTCATCATTTTTGATTCTCCCTTAAGAAACTTCTGATTATTTCAAAAGAAATATCAGAAAATTATTTCTTTGTGAGTCTTATTTTATTTTATGTATTCTTGGCTCTCAAAAGTACACTCTGCAGCTTTATTGTCTTTATGTTGTCAATGTTCTATTCTTTTATGCCGACCAACCTTGTTCACTTATTTAGTTTTAAGTTTTGATAATTTATCTTCCCTCTCATACATTGTATCTGCTCATCCTTGGCACCCAGATCGGAAGATCCTAGCCTGCTTCCAGTAAAGCAGCTCATGGCATCTCATTAAGATATTTCGAAACCAAAAAACATTCTTTGCCATGAATCTTCTTCTTATCCCTTCCCCAAAACTGGCCCCCTGCTACCAGTCACTTCACTCTTAAATCCAAAGTGGACAGTCTTCGTTCCTTCTTTGAATCCTGCTTTGCATTTGACTTCTCTTGTTACAAATTTCTTATACATTCTCCATGATGATTACATTATATTACAATCACCAAGTATTGACCACCACTTGCAGCCTTTGAAAGTCATCAAAGCTGCACCAGTAAATGAATCTTCCCTCCCTGTGCTGTCTGAAGTGCTTTTCTACATCACTAACAAGATGCAAACCCTGATTCCCCTCCTGATCCTCTTATTACTGAAGCACTGGATAGAATTTTGAGGCTTCATTCCCTGCCTCTGGACTTAGTTTCTTTTTCAATGTACTTCATCACACATTTTTTTTTTAGTCTATGCCTTTTAAATCAAATTCCTTTCATCAATCTCATTTTCTTAAAAGTTATATGATTCCCCCAAAGAAATAGAAGCAGTCATCAAAAGTCTCCCATCCAAAAAAAGCCCAGGACCAGATGGCTTCAGCGCAGAATTCTACCAGACCTTCAAAGAAGAGCTAACTCCAATTCTCTTCAAACTATTCCACAAAATAGAAACAGAAGGAACATTACCAAATTCATTCTATGAAGCCACAATTACCTTGGTACCTAAACCTCACAAAGACTCAACTAAGAAAGAGAATTTCAGGCCAATCTCCCTTATGAACATTGATGCAAAAATACTTAACAAAATACTTGCAAACCGGATCCAAGAACACATCAAAGA
This sequence comes from Psammomys obesus, assembly GCF_907164565.1. NCBI lineage: Eukaryota > Metazoa > Chordata > Mammalia > Rodentia > Muridae > Psammomys > Psammomys obesus. The sequence continues at coordinate 8,663,400 of NW_026587216.1, forward strand.
TATTATCCACTATGACCAAGTAGGCTTCATCCCAGGTATGCAGGGGTGGTTCAATATACGGAAATCCATCAATGTGATCCACCATATTAACAAACTGAAAGAAAAAAACCACATGATAATCTCCCTAGATGCTGAAAAAGCATTTGACAAAATCCAACATCCATTCATGTTTAAAGTACTGGAGAGATCAGGGATACAAGGCACATATCTAAACATAGTAAAGGCGATATACAGCAAGCCTATAGCCAACATCAAACTGAACGGAGAGAAACTTAAAGCAATCCCTCTGAAATCAGGGACAAGACAAGGCTGCCCAATGTCTCCATATCTCTTCAACATAGTGCTGGAAGTCCTTGCTAGAGCAATAAGACAGTCGAAGGAGATCAAGGGGATACAGATGGGAAAAGAAGAAGTCAAATTATCACTATTTGCAGATGATATGATAGTATATATGAGTGACCCCAAAAACTCTACCAGGGAACTCCTACAGCTGATAAACACCTTCAGCAAAGTGGCCGGATATAAAATTAACTCAAAAAAATCAGTAGCACTCCTGTATACAAAAGACAAAAGGGCTGAGAAAGAAATTAGAGAAACAACACCATTCACAATAGCCACAAATGACATAAAGTACCTTGGCGTAACCCTAACCAAGCAAGTCAAAGACTTGTATGAAAAAAATTTCAAGTCTCTGAAGAAAGAATTAGAGGAAGATATGAGAAGATGGAAAGATCTCCCATGCTCATGGCTTGGCAGGATTAACATAGTAAAAATGGCCATCTTACCAAAAGCAATCTACAGATTTAATGCAATTCCCATCAAATTGCCAACACAATTCTTTACAGACCTGGAAAGAAAAATTCTCAACTTCCTATGGAATAACAAGAAACCGAGAATTGCTAAAACAATCCTCTACAATAAAAGATCTTCTGGAGGTATCTCCATCCCTGATCTCAAGCTGTACTATAGAGCAACAGTTATAAAAACTGCATGGTACTGGCATAGAAACAGAATGGTGGATCAATGGAACCGAACAGAAGACCCAGAAATAAACCCACACACTTACGGACACCTGATTTTTGACAAAGATGCCAAAACCATACAATGGAAAAAAGATAGCATCTTTAACAAATGGTGCTGGTCCAACTGGATGTCTACATGTAGAAAAATGCAAATAGATCCATACTTATCACCCTGCACAAAACTGAAGTCCAAGTGGATCAAAGACCTCAACATAAAACCAGACACATTAAATCGGCTAGAAAAAAAGTGGGGAATACCCTAGAACTCATTGGTACAGGAGAAAACTTCCTGAACAGAACACCAACAGCACAGGCTCTAAGAGCAACAATCAATAAATGGGACCTCATGAAATTGAAAAGCTTCTGTAAAGCAAAGGACACCGTCATCAAAACAAAGCGACTGCCTACAGATTGGGAAAGAATCATCACCAACCCTCTATCTGACAGAGGACTCATATCCAATATATATAAAGAACTAAACAAGCTGAAAAGCAACAAACCAAGTAATCCACTTAAAAAATGGGGAACAGAGCTAAAGAGAGAATTCTCTGCAGAGGAATATCGAATGGCAGAGAAGCACTTAAAGAAATGCTCAACCTCATTAGCCATTAGGGAAATGCAAATCAAAACAACCCTAAGATTTCACCTTACACCCATCAGAATGGCCAAGATGAAAATCTCAAGGGACAACACATGCTGGAGAGGTTGTGGAGAAAGGGGAACCCTTCTCCACTGCTGGTGGGAATGTAAACTGGTACAACCACTCTGGAAATCAATCTGGCGCTTTCTCAGACAACTAGGAATAGCGCTTCCTCAAGATCCAGCCATACCACTCCTAGGCATATACCCAAAAGAGGCGCAAGTACACAACAAGGACATTTGTTCAACCATGTTTGTAGCAGCTTTATTTGTAATAGCCAGAAGCTGGAAACAACCCAGATGCCCCTCAACTGAAGAATGGATGCAGAAACTGTGGTACATCTATACAATGGAGTATTACTCAGCAATGAAAAATAAGGAAATCATGAAATTTGCAGGTAAATGGTGGGACCTGGAAAGGATCATCCTGAGTGAGTTGACCCAGAAGCAAAAAGACACTCACGGTATATACTCACTCATATAAACATACAATATAGAATAAACCCACTAAAATCTGTACATCTAAACAAACTAAGCAAAAGAGAGGACCCTAACTAAAATGTTCAATCCCCATCCTGAAAGGCAAAGAGGATGGACATCAGAAGAAAACGAAAATAGGAAACAACCTCGGAACCCGCTACAGAGGGCCTCTGAAAGCCAGAAGAAAACAGAAAACAACCTTGAAACCTGCCACAGAGGGCCTCTGAAAGCTTCTGCAGTATAGACTGTCAAAGCAGATGCTGAGCCTGATGGCCAACTGATGGGCAGAGTGAATGGAATTTTATGTAAGAAGTGGGAAATAGTAAGAGCTGGAGGGAACGGGAACTCCACAAGCAGAGCAACAGAACAAGATAATTTGAACACAGGGAACTTCCCAGAGACTCATACTCCAACCAAGGACTATTTGTGGAGATGACCTGGAACCCCTGCACAGGTGTAGCCCATGACAGTTCAGTGTCCAAGTGGGTTCCATAGTAATGGGAAGAGGGACTGCCTCTGACA
>NW_026587216.1:8671062-8797114 GCF_907164565.1 Psammomys obesus
ACAATGCAGCCACTTTTGATGAGAACTGATAGACTAAGATCAGAAAGGAGAGGAGGACCTCCCCTATCAGTGGACTTGGGGAGTGGCATGCATGCAGAAAGGGGAGGGAGGGTGGGATCGGCAGGGGAGGAGGGAGGGGCTCATGGGGGGATACAAAATGAATAAAGTGTAATTAATAAAAAAATAAAAGATTTAAAAAAAAAGTTATATGATATCCCCTGGCACCATATAAGTTATATAATGAAGTCATTGTCTTTCATCAGTGAAACACTCAACTTTTAAAGTATTTCTTAAAATTTTAGTTGTTCTTTCAGGTCCCTTTTTAATGTAAACTTCAAGTTCCAGTTTAGGTTATTTTTTTTTAAATTTGTCTTCTGCACATCCTAGCTCTGATTCATATTTAAAATACATCTCAAATGCATGCCTGCCTCTCTTCTCCACTGCTGCCACACAAAATTTTCACTTCCCTCTGACTTTTCTTCAGGCTTGAGTCTAGTTTTTCTTTTCTACCTCTTAAAACAACACAGACTAATCTTTTATGTACATGAGCCATCATTTCTCTGATCAGAAGAAGTTGGTTGTTACATTATGAATTAAATGTTTCTGCACTCTGATTCCAGCTACTTTTATAGTTTTCATTTCTGCTATCACCTCTCACCATGATCTGCAGCCAAGGTGGACAACTTACAGTCTCACATCAATGACAATAATGATGATCATTTCTTACCCTATATAGTATGCTTTCCAGAAACAACTCGCTTCTCTTTTTTTAAAATTTATTTTATTTTATTTCTTTTACCTATTTTTAGCTTCTTCCCTCCTCCACTCTTTGTGCCTCCTCTGTCTATTCTATCACCCCTCTGAGTAAGATTTATGAATTTTCACTGGGGTCCATCTTATCACTCAACCTCTCATCCTCTTTGGGTCTGTGCCTCACAGTATGCTTATAGTATACCATAAAAAATCCACTTATAAGTGAGTACATACCATGTGGGTCTTTCTGAGTCAGAGTTAACCTCACTCAGGATGATATTTTCTAGTTCCTTCCATTTGCCTGCATATTTCATGATTTCTCTGTTTTTAATAGCTGAAGTAATATTGCATTGTGTAAATGTGCTACATTTTCTTTATCCATTCCTCCACTGAAGGACATCTGGGTTGTTTCTAGATTCTGGAAATGTGTGTGTACTGTTTTCTGCTGACATTCTTGTTGTTCTTTTAATTCTTCTCCTCAACTTTACCTTGAAATTTCTGTAATCACAGGGCCCCTTTGATCTATTTTGTAAGTTTTCTTTCTTAAAATTCTTCATACATTTAACATGAATTAAACAACCCAAATATTTTCATCACAATTTTCCCTGCATAACCATCTCTAAACTGCAGTTGATATATCCACTAAAATGTATTTACAAAGTAAAAACCTATAAAACATGCAAAAGAGTTCTGAAAATAAAATAAATGTGGATTATATATTACTATAACTTGTTTCTCCTACTTCTTTTCAGTAAAGTTAGAGTGTATATATCTCTGGGGTTTGCAGAAAATAACTTAAAGATATTTTGTATTTTTATTTTTTTTTAAAGTCATTTATTTTGTTTCTCAAACTGCCATTTGTCTTTGTTTGCTGGAATACAGACCTTTTGCATTTTTCATATCCAAATCTCAAGACAATTGATTCAGTTTAAGGTTTTCAAGGGTCTGGAGAATTTTAGAGATGGATTAGACCAGGATAAGACAAAGAGACAAAAGTACTACAAGAAACAATGACAGAAACAAAGATAGAGTAAAAGAAAGGAAGGTAAGACACAGCTCAGACTGTATTACATGAAGGCCAGAGAAAATTAGAATCACAGCCTAACATTTCATGAAACAGTGCAAAAAGCTAACAGAATAAGTAGGAATTGGACTTTAAAATATGTTGCCCTCTGTGTCGTAGTCCACTGTGACCAAAACATAAGAAAAAAGAGTCAATGTTATGTAAAATGACTACAACTTTCCATATATTGTGTGCTTTGCTTCCCTCTCTCTTATCAGACCATGATTTATACTGATCTTCAGTGAAAAGAATCCAGTATTCCTTTTTCTCCATATCACCATGAACCTGCCATTGTGTTACTTCTTACAATCCATTATCCACCAAACTGTCACCAATTTGTTGTATCTATTCAAATAACATGTTCTCTGGTTCTCGGCATCCTTTGCCTCAATTTCTAAGTGCAATGACAACTTTCTCTTTGGCTTTCCTTTGACAGTTCAAATGTAACTTGTAATTGGGCTGCCGTGTCAATTTTAATAGAACCCAAGTCTGATGGTGTCATGGTTTTCTTAGAACTTAAAGACGAAATCCCATTCCCTGAAGGAAGTAAAGCTTCCTTCACATGTCAAAGGAGTCCTTTTATGGTCTGTCTCCATCTTTATATCTTTATGCTAATTCTTCACCAGTAAGAAATTATTGATGATTTTCTTTTTAAATGTTCTGATTACCAATTCCTGTATTCAGGCTGTTTTAGCCTCAATCTTTTCTATTCACCTTAATTTTACTTCCATTGCTCATTCTTTCCAGGCATTCCATCCTCCACCAATTTAATCATGACCACTTTGTCTCCCAACAGTGGTTATCATTTGTGAACTGATTGTCTCTTTCAAAAGCCTTTTAAGTATAGAACCTGCATCAGAATCACATTTGCATCTTTAATGACCTAATGACCAAATATGCACCGATAACGCATAAAATGTGTACTGAATGGATGAGCTTCTTTATCATAACATGAAAGCCCAATTCAGGACCAAGGCTGCTGAAGAAAATTAGAACTCCTAAAAACTGAACCGCAAAATAAATAATTTTCTCTGACGTTATAATAACACAAAAATCTGCACTGAATGCATAACAAATATTTGAGGAGTATTAGCAGAAATAATGTGGAAGGACAGTGACTGTCCTTGTTAGCCTGATGTTAGTTTGACACAGACTAGAGTCATCTGAAAGGTGAGCTTCCACTGAGGAACTGTCTAGATTAGATAAGCCTGTGGGTGTGGCTGTTGGCAGGTGATTTAATTGTTAATTGATATAAATTGTCCAAGCCCACAGTAGGCAGTTGCATTCCTGTGCAAGCATTCTTTGGAATAAGCCTGGGAGAGACCCAAGAAGAAGCATTTCTTTAGGGTTTCTTCTACCAGTTCCTGCCTGACATCCTGAAGGATAGACTGTATAAGCCAAAATAAGCCCTTTGTCCCCAAGTCTCTTTGAGTCAGAGTATTTTATCATAGAAATAGATGTCAACTAGAACAATAACAGAAATCACTACTGAAATAAAAATTGAGTCCAATAGATTCCAAACATTTGTTGAAGACATGTTCAGTCATAGCAAAAGTTAGGTGATTTCTTTTTGGTATATGTTAGTGACTGCTTGCTGAAAACCTTTAATAAATAACTGGCTCATGCATATTGTTCATGTCTCAGTTCATGTTAATTCATCAAATAATGCTTCCCTGTAGGAGTCATCTGGGTAGCTCCTCTGTGGCCATTCTCCATCACATTTTCTGGGCACACATTGCTTTGCCTTGCTTTCTCTTAATGTTTGCTTGTGTGTTGTCTAATCTGTCACACAACGAGCTTTAGAAAAAGGAGGACTTTGTCTTTATTGATTTCTGCTCAATCCCCAACCGCACATATAACATATTAATTAATTATTAGATAAATAAATAAGAGCAAATAAATATGTATTAGATGCCTGGGAACTCATCTCAAAGAGTCATTGACTATCAGTGTCGCTGGAGCACTTTATATATAAAACAGTGGCACACAGAGCAGTGAGAAGAGCCCTGCTCAGCACGGTAAGCTCTGTCCTTACATCTTGGTGTCATTGTATGTTTGACTATGGCCAGAATAGTTTTCCTCACTATTTACAAAAATATTCCCTTGTAATTGTGCTTGCATTATGCGGACTACATGCCATGTAGTCCTGCTTTATATGTGTCAATTTTACACTCTATTTTTCTATGTACTATAGGGTTGGTTGTTTAACAGAGTTAAGGATGTGGAGAAAAGGGAACACTCCATTGCTGGTGGGAGTGCAAACAAGTACAACCACTTTGGAAATCAATCTGGCACTTTCTCGGAAAACTTGGAATTGCCATATCTCAAGACCCAACTATACCATTCCTGAGCATGCACCCAAAAAAAATGCTCTACCATTAAAAAAGGACATTTGCTAGCCATGTTCATAGGAGCTTTATTCATAATAGCCAGAATCTGGAAACAACCTAGATGTTCCCCAACAGAGGAATGGATACAGAAGTTGTGGTACACTTACACAATGGAACACTACTCGGCAATTAAAAACAAGAAAATCATGAAATTTGCAGGCAAATGGATGGAGCTAGAAAAGATCATCTTGAGTGAGGTAGCACAGACCCAGAAAGACACACATGGAATATACTCACTTATAAGTGGATTTTAGTCATATAGTACAGGATAGACATACTACAATGCACGAACCCCAAGAATATCAGTCTGATGAACATCTTAGGCTTCACATTGGCCCAGGAGTTAGGGAAGTGGGATATATCTCTGACACAGACTATGTCGCTTGCTTTCTGATCACTTTCTCCTCGTGGGACTTCCCTAAAAGGCCACAGGGGAGAAAAAGAAACTCAGTCCACATGTGATTAGATGAGCTGGGGTGTCTGGGTGAGGGGCTTCCCTATTCTGAAGCATAGAGGGAGGGTTTGACTGGGAAGAGAGGTGAGGCTATAACCAAGATGTATATTGAATTAATTAGTTAAAAAAAGAGAAAAGGAATAGGAGTAGGGAGTGTCAATGGAGCACTTTATGGAAGGTGTATGAATATTCTTTCTGCTCATTATAATGCAGTAACTTTCTTTGAATACAGGGAAGATATTATGTCACTTTGCCACCAAATTCATATGATGGAAACTGAGGTATAATGTTTGTGGATGAGATTACCATACTTATTAAAGTGCTCTCAGAAATGTCTTGTTCTTTCTGCCATATCATATTAAAAGATGTCTTTTTATAGTCAAGAGTACCCTAACCAAACCCAAACTGCTAGTATAGACTTTTCATACTTCAAAGTTTAGTAAATAAATTTATACTTTTTTTAAGCCAAGAAAGCTGATGCTTCTGTCCACAGCAGCCCAAATGAATCAATATAATCCCCATGACAATCTGCAGAGGATGTATTCAATGAATCTTCAAGCAATTGTTGTTTATTGCGCCATCCAGATCCAGGTAGTAAAGCATATAGGATGTGAGAGATTCGCAGAGGAGGAGGGCCTTCTCAGCTCAGCACTGGCTAAGCCTCGGAACCTGAAGTCTGAGCTCTACCAAAAGCGTTAGTTTTCCTGGAATGGAATGATTACAAATTTGTCATAAAAGTTCCCTTCATTTCACTGTGAGCCAAAAGTACTGTGGTTAAAAGTAAAAGAACAAGTACAATTTTCTAAGAAAACATTTTTAAGATGGTTCTCAGAAACTTAGTACCATAAATCAGAAATTTTATGTTGTGATATATTCACCATCTCTCTGGTCTATAATCCCAGTGCTTTGTAGCTGTGTTTAGTCAAAATTATATACTTTCTGACTTGGGTATCTATGGCCATTTGGCACCACACACCCTCCTAGATGTCAGAACATATGCCAACTTTCTTTGCTTTAGATAATGGTTCTAAACCTCCTAATGCTGTGACCCTTTAATATAGTTCCTCATGTTGTGATGACCCCAACCATAGAATTATTTCATTGCTACTTCATACTGCAATTTTGCTACTGTTAGGAATCATCAGTTAATATCTGAAGTGCATGGTATGTGATGTGTGTCCCCTGTGAAAGGGTTGTTCAGCCTACAAGGGGTTGTGACCCACAGGTTGAAAACCACTGCTGAAGAAATTCTTAACCCCTTGGTGTCATTTGTAAGTGTGCATCTTCTTCCCTGTCTATAAGAAATAGTGCATGAACACATGCTTCTGATAGTTATCTTTGTACCATGATCGACTCTATGTTATAACACCACTAGCCGGCACTAACTAAATGTATAACTCTGAGCTATTTCTTAAATCATTTGTCATTCTTTTCCTCAGTTTTAAATTAAAAAGTTGATAAGAGTAACTATCCCATTGGGTGTCGTTAAAACCAAACAGGCAAAATATGTAAAAGGTTAAGAAAGTGCCCATACATAATAAACATACTTTAAGAAATCCTAAACAGTCACATCATTCAGTGCAGACTAGCCTGTCACTGGAACTTTGATAGTGCAGTGAAAGAATAGTTGGAAAAAACAAGGAAAACTACATGTAAACTGCTGAAAAGGTGATTCAAAGTTTTATGCAGGAGACTCCGAACTAGGCCTTATCTCATGCCCCATTTCTTTTGGCAGTTATTCAAACAATCTGCTAATAGTTTTCCCTTCGTTTCAGCAAGTAGCTCTCTGGAGGCAATGCCTCAAGCATCAAAACTTGACATTGAAATATTAAGATCATAAAACTGATGTGTGCTTTAGTAAATGCCAGCAGTATACTTAAAAAAAAAAAATCTAATTAAAAAACTCCGTGAACTCTGCCCCCTGTGTGTGAGTGCTTGTTGGAATGTGTATGAAGAAGAAGTTCTATTTTTAGCATAATCAGTATTATACTGAATCCACTGGAGAAGAATGACAAACCTAACAGTCAAGAAAGAGGTTAATGCCCTTCTAAGCCAGTCTCCGAAGTTCAGAACTAATCTATTTTTAAACAATGGAGTGTGAGGAGCTATGGGCTGAAAATAGGTGCAGATCATGTGTCCCAGGAGAATTTCAAACGTCAGATACTTCATTCTCACAGAACATGAAATGGGCTCAGAGTATTATCCTGTCCTCTGACCTTTAATTTGTAGAACAGATTTGTTACAATAAAAGGAGACAAAATTTGTGTGATTATAGATTAACAAAATAAGAAAGATGCATTTAATTTCAAAGCTGTGCTGACTCCCAAAGTTTCGTGTAGTTATGTAACAGGCATAAGTAACAAAAGATTAGTCAAAGAATATGTGTATGATCCTATAGAAGTTATAATACCAAATGGCACTCATAAAAACTTTAAGTCTTTTATTTCTTGGCTTACAGTTTTTTGATGTTTCCATTTGATTTGTTTTTTGTTTTTGTTTTCACCATGCAGCTCTGGATACTATCAAAGAGATGAAAAAAACAGTTGCATTGATTTTTTTTTTTTTAATGTGTGTAAAAGATACTGACCCAGACACGACTGGAAAGGCAAATAAAGGGATGCAGTTTTCAGTCTCAAAGAATGTGTCTCTGTATTGGAAGTGACAAAAATAAAGTAAAATAAACTGGCAGTATGAAAGGAATGATAAGGTAAAAGAAAAAAAGCATTAAGAGAAACCCAGGAGATGGGGGGTGTCACCCATAGTTAATTGCAATAGCAAGGCAAAATGGACAAAAATAGCTGATAAAAATAAATACCCCAAGGCCAAGAGTACACAGGAAAGACCTCAAAGGAAAAGGTTTCCTCTGAATGTAACAGAAAATGTGGAATGCAACTAGATAAAAGGGTAGAAGATGAGGTGCAGGGAAAGAAAACATGGTAGACAAAAAAGACATTTATACTAAATCAGGTTTCTGTTTCAGTTTTTTATTTTATTTTATTTTATTTTATTATTAATTACACTTTATTCACTTTGTATGCCCTCATAATCCTCTCCCTCCTCCCCTCCCTCCCCCTTCTTCACCCATGCCCCTCCCCAAGTCCACTGATAGGGGAAGGCCTCCTTTGCTTCCTTCTGATCTTAGTCTATTAGATCTCATCAGGAGTGGCTACATTGTCATATTCTGTGGCCTGGTAAGGCTGCCCTCCCCTCAGGGGGAGGTGATCAAAGAGCAGGCCAATCAGATTATGTCAGAGGCAGTCCCTCTTCCCATTATTATGTAACCCACTTGGACACTAAACTGCAATAGGCTACATCTGGCAGGATTAACATAGTAAATAAAAATGGCCATCTTACCAAAAGCAATCTACAGATTCAATGAAATTCCCATCAAATTACCAACACAATTCTTTACAGACCTTGAAGGAAAAATTCTCAACTTCATATGGAATAACAAGAAACCCAGAATTGCTAAAACAATCCTCTACAATAAAAGATCTTCTGGAGGTATCTCCATCTCTGATCTCAAGCTGTACTATATAGCAACAATACTAAAAACTGCATGGTACTGGCATAGAAACAGAGTGGTGGATCAATGGAACCAAACAGAAAATGCAGAAATAAACCCACACACTTATGGACACCTGATCTTTGACAAAGATGCAAAAACCATACAATGGAAAAAAGATAGCATCTTCAACAAATGGTGCTGGTCCAACTGGATGTCTACATGTAGAAAAATGCAAAGAGATCCATACTTATCACCCTGCACAAAACTAAAGTCCAAGTGGATCAAAGATATCAACATAAAACCAGACACATTAAGTCGGTTAGAAGAAAAAGTGGGGAATACCCTAGAACTCATTGGTACAGGAGACATCTTCCTGAACAGAACACCAACAGCACAGGCTCTAAGAGCAACAATCAATATATGGGACCTCATGAAGCTGAAAAGCTTCTGTAAAGCAAAGGACACCTTCATCAAAACAAAAGGACTGCCTACAGATTGGGAAAGAATCTTCACCAACCCTTTATCTGACAGAGGGTTAATATCCAGTATATATAAGAACTAAAGAAGCTGAAAAGCAGCAAACCAAGTAATCCAATTAAAAAATGGGGAACAGAGCTAAACAGAGAACTCTCTGTAGAGGAATATCGAATGGCAGAGAAACACTTAAAGAAATGCTCAACCTCATTAGCCATTAGGGAAATGAAAATCAAAACGACCCTGAGATTTCACCTTACACCCATCAGAATGGCCAAGATGAAAAACTCAAGTGACAACACATGCTGGAGAGGTTGTGGAGTTAGGGGAACCCTCCTCCAGCCATACCACTCCTAGGCATATATCCAAAAGAGGCTCAAGTACACAAAAAGGACATTTGCTCAACCATGTTTGTAGCAGCTTTATTTGTAATAGCCAGAAGCTGGAAACAGCCCAGATGCCCCTCAACTGAAGAATGGATGCAGAAATTGTGGTGCATCTACACAATGGAGTATTACTCTGCAATGAAAAATAAGGAAATCTTTTTCATTTTTTTTCTTGATTAAAGGAACAAACAAATTGCTGAATAAAGAACTTTTTGTTCAACAATTGTTTAAGATGTATTAGTTTGTAAATACAAATATAAAGGATATTTTTATTATCACAATATTGTTTTTCTGTTGAGGAAAACCATGCTTTTAATCATATCTAAATATTGGTGAAATTATTTTGCATAATCTTAGAAAAGATATAACTTAACAGTAGAAATCACAGTAACATAATGAAGATGATTGAGGATCAAATTTAATATAGTAGCCTTGATTATTGCAAAGGAATCAGTGTAGTCATCAATGTTTATGAAAATAGTTAAGATAGGGGACTGGAGAGATGGCTCAGTGGTTAAGAACACTGGCTATTCTTCCAAAGGACTGAGGTTCAATTCCCAGCACCCACAGGGCAGCTCATAACTGTCTGTGACTCCAGTTCTAGGGGATCTGACATCTCTATACCAATGCCCATAAAATTAAATTAAATTAATTATTAAAAAAATAGTTAGGATAGAGGGAAAGCTAAGCTTTGAGATGAATACATTAAAAAAACATTACATTAATTAGTGTGTACCTTTGTGTGGTTCTGTGTGTGAGTGTGTGTGTGTGTGTGTGTGTGTGTGTGTGCGTGTGTGTAGTTGCATGCAAGCTATGATCTGTATGTGGAACTCGGGGGTCAAATTGCAGGAGTTTTCTCTTTCTTTCCATTTTGCCCGTCCCAGAGATTGAATTCAGGCCACAATTCTTGGTAACGAGAGTCTTTGTTCACTAAGCCATCTCACTATCCTAAGAGGAAAATTTTACGTCAAGATTCTCCACTGGACTAAATGAAAATTGTTTGCTTTCCATAGTTTTAAATTTGAAGTCGTAAGTGAGACTGTTATGCGAAAAGAAATTTGTATTTTTAAGAATAGCACTCCAAATCCACATACGAAATATAAGGCTTTTTACTGTTAAATCATGAGGACAGTTAAGCATTCTCATGTTGCACTTAGCTCTTGAAGAGTGCCTTAGCATCTAGGGAATAAGATGGTGGTCTTTGTGCCTTTTCTGTTACCATGACGAAATACCTGGCACAAGCAACTGGAGCAAGGGTTTATTATGGCTCACAGTTGCAGAGGATATAGTCCATGGTGGGGAAGAAACAGCAGCAGGCCAAGAATGTGCATGGCAGTAGGAGCAGGAGACTGGCTCAGGACACTGAATCTACGCTCAGAAAGTGGAGAGCAAACTGGAAATGTGGTCATGATACAAAATGTCAAGGCCTGACCCCAGTAACCTATTTTTTCCAACAAGCTCTACCACCTAAGAATTACACAACTTTCTGAAACGGTGCCACGAGCTGGGCATTCAAATATGTCAGCCTGTGGGAGGCACCTCACCTTCAAAGCACTAACGTGGTGAATATCATTTTTCAGTAACAGAGAGGACCAGGGTATGTAGTGAGGGCAGTAGTGCTGGTTTTAATGATGAAGATGATTGCACGAAAACAATGACTCGTAAACATAATTTCAGTGAAAACTGTACTGCAAGTGTTTGAAGCGCTTTATTTTTGATATCACATCATCAAATAAATCACTTTATTGGCAGGCACCATGCGAAGGCACTCCAGTATAGGTAATGTCTAAAAACGGTGAGTTAAGATGGCAGAAGCGACAGAGAACCACCTACGATTGGAAAGATCTGAGCCTACTGATGTGCTGGCCTAATGTATATACTGAAAGTCAGATGCCAATGGTAGAAATGGCACATTGACAGGGAACCTTTGAAATCCTGAGTATTAATTTAGAAATTAAAAATTATTTTCCACACCCTAGGAATGCACGTTGTTTATATATTTATAACATTTATTTATTATTACAAAGTATTAAAAATAATTTTTTATACAGAAGGAAGTTTAAAGGAAGTTTTTCTTCCTCTAGCAAGCTCTCTAGATGTGTGTGTGTGTGTGTGTGTGTGTGTGTGTGTGCATGTGTTTAAATTATCATGTTTTAGCTCAGGGTGACAAAAAGTGTTCAATGATATTATTTTTATACTTATAACTGATATTGGAGCTCTCATTCTTGACATTAACATATACAAATGTTACAGTCTCCTAATGCGAACTCTATAGCTTACCAGACAACAACATTTCCCAAAGATAAGGAACAGAAAATTCTAGTGAAATTAAATATAATGTCTCAAAATCTAATTTTTAAAAAGTAGAAATACCAGATAAACAGCTTAAGTTAGAATCATAGGATTTTAATTATTCTTCTTCAAAGTGAACCAATGAATGGGCACTTTTAAATCTGAGTTAATGACAGCAGTTTTTCACAGTTATTGCAAATACTGAATAAGGTGATACATAGTGATTTTGAAATTAAAAATCTGTTACTCTATATGGGTAAACTATTATTTCTGTCTTAATTCTTGCTGAGTGGCAAATACCTTAAAGGATTCAATTATCATAGAAAGATAAAAATGTATACTTTGTATTAAAGATTTTACATTATAACACAAATTGAGTTTTGCTTTTACATTTTAAAAATGTATTTCTCACGTGTGCAAGTATTTGTAACAAGCAGGCATAATTTGCTTTATAACCATTTTATATGCTTCTCGGGGGCCATTTTCCTTAGACAATCATGTCTGTTTACGGTTACACTTTTTCTTTTTTTATTTTTCTTTATTAATTATACTCTACTCACTTTGTATCCCCCCCAGGGGTTCCCTCCCTTCTCCCATTCCAATCCCTCCCTTCCTCCACCCTCTGCATGCATGCCCCTCCCCAAATCCACTGATAGGGGAGGACTTCTTTTCCTTCCTTCTGATCCTAGTCAATTAGGTCTCATCAGGAGTGGCTGCCTTGTCCTCTTCTGTGGCCTGGTAATGCTGCTTCCCCCTCAGGAAGAGGTAATTAAAGAGCAGGCCAATCAGTTCATGTCAGAGACAGTCCCTGTTCCAATCACAATGGAACCCACTTGGATACTGAACTGCCATGGGCTACATCTGTGCAGGGGTCTTAGGTTATCTCCATGCATAGTCCTTGGTTGGAATATCAGTCTCAGGAAAGACCCCTGTGCTCAGATTTTTTTGGTTCTGTTGCTCTCCTTGTGGAGTTCCTGTCCTCTCCAGATCTTACTGTTTCCCACTTCTTTTCTAATATTCCCTGCACTCTGCCCAAAGGTTGCCCATAAGTCTCAGTATCTACATTGGTAGTCTGCAGGGCAGAGCTTTTCAGAGGTCCTCTGTGTCAGGCTCCTGACTTGTTCCCTCTTTTCTCCTTCTTCTGATGTCCAGCCTCTTTGCCTTTCTAGGGCAGAGAAATAGAAAGAGCAACTTTCTATTATTTCTATTGTTATTTCTATAAGAAATAACAACTCTTGTTATTATAACGAAAGACGTACTCAAATATTACCAATTTATACAAGTGGTCTCTCTCTTAGTAACTATTTCCAAGACTGAAAATTAGTCCTTTGCTAAGATTTTAACTGATCTTTGTTAGTCAAATTGATAGAGACAGAATCTGTGATAGAGGTTGCTAGAGTTAGTCAAAGTGGACTCTGAACATTCTTGTTTAAATTGTTGTAGAGTTTTAAGTATAATGAAAACCTAAAGTACAAGTACTGGAGATAATTAAAGATATAATTTGTACTTGAGAACTTCATACTTTGAATGATTAAATATGTAAATGTTATGTTATGTATGCCCACAATGTATTTCAACATGTTTCCATAAAAGGACACCTTCTTATGTCTCTAACCCTGGTCTTCAGAGCCAGGGTTATCTCTCTGCCAGTATATATTGTCATGTGCCCCTCATATCACAATGCCAAAAAGTCCCCCAATGACTGTACCAACTACTTGGAGTTCATTTCTCCCCAAACTGAAAACCTTACAAGGTCTCAAGGCATATTGACTTTTTCATGTCTGTTTAGATTTATTATCACTGGGTTTCTTGGAACCTACTCATACTAGGAGCAATGACAAGCAATATTGTGCACCCTTCAGAAAGGGTAACTCCATTCTTCTTAAACTTACAGTCCCTAACTTACTATATTTTATAGGCATCCACGGTAAGATGTAAAAAGCTGTACAGTTTAAATAATAGAGGCATTTACACATGGTTTAGGAAACCAGGAGATCAAGGCTGTAACACTAGCTGGTTTCATCTTAGGCTGGCCTCGTATAAAGTTATCACTATTTTGACTTTATTTTAACTCTACAAACTTTTAAATGTTTTTCTCTTGATGATTTTGTAATTGCTAGTATAATAATTTTAGAGGAACACAACTCAGTCTATAACACTGAATAACATTTAACCCTCATAAAATCCTAACATATAAATGATAAGTCACAGCTTAATTCACAACTTGAAAAAAAAATCTTGATCTTGCAATTAATAGTACAGCTAAGGTTCAAAACAAGTGCTACTGGAAAATCCTAAAGCCCACATTATTTAAGAGCTATTGTCATCTAGTTTTCCTCTCTACTTGTTGAGTTTTAAATATATAGTATGGTTAAAACAAAATGGAACACTGGTTTTTACAAAGAATGGCAGTGAGGGCCACACTGTAGTTTTAGAAAAACAAATCTGTCATAAAAATATAGATAGAGGGGACTGGAGGGATAGCTCAGCAGTTAGGAGCACTGCTCCTCTTCCAAAGGCCCGGAGTTCGATTCCCAGCACCCACATGGCAGTTTACAAATGTCTGTAATTCCAATATCTGCCACCCTCACACAGACATACATGCAGGCAAAATCCAATGCCCATAACAATGAAAATAATAAATAAATAAATAAATAGATAGATAGATAGATAGATAGATAAATTTAAAGTATAGGTGGAAAAGAGGAATCAAATAAAAATGCATTATGATTACAGCTGTGTTGATGTAAACAGATTTTCTTTCTTTCTTTTTTTAGAAACTAAAGTAAAGATAGTTTGCTAATAAAAATATGTGACTGGCTAATCTCAACAAAATGGAAATATAAATTAAAATTAAAATGTATACACCCATTAGTCACTCTTGTTCTTACTGTGACTCTTTTAACTCTAGTAATTTAAATATTAAAGATAAGTATTTCTTACCCTTGTAGTTTATTGCACAGTATTTGACACTCAAATTATGTAGCACTGGCAATAAAAGCTTTCTTGAAAGGCAAGGGTATCCCAGTTAAAGAAAGAACCTGTAAATATTCCATCTGAGAGACATAGAAATCAAGGGAAATTTTTAAAATTACAAAGAGCAGGTTCTTAGCTTGTCATTCACTGTCTAGATATACTTTTTAAACATTTCTAAAGCAATAATGTCTTCTTAACTGGGATGATTTTTTAATATATTCAAGTAAATACCCTTTAGTTTAGGGGTCAAACTATCAAAAGACTGGTAGTTGAGAATGTGAAAAGGGGACAGTTTTCTTTCGAAGTAACTGTGAATCCTTTCTTTTATTTTAGTGGAATGTAAACCACAGTTCACTTTCAACTCTCCCCTATCAATAAAGGAGTTTTATTATGTTTTATAATTTATTGCTTGACTTTTGCCAAAACTACTTTTACTGTTTATAATTAACCTATGTTGAATACATGCATACATAACTTCCTCCCTCAACTAGATTTAGGCTTCCGGGTACTCACTTATTTTAGGAAGCGTACTTGACTATGCAAGTAGAGACTTTGAGTCATATCCTTTATAGGTTTAGATGCAGATTCTCTAAGTCTGGATTAGAGCCTAGTATACTATGTTTTAGAAAAATTTCAAAAGTAAGTTTGTGAGACTACTATCTTCCTCTAAAGAATATCAGGGTTGGAAATGGCATGCTTGGTAGATCACTCAAGATCCTTTCCCTTATTGTTGCCTGTCAAACTGATCATCAAGCCTTCTGTGAGGGCCATACCTATCAGTTATCCTCTCTATGTTCTATTGATGCGTAAGCATTTTTAAGTCATGTCTGCAAGGACCAGTTCACCCCAACAATCTTCTCTGTATTGAATGCTGTGTTGGCCATTTCAACATTCCTTGCAGCTCTCCTGGACAATAAAGACTGCTCTGGCAGCAGGAATGTGGGGATACCTACAAAACTTTACCACAGCATAGAAAGGTTTTGATTTTTAATTGTTAATATATATTATTATTAATATGTTGCCTTAAATGCTTTAAGTAATGAGCTCATGTGTATGACTTCCTTAAAAGTAAGGCCAGTTAAAATTAACTTTGGTCAGTCATTTCAATCTACTCCTTTTTCATGGAGCTGAGAATCTAAACAGTATTTTACATGGATCGAACTATACCATGATCCAACATTAGTCTATAGAAGTTAAATATTATGTCCCCAACAGGGGAAGTCTCAGTAACAGGGAGGACAATATGAGACCTCACTAAGTGTTTCTACTTTCTTTCTTGTCTATGAGAAAGAAGGAATTCAGAAATAAGAGAAAGTAAAGAATTTTGGAAGCTTTATTACAGACAGAAGCCCATACTCAAATGGAAGAGAAGAGCATCAAAGGAATGGATGCTTTTTAGGCTATGTCCTTAGTGGCAAGGTTTAGAGAAGGAGTGAGTGTTTGCTGATTTTTCTGCTTTTTCAGAGGGCCCAGGTTCAGTTCCTAGCACCCATTTGGCAGCCCACAGCTCTGTAACTACAGTTTTAACAACTATGACATCCTTTTCCTGGTTTCTGTGGGCACTGCTCACACATGGTATAGATGTGTACATGTGCTAAAAAAAGAATATAGATACAGTCCTTCTTTTTTCCCTGAAGAAGGGGTGAGTTATTCATGACTTAATTGGGGAGAGGTTAGAAATTCCAGGAATGGATTGGGCTTGTTCCAGAATGCGGTTACTCTTTGCCTTTTATGGAAATTTAAGACGTGGTGTGACAGATGCATGACCTCATCAGAAAAATCTACAAAGCCAATGATATAGAGATGCAAGAATAAAGAAATAAAGGATAGTTTTCAGTATTTCACCTGTCTATGTCAGTCACAGCTGGTCTTCAGTCTTCAAGTGGTTTTCATGAGCTATCATTTGGCATCTTTCTCTAATGCAGGTCTGTGATTGTTTCAACTCAGAGGCCCCATACAGCTTAGCCCTCTTCCCATATGCCTCTCTAACCCACTGCACTTTTACTTCATGTTTGTCATTCAGAAAGTGTCATTGTAGATCCAGATGTCTAGAAATGCATCATGCCATTCTCTTAAAATACAGGTCATCGGTCATTTTATAATACTGGTCACTGTTCAACAGAAATGTAATTAGAATCATAAATCACTTTAAATTTTCCAACATTTATATTATTGATGAAAAGAAATGTGAATTTGTATACAATATATTCTTTAAATGTAATTTCGAGATGCAGTCAATATAAAATCATTGTTGAAGTGAGAGTTTTTTCAAGCACACAGTCTAGAACACATTTTTGTTTTGTTTTGTTTTATTTTGTTTTGTTTTGTTTTGTTTTTATAACACATCTTGATTTGGATGCAAAATTTTCCTCAGGAACAACCTATATGCTGAGTGTGTTTGCCTGGCCAAGATCTTCCAGATACATTTTTCTAAATAACTAAATTGACAGGTTTTGAACTTTACACTTAAACTGATTAGAATTCAGTAAGCTGAAAATTCAATTTGTCAGACATACTAGACACACTTCAGTTGTTTAGTAACTCTCTTTGTCTGGTGAACCCCATGGTGGAAAACAAGGCTCTAAAATGCCAGACTATTTCCCTATAAATTGGCTTCGTCTCCTGAATTTTATGTCATTTTTGTTGAATCACCTTTTTCAGACCTATTTGGCTCATCTCTATGATCCTGATAGTAATGTGATTGTTTTTTGGATTTTTTTTAAAAGTATAATTAAATGTGAAGACATAGTATTAAAAAAAAAATGATGGATCATCATCACTGTAATGATGAAGCATTCTTGATAAGCCATAAACCAGTGGCACATACACTCTTTTTAGTAGTAATTCCTTTGGAAAATTACTGAAGGCTACCATGTAGACCGTAGTTACACAGTGTCTTAGTTGCTGTTGTTGCGATGAAATACCATGGTAGAAGCAGTATGCAGAGGAAAGAGTTTATTTGGCTTACACTCCATATCACTGTTACTGAAGGAGGTCAGGACAGGAGCTCAAACAGGACTCAAACAGGTTCCTGGAGGTAGGAGCTGATGCAGAGGCCATGGAGGAGCCATGCTTACTTGTTTGTTCCCTACGACTTTCTCAGTCTGCCTTCCATAGAACACAGAACCGCCAGCCCAGTGATGTCCAGCCCCACAATGGGCTAGGCCTTTCGCCATTCATCACTAACTTCAAAACATGCCCTACAAATTTATCTGATTACAACCCAGCCTTAAGGCGGCATTTTCTCAGTTGAGGTTCCCTCCTTTCAGATGACTATAGCTTGTGTCTAACCAACATGGCCATCCAGCACAACGTGCTTATGTGTGCATTTAACCTCAGCATGCTCAGGGCAGTCACCTGTGGCCTGTTTCCTTAACAATCCAAACGTGTTTATTGTTTAATTAAATTCTTATCACGTCATCTCTCCCCCTCCCTCTTAATTAGCCCACATGCTGCTTCCCTACCAAGTCCACAGTGTCATCTGCTTTAGCCATTGTTGTTGCATATGCATATCAACGTGAATACAATCTGCCCCATCTGTGCAGAGATTCTTGCATACAGAAATTTCTGGGGTTGCATTTCTTGAATGCATACATTCTGCAGATAGCCAGCCATGGATTGTCCAGTGCTTCATACATGACTATGTCACTGAATTACAAAGTAAATACATTTGTTATGCTTCATAATATTTGCTTTTTTTCTGCCCTGAACTGTCATGGAAGTTTCATGAGGGAGAAAAAGAAAACACTTCCTGTTTACCCAATACCTAAATGATTATATGAGTCAAAATTAATACATGAAATAAAATTTTTATTAGTGTTCCAAAAAGTTTTGATTAAATATATTAAAGTGGCTATTGACTGAGGTACACTCTGAATTGCACATAATAAAATGAAAGTAAGTTTTTTGTAAATATATTATTAATATAATTACAAACTTTTAAATATACCACAATAATAAATTAATCATTATTAAATATTGTCAAGAAGATATGTACACTACATGAGACATGATATTCAAAGTACTTAAAATTAGTCTAAAACAGGCATTTGAGAAAAATGAAAGGATAGTCTCAAATGTGTAAAATTGTAATGAACTTATGTCAAAAGTAATTTTAGTTTTTCATTTTAATGCTCAGACAGTTGTAAGCATGAAGGTTGGGACTGTGTGGGCAACCAGATTTTGTGACTTTGATCTAAATGACATAGTGAGTCTGAATAAACTTGGTTAATTTCACTGACTATACTTTGATCTCTGTGAACTGGGCCATGGCTTTCCCCTATTTAAGTCTGTTCTCTCCTGCATATGTGGGAATAGGAAAACAAATTTACATTTATTCTTAAATTATTTTCTCATAACAGAAAAGGAAAACTTTGTAAGTAAGTAGATAATTAGTGAGTTTTGTTTTATGTCCCTGTCTTCTGCATCCCTAACTTGCACTCAGATTAAATTGTAATGTTCCACATGGGATTTTACCAAAAGAGCCAGGCATGCCTACTATTTTAAAAAAAGCAGCTGAAATAGTTTTTTATTATTAATTACAGTTTATTCACTTTGTATCCCAGCTGTAGCCCCTCCCTCATCCTTCCCAAGCCCACCCTCCCTCATCTCCTTTTATGCACCTCTCCAAGTCCACTGATAGGGGAAGTCCTCCTCCCCTCCCCTCTGATTCTATCCTATCAGGTCTCATCAGGACTGTCCGCATTGTCTTCTGTGGCCTGGCAAGGCTGCTCCACCTTCAGGGGAGATCAAAGAGCAGGCCACTGAGTTCAATCAGAGACGGTCCCTGTTCCCATAACTAGGGAACCCACTTGGAGACCTAGCTACCATGGGCTACATCTGTGCGTCCAGTTGTGGTGTTACACGCTGGTAGGATTTACTGAAGGAGGCAGAAGCAGGAGGATCATGAATTGAAATAGTTTTTCAAGAAAGAAATAAAAAGAAGCTACTGACAATATATGAAGGTTTTTGGTTTTTTACAGTGGACCTAATGGAACAAGACATGACTCGAAAAAGGAGAACTTTCCCAACACCAACCAACATCGTGGGGAACCCCCCTTTTCTGAGGGGTAGGGGAAGGGGATGGTAGGGGAAGGGGGTGGAAGAAGAGGAAGGGATTGTGAGACTGAAAGGAGAGCAGGTAGGGGGGCTAAGATCAAGCAGTAAAGTAAGTCAGTCAGTCAGTAAGTAGGTAAAAAAAGTACATAGGAAAGTAATTAAGACAGTGCTAAGGTTCAAGTCTCTTACTTAATACTTTATAAATCATAAATTTTATAACAACAAACCTGTTTTGGGTAATTTTTGCTGACCCACTTCTTCAAAGATATTAAGACATTTTTACTGAGCACTCTCTCTAAGTTCTTAGAAGACAGCTATCATGTCTTCTGCACAGTATAAAAATATTGAGCATGTGTTGTGGTCCTTTTATCCCCCGCAGGCCATTGGCTATCTGTCCACAGGGACAAAAGGAGCAGAAGCAGTGAATGGGGTTCGGAAAGCCATGAACACAAAGGACAAGACTACGGAGACCAGCTGCAGAAAGGCAGCTCATTTTAGTTTTTTAGGAATGAGGCGTAGAAAAGTTCTTAGGGCTATAGGGCTGATTTGTCATAGCATAGTACTTAATTATCATTCGGTCAGGCAAAGAAACAGAACTCATGTTTAAAATAATGTTATATTACATAATGAAAGTAGAAAGTAGAACAGTATATTTTTCTTGGAAACTTAATTTGCAGGCAAATGGATGGAACTAGAAAAGATCACCCTGAGTGAGGTGAAACAGAAAGAGAGGCATGGTATATACTCACTTATAAGCAGATATTAGCCATATAGTATAGGATAGCCATACTAAAATCTACAGACCTAAAGAAGCTAAACATTAAGGAGGACCTTAGGGAAGATGCTTAAATCTCATTCAGAATGCAAACAAGATAGACACCAAAAGACATGGAAAAGAGGAAACAGGATGTGAACCTATTATAGATGGTCCTCTGAAAGGCTCCACCCAACAGGGGATCAAAGCGGATGCTGAGAATCACAGCCAAACTTTGGGCAGAGTGCAGGGGGTCTTATAGGGGTGAGAGAGATAGAAGGACATGGAGAGGACAGGAGCCCCACAAGGAAATAAACAAAGCTAAAAAAATCTGAGCCCGGTGCTGCTGCAGAGACAAATACGCCAACCAAGGACGGTGCATGGAGAGGACCTAGACCCCCTGCTCAGATGTAGCCTATTGGCAGTTTAGTCTCCATGTGGGTTCCTGATTAAGGGGAGCAGGGGCTGCCTCTGTCATGAACTTATTTGCCTGCTCTTTGATCACGTGCCCCTGTTGATGCAACGTTACCAGGCCACAGAGGAAGAGGATCCAGGCAGTCCTGATAAAACTTGATAAACTAGGATTAGATGGCAGGGAAGGAAACCTCCCCCTTTCAGTGGACTAGGGAAAGGGAACAAGGGAGAGAAGAGGAAGGCAGGGTGGGACTGGGAGAAGCTAGGGAAGAAACTTCAATCAGGATATGTAATGCATAAATTGTGAAAAAAAATTTTAAAAAGCACTTAAATTAAAAACATTACTATTACATAAATAATTTTAATAATATTCATTTGAAGGAAATTTTCATAAAGAAATATTTTGGTTTTCCCTCTTTTTGCTGATGTGAATAGAGTGAAACATGTTTCAAACTTTAAGCAAATTTTGTTTTTGATTAATATAAACCATAGAAACATAAAACAGTACGGTTAAGTCTCTTAAGATATCTATACAATTTATGCTCATATTGACAAGATCATTAACCACAGAACAATGTGATGTATTTAAATGTTGACTAAAAAGTATTTTCTCCTTTTTAAGCGAATTAATTATTTAAAGAAAAACATTTAAGTACTATGACAAAACATCTCATTTATACTCAATATAGTGAGTAGTTATTTCATCTATTAGTTATTCTTTCCAGGATAGTATTCCAGTTGTAGAAATGCCCAAAGACTGTAGAGGTAGTCCCTCTACACCTTGTCCATCTTCTTACTTTCAGTATTATTAATTACTGTGGAGTTTGTGCCACATTCTTTTGATACAGTCTAAATATCATTCATATTTCAGTAGTTTTTTAATCAAACTCTTGCTCCATGGTCTCATCCAGAACACCACACCTCACTTAGTTACCCTTTCTCATGGACGTCTTCTAAGCTCAGAGCGTCTTCTGACTGTCTTGGATATGAGAACTGTCAAATACTGTGTAGAATGGCTTTAAGTTTGGATTTGACATTTATTATTATTATTATTATTATTATTATTATTATTATTATTATTAAACCATGATTAAAGATGTTAGGGAAAAATGGCAGGAACCAAACACCCTTCTATAACACTGCATAAAAGATCATTCGGTCAAAAGTAGGGATATTTCAGTCAGTTTAATTCAAAGAACATCAATGAAATAATTTCTGTTTTAGTACTTCCTCTGAATTAAAATTACTGGAAAAAAAAAGAAAAATAAAAAAATTAGAAGCTAAACAAAATAACAGTAATAAGAGAATTGTATTAAATGTGACATTTGGTCTACATTAGCCAAACCTAAATAGTGCATAGTGAACTCTATAATGAACTATAGGGCAATGTTGATCATTTCAGCTAATGCTGAAAGAGTGCTGGAGTCTAGGTATGCTTCTGTAACAGGCTTTAGCTCCTAGGGAACACTACTTAAACATACATCTATATTAATGAGGAATGGGAAAATAGAAGGAAGGATGGAAGGAAAGATGGAAAGAAGAGAGGACTAAAAAGACAGGAGAGGAAAGAAGAATAGAGGCTTTAGTTATGGTAAGAAAAAAAGTATTCAAAACGATTGATTTTATTCTTTTTAAGGGATAGCTACACTGAGAATATATTTGTCATACAAATAGTGTGGGAAACAAATATCCTGTTCATATAAAAGATGTTCTGATACAGTGTAGTAAATACTCCTCTAGATATAATATTGTAAAATAACTGAAAAAAAATGGAGTTAAAAGACAACAGGATCGTGCTATTAAAATAAGAAGATGAGCTTTGAAGAATTAAAGGTTTAATGTGTAAAAAGACAGAATAATACTTTATGGAAACTTAAAATAAATTAAATTTCAGAAGAAGTAAGGGTTCAAAATACTGTGCTTTCGGTCATCAGTTGGGATCATTTTTAAGTTGAATTGAGCCTTTAACTAGTGCACAAAAAAAATTATAAATGTTCATGGAATGTTTAATACATGTATATACTGTGGACTCTTCAACTCAATATAAATGTACCTAGTCTCTTCAAACACTTGTCTTTTATGTCACATTCAAAATTAATTACCCCAGTTTCTAGAAATGTGAGAATATTGTTGTTGCTGTTGTCATCATTATTGTCATCTGGTGCAATAGCACACAAAGAATTTCTTTGTGATACAAAACTCAGTAGCCCTGAGCTCAAATTTGTGTTGTTTCTCTTCTTTTCTGTAAATATTGTTTTTATTTCCTCAATTTAGGGAATAAGATGAGAGCCTTTCCCAAGCCTTTATAACTCCTTCTGAATTCTTGCTGGATGGTTAAACTTACCTGTTTTGTCCCAAACTCTTCTCCAAAGCTGACTGATTCAATTTGGCTTTTTTTTTTTAGCTTCTGACTGAGTTGTTCTACCTAGCCTCAAACTAATTTTGAGACTAGGTTTTAATTTTCTCACTCGTTCTCCTTCTCTGGCTTGTTCTATCTTCACCTGTGTCTAACTTGTTCTCTTTTTAACCTGTCTCTGTAAAACTTGCCTGGTAATTAATTCTCAGTAACAACCTCTCTCCCTGCACTGCTCTTAAGTAGCCTCTCTTTCCTGGGCTTTTCTCGTGAGAATTGGACATTTCTTATCTCTGACTCATTCTGTCAAATCTTTCTCTTATTTGTCACTTTGTGTGCCCCTCAATTAGATGTCACTTTCAAAAATGACTGCATCCTTCTATAAGCAAACTGTACCTTCACTGTTCATGATTAGAAGTATGTACTAAGGGTGTATCTGTATTCTGTCATCCAGAGCATTTGTGCATTCCATCCATCTGGATCACATAGATCTGCAAGGTCTTTGTGTATGATCTCTTGTCAGAGCATCCACTAAAATTTCTCTACAGCTTCTCTTTTAGTTTCTGTAGATCCAGCTGTTTCATATTTCACACTTGAAGAAACTTCCTGCAGCATGTTACTTTCTGTGCTTAGTTTATTTTTAAAATAATGATTTCCAATAACATTCATTCTCACAACGACAGGAATTCATTCTTTTTTTATTTTTTACTGAGTAATTTACATGTTCTGTTGAATATATCTATCTAATTTTATTTATTCAAAACCTAGATTTTTTTTACCTATGCCAAGACAATATTAGGTAATTTTACTAAATAAAATCAAGAAATTTTGTTTTGGCTTTGGCACTAACATATTTTCCCAGGCAAAGCTTTTTTGCTCTAATTTTGTTAATGTCCCTGTTTCATTTTTTGCTTCCTTTCTACCTCTTGGGAGAAGTGACTTTAATTTCTATGCTTCATAACCACCATTGTAAATTCAGCACAACCTTACGTTTTTGATAATTTTTAATGAGAGGTAGCTTGATGCTAGGTTCTTTTACGAAGGAGTTGCCAAGAAACATCATAATGGTAACACTTACATTAGCATTGCTTATCCCAACACCTGTAGTAACGCATTTCCTATATCCCTGTTTTAGCCCAGAAACAAATATTTCTGATCTGAGCTGGAATCTGCAAAAGGAAGACAGATATGTAGATCTTCTGACTGCTAGACAACAAATAATGAGACAGGAAAAAAAAAAAAAAAAAAAGATACCCTCTTTCCAGTTCAGACCCAGCCCCAGTGGGTGATTTGGAAATGGGGTTTGTTCTCACAAAGCAGAAATCCAATTTCATTTACAGTCTTTTACCGATTGCCTTTGGTAATATGTGCTGTCTATTTCCTTTACTCTAATGTGAATGATATTTAAAAAATAAAGTGCAAACTGACTGCATCTGTTCTTCTTTCCTAATCCCTGCTTGTGGGGTACCAGGCAGGTTGTATAGCATCAAGAAGCACAGGATAAGCAACATGATATCTAGTACTTACGGGACTTTGTGTTAAAATCACACATTTTGGCTCTAATTTGAAATAAAGAATAATGTATAAATAAGGGTAATAAATTGATATTTTTATTATTTAATTAACATATTATTATTTATTGTATTTCTCTGCCACACCAGGTGCTGGAATAAAACTTTTAATACAAATTAAAATGAAACCTATTACATTGGTGACATCTGTGGGATACAATTTATTTATCTTTTTACAAATGTAAACAGGCCATTATTCTGTAAACACAAGTTTTTAAATGCCAGCGAGTACTTTTCTCCCAAATATGACTTATATTTCCCTTCTGGTGTGCTCATTCCTGCCTCCCTTAGGAAATAGTCAACTTCAACTGCCGGAAACTGGTGGCTACGATGCCTCTTTTTGCTAATGCGGACCCTAATTTTGTGACGGCCATGCTGAGCAAGCTGAGGTTTGAGGTGTTCCAGCCTGGAGACTACATCATTCGAGAAGGAGCTGTGGGGAAGAAAATGTACTTCATCCAGCACGGTGTTGCTGGGGTCATCACCAAGTCCAGCAAGGAAATGAAGTTGACCGACGGCTCTTACTTTGGAGGTTAGTGAACATACAGCACAAGATAAATCGCACGTCTCTGAAAGGTCTCATGAGGCTTCCAGATATGCCGCGTGTTTTTTAGTTTGAGATATGAGCTTCTGTTTGGATTCTGGCAACAACACGTGGAGGTTATCTATATTTCAGCGTCCCGAGTTCCATGCAGGTGTGTGTATGACTGTACTGATGAGAGCAGAGTTGCAACCACTTTGTCTGGAACCAGATGATGCTGGCTGAAACATACAGGAAGTACACTTTTTCTTTTCTCTTTCCAAAGCTGCCTGGAGTGTTTACTGACTCCTATAGCAGTTTCAGGGGCCTATTATATTGCTCTATCAAGATCTGAGTTTTTGTTAATTTATTTTATTACTTTGTTTTCATATCCACAAGAACTTTCTTCCTTGACTTTTCAATGATTTATGAGTATTGAGAGTAAAGAAGGAAAGTCTAGAGTCTGAGTTTAGATTTATTGCTAGAGGTTTCCATCATCAAAAAAAAAAAGTTGCCATGATCACTGTTGTTCACATATAATTGACAAAAATTCAAAGAGCCAACTGTAGCACTAAACAAGGGAAAGGAATTCATATTGGGGTTGGGCAGTAACTTACAATGCTGAAAAGTCTGGGTATTTGACTTGTTGCCAACATAGCTTATTGTTAAGTATGTGATTATGTTTGTACACACAAAAAGTCTCCTTTAAGAGAGATGGAGGAGACATTGCTGGTGGGAGTGTCAATTTGTACCACCACCAGGAAATTTATCTGGTGCTTTCTCAGGAAATTAGGAATAGTGCTACCTCAAGATCCAGCTATACCACCCCTGGGAATATATCCAAAAGATGCTCAAGTATAAAACAGGGACATTTGCTCAACCATATTCATAGCAACTTTATTCATAAAAGCCAGAACCTGGAAACAACCCAGATACCCCTCAATGGAGGAATGGATACAGAAACTGTGGTACATTTACACAATGAAATACTACTCAGCTATTAAAAACAAGGAAATCATGAAATTTGCAGGCAAATGGTGAGATCTAGAAAAGATCATCCTGAGTGAGGTATCCCAGGAGCAGAAAGACACACATGGTATATACTCACTTTTAAGTGGGTACTATACATATAATATAGGATAAACATTCTAAAATCTATAGTCCTAAAGAAGCTAAATAACAAAGAAGACCCTAGGGAAGATGTTCAATCCTCATTCAGAAGAACAAACACGATAGATATCAGAAGAAGAAGAAGACAGTGAACAGGACATGAGCGTACCACGGAGGGCCTCTGAAAGACTCTACTGATTGAGGTATTGAAACCGAGGCTGGATGCACAGCCAAACTTTGGGCAGAGTGCAGGCTATCTTAAGAAAGAAGGGGGAGACAGAAAGAGGGGACAGGAGCTCCAAAAGGAGACCAACAGAGCCATAAGCTGAGCCCTGGGGGCCCTGAAGAGAATTATACCTCAACCAAGGACAATGCATGGAGAGGAGACCTAAAACCCTGGCTCAGATGTAGCCCATAGACCCAGTCTCCAAGTGGGGTTCCTAGTAAGGAGAGCATAGACTTTATCTATCATGAACTGTGATAGAGTGGCAGGCTCTGTGATCACCTCCCCATAGGGGTTGCAGTCTTGCCAGACCAGAGAGGAAGACATTCCTGATGAGACCTGATAGGTCTCATAGAAGAGGAAGAGGACCTCCCTTTTCAGTGGACTAGGGGAGGGGTATAGGTGGAGGAGACTGGGATTGAGAGGAGATGAGGAAGGGGACAACAGCTGGGATACAAATTGAATGAATTGTTATAAATGATAATAACAAAAAATTTTAAAAAATGATATATGTAGATCTATAGGTTCAGATATATAATTTTTCTTAAAAATAGGAGAGAAGGAGGGAGGATAGAACTGGGAGGAGACAAAGAAGGGGGTATAGAGGGGATACAAAGTATAATAAATTGTAGTAAGTAAGTAAGTAAATAAAGAAAGAAATAAATTTTAAAAAAAAATACCAACAAAAAATTGAGAGAGAGAGCAGAGTTACCATCTGTGTATTTTAAGGAGGGTGTGTGATTATAAAATGACTGCTCAGGAAATACATTGAAAAAAAACTTGGAAATTTTAAAGCACATTATGATTAACACTGGTTTTGTGGGGACAACTAGATGGTGCAGCAGGTAAAGTTACTTGCTGACAAAACAGGTGACCTGAGTTGGATCCCTGAAATCCACATGGTGGAAGAGGAGAACTGACCCCCACAGGCTGTCCCCTGACCTCCACACATGCACTTTTGCACATACATGTCCTTAAGATGAGATAAACAGATAAGTATATAAGTAAGTAATAAACACAAACGAATATAAGAATGGGTTTGTGTTAAATTGACAAGCTTTGTGAATTCAAAGCATCTTTTAATTACCTTAGAGTTATATTTGGTAACATGAACAGGCTTTTCTGAAAAAGCTAGGTTGGGATAGGTTCAACCACTGGCAGAGTTAGCATACCAGCGATGGTCACTTTGTTGAGACGCAAGATCATTCCCAGGATGATAATAATTTTCCAATTGAATGGCTCAGTGATGCAGCACCTCTGTCTGTGAGTGAGACACAGGTATAAATCTGTTGTTATTGTGGTGAGCTGTATGACCTTCTAAGCTACTTTGGATACTAGCTTTTGCAAATCTTTTAGGAAAATAAATTCAACTCAATCTAGGTGTAATAATTTCATAACAAACAATTTGAATGTCCACGAAAAACAACTTTTATAAGCTGGAGTACAGTTGTATGTATATACTTTGCCTTCATTCTTACAGACTCCATGGACTTCAAGATGCGCTAAGGTCGTTATCTATTTCTCCATCCCTCTCAGTGGCTTCGTTTCATGCAGTTATAGTATGCTTAGAGCTGTTTGTCACACTCTGCACAGTCCCCAGTGACTCAGGGTTTCTGCTGCTGAGAGGAAACAACATGATCACAAGGCAAGGTGGGGAGGAAATGGTTTATTTGGCTTACACTTCCATAGGAACTGAAACAGGGCAGGCACCTGGAGGCAGGAGCTGACGCAGAAGTCATGGAGGTGAGCTGCTTACTGGCTTATTTACCATGGCTTGCTCAGCTGCTTTTTATAGAACCCTAGACAACCAGCCCAGGGCTGTCACTACCCATACTGAGCCAGGCCCTTCTCCATTCAATTGATAATTAAGAAAATGCTCTACTGGCTTGCCCTCATTCCGGCCCTATGCAGGAATTTTTTGAATCAAGTTTTCCTCCTCTCAGGTGACTGAAGTTTGTGTCACGTTGACACAGATACAGTTGGCACAGCTAATAATTGAATTGCTTCTAAGTTCACACATAATAAAACTTAGACTGTGTTAAAGAATTCCATAGATTTTCACAGATGCTCATTATCCGGTATATACCATTATTTTAATGCAAATCTCATTACTCCTTAAAAAGAAGGAAGAAAGACATCCCATGTGCGTCACATGATACTGTCTCTTCCAGAGCCTATGACAATGACTGCTCTATTTAAATTGAACTTTCAAGTTCAATTCTAAGATGCAATTATGAAGGAAATTGAGGGGTTTGGCATTCACCTTTTATGAAATGAACTTAATGTGATCTAATATTAGTTATAGGAGCTATGTTACTAATTCTTTGGGTTTGCTTCATAGACAATCTTGTTTTCTCCATGAATAGATTTTTTTCCTGCATTCTTTATTGACATACATGTAAATTCCTCTTACTGCTATGTCATTGGCAGATATTACCAGGATTCTGTTGAATTAAAACAGTTTAAAGAACGTCCTTATGGGGCTAGAAAGATGGCTCAGAAGTTAAGAACACTGGCTGCAGGGCTAGATGGTTTCAGCTCCAAATTCCACCAGACCTTCAAAGAAAAGCTAACAACAATATTCTTCAAACTATTCCACAAAATAGAAACAGAAGGAACACTACCAAACTCATTCTATGAAGCCACAGTCACCTTGGTACCTAAACCTCACAAAGGCCCAAGAAAGAAAGAGAATTTCAGGCCAATCTCCCTCATGAACATTGTTGCAAAAATACTCAACAAAAACTTGCAAACCAAATCCAAGAACACGTCAAAGATATTATACACTATGACCAAGTAGGCTTCCTCACAGGCATACAGGGGTGGTTCAATATATGGAAATCAATCAATGTGATCCACCACATAAACAAACTGAAGGAGAAAAACCACATGATCATCTCCTTAGATACTGAAAAGGCATTTGACAAAATTCAACATCCATTCATGTTTAAAGTATTGGAGAGATCAGGTATACAAGGCACATACCTGAACATAGTAAAGGCAATATACAGCAAGCCTATAGCCAACATCAAAATCAATGGAGAGAAACTTAAATCATTCCCACTGAAATCAGGGCAAGGCAAGGCTGTCCACTCTCTCCATATCTCTTCAACATTGTTCTTGAAGTCATAGCTAGAGCAATAAGACAATTGAAGGAGATCAAGGGGATACAAATTGGAAAGGAAGAAGTCAAAGTATCACTCCTACAGCTGATTAACACCTTCAGCAAAGTGGCTGGATACAAAATTAACTCAAAAAAATCAGTAGCCCTCCTGTATACAAAAGACAAAAGGGCAGGAAAGAAATTAGGGAAACAACACCCTTCACAATATCCACAAAGGACATAAAGTACCTTGTTGTGAACCTAACCATGCAAGTCAACGACTTGTATGAAAAAAATTTCTAGTCTCTGAAGAAAGAATTAGAAGATATCAGAAGATGGAAAGGTCTCCCATGCTCATGGCTTGGCAATATAGTAAAAATGGCCATCTTAACAAAAGCAATCTACAGATTCAATGCAATTCCCATCAAACTACCAACACAATTCTTTACAGACCTTGAAAGAAAAATTCTCACCTTCATATGGAACAACAAGAAACCCAGAATTGCTAAAAACAATTCTCTACAGTAAAATATCTTCAGGAGGTATCTCCATCCCTGATCCCAAGCTGTACTATAGAGCAAAAATACTGAAAACTGCATGGTACTGGCATAGAAACAGACTGGTGGATCAATGGAATTGAATAGAAGACCCTGAAATAAATCCACACACTTGTGGACACCTGATTTTTGACAAAGATACCAAATCCACACAATGGAAAAAAGACAGCATCTTCAACAAATGGTGCTGGTCTAACTGGATGTCTACATGTAGAAAAATGCAAAGAGATCCATAATTATCACCCTGCACAAAACTAAAGTCCAAGTGGATCAAAGATATCAACATAAAACCAGACACACTAAACCGCTTAGAAGAAAAAGTGGGGAATACCCTTGAACTCATTGGCACAGGAGATAACTTCCTGAACAGAACACCAACAGCACAGGATTTAAGAGCAACGATCAATAAATGGGACCTCATGAAACTGAAAAGCTTCTGTAAAGCAAAGGACACTGTCCTTAGAACAAAACAACACCCTACAGATTGGGAAAGGATCTTCACCAACCCTATATCTGACAGAGGGCTAATATCCAGTATATATAAAGAACTAAAGAAGTTAAACAGCAAAAAATCAAGTAATCCAATTAAAAAATGGAGTACAGAGCTAAAGAGAGAATTCTCTGAAGAGGAATATTGAATGGCAGAGAAGCACTTAAAGAAATGCTCAACCTCATTAGCCATCAGGGAAATGCAAATCAAAACGACCCTAAGATTTCACCTTACACCTATCAGAATGGATAAGATCAAAAACTCAAGTGATAACACATGCTGGAGAGGTTGTGGAGAAAGGGGAACTCTCCTCCACTGCTGGTGGGAATGTAAACTTGTACAACCACTCTGGAAAGCAATCTGCCGCTTTCCCAGACAACTAGGAATAGCGCTTCCTCAAGATCCAGCTATACCACTCCTAGGCATATATCCAATAGATTCTCAAGTACACAATAAGGACATTTGCTCAACCATGTTTGTAGCAGCCTTATGTGTAATAGCCAGCAGCTGGAAACAGCCCAGATGCTCCTCAGTGGAGGAGTGGATGCACAAATTGTGGTACATCTTCACAATGGAATATTACTCAGCAATAAAAACAAGGAAATCATGAAATTTGCAGGTAAATGGTAGGATCTGGCAAAGATCATCCTGAGTGAGCTATCCCAAAAGTAGAAAGATGCACATGGTATATACTCACTCATATAGACATATAATATAGGGTAAACCTACTAAAATCTGTACACCTAAAGAAACTAATCAAGAGGAAGGACTCTTGCTAAAATGCTCAAATCCTATCCAGAAAGGCAAAGAGGCTGGAAATCAGAAGAAGGAGAAAAGAGGGAACAAGTCAGGAGCCTGACCCAGAGGACCTCTGAAAAGCTCTGCCCTGCAGACTATCAATGTAGATGCTGAGACTTATGGACAACCTTTGGGCAGAGTCCAGGGAATTTTATGAAAGAAGTGGGAAACAGTAAGATCTGGAGAGGACAGGAACTCCTCAAACAGAGCAACAGAACCAAAAAATCTGAGCACAGGGGTCTTTCCTGAGACTGATACTCCAACCAAGGACTATCCATGGAGATAACCTAAGACCCCTGGACAGATGTAGCCCATGGCAGTTCAGTACCCAAGTGGGTTCCATTGTAATAGGAACAGGGCTGTCTCTGATATGAACTGATTGGCCTGTTCTTTAATTACCTCTCCCTGAGGGGGAAGCAGCATTTCCAGGCCACAGCAGAAGCCAATGCAGCCAATCCTGATGAGACCTAATTGACTAGGATCGAACGAAGGAAAAGAAGACCTCCCCTATCAGTGGATTTGGGGAGGGGCATGCATGCAGAGGGTGGAGGAAAGGAAGGATTGAGATGGGAGGAGGGAGAGAATCACAGGGGGGGGATACAAAGTAAGTAAATTATAATTAATAAAGAAAAAAAAATGTAAAAAAAATAAATAAAATAGGTTAAAATTCAAGAAAGAAAGAAAGAAAGAAAGAAAGAAAGAAAGAAAGGAAGGAAGGAAGGAAGGAAGGAAGGAAGGAAGGAAGGAAGGAAGGAAGGAAGGAAGGAAGGAAGGAAAGAAAGAAAGAAAGGAAAGAAAGAAAGAAACACTGGCTGTTCTTCCAAAGGTCCTGAGTTCAATGAGTTCAATTCCCAGCAACCACATGTTGGCTCACCACCATCTATAATGACATCTGGTGCCCTCTTCTGGCCTGGTTACACACATGAAAGCAGAATACTGTATAAATAATAAATAAATCTAAAAAAAGAATGATACTCATTTGTGAAGACTATGTAAGTTTTTACCATTAAATAAAAACTAATTGAAATGTGTTTTTGAAGTTTTTTTAGGCTTATTGATTATTTTGAGGGAAGTCTCCATAATTATTTCAAATAACAAATGCAATTTTAATCTTGTTCATGTTTGTCTGTTGATTTAAAATACTTTTATTTATTTAAATGTCATGTATTTTTAAATTTTTTTATTAATTATTGTTACAGGTTATTCACTTTGTATCCCAGCTGTGGCCTCCTCCCTTCTAATACTTCCCTCCCTCCCTCTTCTCCTCCTCTGCCCTGCCCCTAGTCCACTGATCAGAGAGGTCCTCCTCTCCTTCCATCTGACCCTAGCCTATCAGGCCTCATCAGGACTGGCTGCATTGTCTTCCTCTGTGGCCTGGTAATGCTGCCCTCCCCTCAGGTGAAGGTGATCAAAGAGCCTGCCACTGAGTTCATGTCAGAGACAGCTCTGAGGGAACCTACTTGGAGACTGAGTCTATGGGCTACACTGGGCAGAGGTTCTAGGTTATCTCCATGCATGGTTCTTGGTTGGAGTATCAGTCTATTCTAAATAAAATGGATCATATTTTCCTTTCATTTCGTAGCTTGTTTTGTAATTGGTTACATTTACTGCTAGATATTGAATTTTGGTTCCTATTTACATTAAACATTTTTAAATTAAGTTATTAAGAAGTTGGATTGGGTTTGCTTATGTGTTGTAATTAATTAATTCCGTGAGAGATAGTGCACTTTTTTTCCCACATAATGTCCTGTCTGGGTTTTTAATTAAATTACTTAGCACTTTAAAAATGGATTTATATTACTTTTTATTTTCCTATTTTATAAAGAATTAGTTTACAGAATTAAATTGCTTCCTTAAATATGTTGTTGAATTTTCTAATAAAAACATTGGAAGCTAGGATTTATTTTTGCAAGGTTATTATATATTTCTTCAATTTCTTTACATCATAGTACAGATAGAATGTTTATTCAGCTTACCCATTCCTTGCTGTGTAAATTTGGTTAATATGATTCATCTACAGTCTTATTTAATGTTCTCATCAATAGAAGTTCCAAGTAAATGAGAATGGGGCAGGTGCTCAATGCCAGTTGGACAAATTTATAGGAATAGAGATACAGGAATGAGTAAGAGATCAAGTATCCTACAAATTACCTTTTAACTTATGATCGCTTAAAGAATCTCAGAAATTCCTAAAATTGTAAGCTACTTTATTAGATGATGAAGAGAAATGCCTTGGGGAAATTAAAGCAGGGACTATAAGAAATGCCTCCCACCTCCTACAACCATGTAAGAAATTAGAATGTAGGCATGTGGGATTAATGGAAGCTCCAGGCTTCTTAGCAATGATGGTAAACCAGGAACAGGCCTATGATGTTTGTCCTCACAGCCGGCTCACATGGCTGGTGACTCAGTGAATGCTCAGATGATTAGGTGATAAGGTGCCACAGGAGAAACTGAGTTCCCAGAGTCTTTGACTCCCCTCGGAAATAAATTTTACAAACTTAACATTCCTTTTACAGGTGAGGAAATTAAAGTCTGTCCTCAGGCATCTGAGTCCTCTGTTCTTTACAATCGTGCCACCCTCTTCTGAGATGATTCCTGAGCCCTAGGTGTAGGGATTGTTTTATAGATGTGTCAACTGGGGATGGACATCCCATTGTTGTGACTTTCTGTAATTATCTCCAGAAAGAAATTTTTTTTTAAAATTAAATAAATAAATAAAGGAAAGTCCTTTGATGGGGGAGGGGGCAGGGTGACATTAGAATAAGTATTTAGAATGGAACTAGGTTACAATGGTTTGGGAAAACAGGAAATCCTCTAGACTCTGTGGCCTCACCACTCCTGGGTAGTCAGTGAGGTTTACAGTACTCAACATGAATTCCTTCTGATTGAATGGACATTAAAGCCAATTACATAGCTGTTGGTTTCTACCAAGTTATAACTCCCACCTTTGGGTGTATCTCATCATGCTGGTCATTACTGTATTTCACATGGGGTAGGAAAACTGCACTTATGAAATATTGCCAGTGTGGTAGGCTAAACAAGACCTGAACTATGACAGTAGACAAGCCAATTTAGATGAAAGAAATCTTATGAGAATTCATCTCTCGAAGAAGAGCTTTGAGAAATTCATGGTTACAGAGAGAGAATTGGTCTTCCTGGGGATAAGCACTCTAATAGGTTATTTAATACCAAGTGGTCAGTCCTAAAAGCATATACATACATATATACATACATGCATGTATGCATGCATACATACATACACATGAACATACATATGAACAGTACTAGATGGATTCAAAAGATTATAGTTATATGTATGTGTATATGTATGTATGTATGTATGTATGTATATGTATAGCAATAAGAATAAAAGATGGGCTGGAGAGATGGCTCAGAGGTTAAGAGCACTGGCTGCTCTTCCAGAGGTCCTGAGTTCAATTCCCAGCAACTACACAATGGCTCACAACCATCTATAATGACATCTGGTGCTCCCTTCTGGCATTCAGATATACATGCAGGCAGAACATTGTATACATACAAAAAGAGGAAAGAAAAAGAATAAAAGATAGAAAACAAATAATAAAATAATAGAAATAATACTTAAAAATAAAGGAGGGTTTGGAGGCAGAAGAAGGGGAATGTAAGAAATATTCATTGAAGAGTAGGATATGATAATAGGGGATTGAAGATGATTATAGTATTATATATGTTTATGAAATTTCATAATGAAACTCATTTTGTACAATTAACAAATGCTAATAAAATGGATTAATTAATCAATATATAATAAATACATAAGCAAATTGAGGCTCATATTAGTATAACTAGCTGTGTACGGGGAAGTAGGTAAATCTCAGCTAAGTGTTTCAGACTTCTGTGTCTTCTCTCTACAGGACCTCAACTCCAGAGGGGCATCATTACCCTCTAGGATATAGATGAAAGATTTGCACAGGTTTCACTTTCTCTTCAAAGCTGTCCATTATCCTTTTATGTCTGCATTTGCAAAGGTCTTTTGAAATCTCTTCTTGTGCCCTACCTAGTCTCCATTAAAGTAATCATAGTATTAAAATCCTGTCCCCAGAATAAGTAAAACCATTATATAACTCATAAAATTTTAAATTATATATCTCTGTACCAAAATTTCATGATTTTAAGGAAAATTTTCTATATTCCAAGAATCATGTATTTAGTATTTGTTATAAACTCTATTATTTAAATTACATCTTT
The DNA here is from genome assembly GCF_907164565.1 of Psammomys obesus. Classification (NCBI taxonomy): domain Eukaryota; kingdom Metazoa; phylum Chordata; class Mammalia; order Rodentia; family Muridae; genus Psammomys; species Psammomys obesus. The sequence continues at coordinate 8,706,540 of NW_026587216.1, forward strand.
GCAGTGTTTGGCTTTCCACACCAAAGTGAGGACATCTCAAGTTCCACTGCCAGTGTGTGATTCATAAGGTCTTATGTCATAGTAAACAATACACTCATGAAGAAAATATCTCCTGGAAAGATTCTTCAATCCTGCTCTAGAGTGTTCAACACTCTGGTAGAAATTAGAAGATACAAGATGACTTTAGCTACTTATTATGGTAACATGTACCTTTAAAATTTTTGTCCCGAATGCAATGAGCCAGATAAAGTTCACCTGACATTTTAAGACATATGGAAACAGGATAGAGAAACAGAACACCAGTAACTTCTGTCGCTGAGACCTGTCATAAGTTATGAGGAGCATAAAAATCTCTGTAGTTTATTCTATCTCCTCCATCACATTCTTTTTAAACATTGGTACTGGTTTTTTAAAAGGTGTGCGGAAACTGCTGATGATGAATTTAGAATTTATTCTTTCAAATTTCTTCCTACATTTATTAAAAAGACAAATCAGTGACAGAGGGATTTATATTTTTATAGTTATTTCCTTCTACACCCCTTTTTAACCCTTTAGGCCAAGCTAAGTGAAGTAATTGTTTCAATGCTGGTAAGATAGTTCTGAAACCTCTTTCTAAAGTACCTGGTCTATTTAGAAAAACAAAACAAAACAAAACAAAACATGGCTCTCTTTTTAAAAATATTTTTTATTTTTTTATTTATTTTACTATTTATTCATTTTATATTCCAATTGTAGCTCCCTCCCTCATCTCCCCACCCCGTCACACCTCCCTCCCTTTTACACCCTCCCTCCATCTTCTCCCCTTATTCCTTTCTCCTAGTCCACGGAAAGAGGGAGACCTCTGCCCCTACCATCAGGCTCTAGACCATTGAGTCTCATCAGGACTGCCTGGATCCTCTTCCTCTGTGTTCTGGCAAGGCCACACCGCTGGTAGGAAGTGACCAAATGCAGGCAATTGAGATCATGTCAGAGATAGCCCTTGTTCCTCTTACTCGAGAAAACGACATGGAGACTGAGATGCCTATGGGCTACATCAGAGCAGGGCATCTAGGTCCTCTCCATGAATGGTTCTTGGTTGGTGCATCAGTCTCTGCAGTCCCTCCTTGGCCCAGATTTTTGGCTTTGTTGGTTTCATTGTGGAGCTCCTGTCCTCTCTGGATCCTTTTATCTTCTCCTTCTTCCATAAGACTCCCTGTGCTCTGCCCAAAGTTTGGCTGTGAGTCAGTCCATCTGCTTAGATCCCCTATTGGGTGGAGCGTTTCAAAGGATATCTATTGTAGGCTGCTGTTGGTTCCCTCTCTTCTACTGCTTCTGGTATCTGTCCTGCTTGCCATTGTCAATGAGAATCAAGCAACCTCACTAGGGTCCTCCTTGTTGTTTAGCTTCTTTAGGTCTGTAGATTTTTGTATGGTTCCTATATTATATGGCTAGTATTTGCTTATAAGTGAGTGTATACTATGTGTGTCGTTCTGCTTCTGGGTTGCCTCAGTGTGATCTTTTCTAGTTCCATCCATTTATCTGCAAATTTTATGATTTCCTTTTTCTTAATTGCTGAGTAGTATTCCATTGTGTAAATGTGCCACAATTTCTGTATCCATTCTTCGGTTGAGGGACATCTGGTTTGTTTCCAGATTCTGGCTATTAAGAACAGAACTGCTATGAACGTAGTTGAGTAAATGTCCTTGTTGAATGGTGGAACATCTTTCAGGAGTGGTACAGTTGGATCTTGAGGTAGCACTATTCCCAATTTTTTGAGAAAGTGCCAGACTGATTTCCAAAGTGGTTGTACAAGTTTACATTCCCATGAGCAATGGAGGGGGTTCCCCCTTTCTCCACAACCTCTCCAGCATGTGTTGTCACTTGAGTTTTTTATCTTAACCATTCTGATGGGTGTAAGATGAAATCTCAGGGTCATTTTGATTCGCATTTCCCTGATAGCTAAGGATGTTGAGCATTTCTTTGAGTGTTTCTCTGTCATTTGTTATTCCTCTATCAAAAATTCTCTGTTTATCTCTGTACTCCATTGTTAAATTGGATTTTTTTTTTGTTTTGTTTTGTTGGTGTTTGATTTCTTGAGTTCTTTATATATTCTGGATATTAGCCCTCTGTTGAAAGTAAGGTTGTTGAAGATCTTTTCCCAGTCTGTAGGCTGTTGTTTTGTTCTATTGACAGTATCCTTTGCTTTGCAGAAGCTTTTCAATTTCATGAGGTGAGTTATTAGTCCTGTTAATAAAAGATCTTAGATTCAGAAAGAAACTCAATTGCCTTTTGCCCTGTCCATGCCTCTCTTGCTACCTAGCATCTAGCTATCTAGCTATCTAGTACTGCCCCATGCCCCCTGAAAAGTTGAGAACTGAAAATTATTTAGGGGATTGGCTTTTAGTCAAACTGACTACTTTCTGAAAAGTAAAAGAATGGTAACAAGGATCCTGTGCCCCTGAAATCCATCCACACTGTCTGACTGGCAAAGTAGACCTGCTTGCGGGATGAAGAATATTTGTGGCTTCTAGCCTGGATTAAGAACAGAACTGCTCATCTTCAATGTCATTACCCTAAGGTTTCATGATCAGTTTTTGTCTCGTGTTCTTATCGATTAGAAGGAACAAATTGTTAACCATCATCTACATACTAATTCCACAATTTTATTGCTTTGTATAGTCATTTATGTATGATTCTGGGGATATAAAGAACCCAATCTCAATGAAAATCAGGATGCAATTAAAGGACTTTCTCTTGATGAACAGATAGAAGGTTTTATCTACCCCCCCACACCAAAGTTAGTATGCATAGCTTAAGAGGTAGGAAGAAGCAGGGTATTCATATGAGCTCACTGAAGGAAAAACCAGGCAGATGTATACAACCATTATAGATATAGCCTGAGAGAAATTTACCTCTTTTTTAAAAATTTTAATTTATTATTCATTACAATTTATTCACTTTGTATCCTGGCTGTTGCCCTTTCCCTCATCTCTTCCCAATCCCACTCTTCCTCCCTCTTCTCCCCTATGCTCCTCCCCTAGTCCACTGATAGGGAAGGTCCTCCTCCCCTTCAATCTGACCTTAGTCTAGCAGGTCTCATCAGGACTGCCTGCATTGCTTCCCTCTGTGGCCTGGCAAGGCTGCTCCCCCCAGGGGAAGGTGATCAGAGAGCCTGCCACTGAGTCCACCTCTTTTTTAAAAAGATTTAAAATCTTTTTTAAAAGATTTCTCTGTAGAGTAAACTTGCAATTGAAATTTGAGAGTAATCAATAACCCTTATGTCCAAATGTCAACTCTGTGTCTTGCCTGTATCACATGAGTCCTAAGAAAGTCTCAAGAGTCTGTGCATGGCATTCGCTCTACAATACATCATTTTGGATATGTCTGAATCAGATATTTTTACTATATCTCAAAATAATAATGTCAGAAATCTTAGGTAGTGTTTCCAAAATTCTGATTCAAATCCCGATCTACAATTATGATCCGAACTGTGTTCCTAAACTCTTCCAATATTTCCTCTCAGAAACAGTTCAGTCACTGGTCCTCCATAAGCAAAGATGGCCCTTGTAGATGTCAATCTATTTCTTGAATAATCTCACTTTTCCAACCTGCTGCTGGAATTTTGTCATATCTATAGGAAATGTTATCTTTTTCATCTTCACTTAGTTCTTTACTCCTGGTATTTTCATAGCACTTAAATTATTCAATTAAAGTGGTGTTCTATGTTATTCTAAAGTGTTAAGTTAAAGATCCTCTGAGTTTAAGACTTTTTTTTTTAATTTAAACCATGGAACCAAAACAAAATGGCAGACAGTCACCAACACTAATATTTTTGCACTATGAGTGGACTCCTAAGAGGTGGGTGGGTATGTGTATATATTTTGACTTGACTACACTTTTAGATTTTATGTTTTTTTTTTCTTTCAAGCCCTAAAACTCAAGAAATATTCAGATGTTTAGATGTTACCTATGTTAAGCTATGTTTTCATTTTAGAAAAACAAAACCAGCACAAATCTAATGACAAACTAAATTAATAAAAGTAAGGGAAGCATATCATTCTAAAATATTAAAAGGTAACCCTTCTAAAATTATTTTGTAATTTTGAACTAACCTCACTATCTTAAAGATCAAATAATAACACTCTATAATTTAAGACAGCAGAATGTAAAAACAACCCTGTCCAGAAGACTTGCCTATAGACTTATAAATGTTTCTGTATTAACTGTTGGTAATTAAGATAGTCACTGACCACATACAGCCATTTCTTTTAACACTGTATATGCAGTGAAGATTATGCTAATTTTTGTTGCTATCTTTATATTTAATACTATGCCTGATACACAATTTTTACTAGATAAATGTATGTTGCATCAAATCTAATTTTGAAACGTGAATGTCCTTTCAGAGTGGTTGTTTTTGTTGGTGTTTTTTTTTCTTTTTTCTTTTATTATTATTATTAATTACACTTTATTCATTTTGTATCCCCCCATAAGCCCCTCCCTTCTCCCGTCCAGATCCCACCTTACCTCCCCTTTCTTCATGTATGCTCCTCCCCACATCCACTGATAGGGGAGGTCCTCTTCTCCTTCCTTCTGATCTTAGTCTATCAGATCACATCAGGAATGGCTGCATTGTCTTCTTCTGTGGCCCGGTAAGGCTGCTCCCCCTCAGGGGGAAGTGATCAAAGAGCAGGCCAATCAGTTGGTGTTGTTTTAAGACAGGATCTCATGCAGCCTAAGCAGGTCATCCGATAACTCCATAGTCAAACTGTGATTCTTGTGTCCTTGATCCCAAGTGCTAAGGATACAATTATGTATCGCAGTGCACAGCTGTGGGGTCCATTTTAATGAGAGAACATTTAAATTTTTTAGATAAATTTATTCACTTATTATCTATTTTACCTCTGGATCACAGCCCCCTCTCTCCTCTCCTCCAGGTCCCATTCATCCCCTTCTTTCCCTTTTGCCCCTCCCCTTCTCCTTAGAAAAGGGGAGCCCCACCCTTTACAAACCCATGCTGGCCCATCAAATCACATTAGGACTTAGTACATCCTCTTCTGTTGAGGTCAGGCAAGGCAGCCAAGCTAGGGAAAAGTGATCCAAAAGCAGGCAATAGAGTCCATGTTGGGTACAACTCACTCTCTCATATTTACTAGGGGACACACATGAAGACCGAGCTTCCCATCAGCTACATATGTGTAGTTGGCCTAGGTCCAGTGTATGCATGTTCTTTGAGTGGTGCCTCAGTCTCTGTAAATTCCTATGGACCTAGGTTAGTTGACACTGTTGGTCTTCTTGAGGGGTTCTTGTCCCCTCCAGGACCTAACAGAAGAACATTTTATGGCAATTTAAGAAAATGTTATATAACAATTCTCAAATTTTATAAATGGTATATTGTTGACTTTTCAACTCCAAAAATGTCTGCTTATCTCTCTTACATGTATAAGTTATTTTAACACTTACTATGAGCTATGTAATTTTATCCTTTTTTTGTGTGTGATGCTTATCTTAAAATTCACTAAATTTTGAACGCTGATACCCACTTTCCTAATTTTATATGTTACATCTCTTACCCTCCAATGAGGATGTTTAGTGACTTTAGATTTCACATGATAAGGCTTTTTATATTTTTCATGATTTAAGGATACAAAAGTGACACTTTGCCACCTGCAAGGTAACCGTCGGAATAATATGAACATGTTGGTATCTTGATCTCAGACTTCCAGACTGCTATTAGAACTATATTTCTGTTGTATATGTTTTGCTCAGCATGTGGCTGTTGCTATAGCAGCTGAAGTGGACAAAGATGGCAATAAAACAGCAAGATTCCTTCTTGTTTTATATTCCTGTGTCTTGGCTCTCTACTCTGATTTCAGAGTCTCAGTACAGGTTTGCTTATGAATATCTTGTTCTACTTGACACATCCGTTAATTACCTGCTACAGTTGGGTGTGACTAATGAGCTAGCATTAGGAAGGTACTGTAAGTTCTTTGGATAGGGTGATTCTGTTGTGACACCTCATCAAAGACCATTATCCTGCTTCGTTATAGTTGTAGAATCTGAGAGAGAATATTAGGGAGAAATGTGTATCTGACAGGGTAGGTTCCACAAAGCACAGCAACTTCACAAAAGAGCTCGGGTTTAAACTTTGTAATATACCACTGCTCATCTCACCTTTTTAATAAATTTCTACAGCAAAGAGAACCGAAATACCGACCATTCTTCACTGTTCTCTTTCAAAGCACTAAGGTTAGATTTGGAAGCAATGAAAGAATCTTTGACTTTGGTATACAAGATTCTGGGATCTTTGGCACTGGGTAGTGTTTCAGTTTAACACACCCTTAAGGTGTTTTTTTTTTTTTTTTCATAAGGTCAATGAAGTGCGTCTATATGTTTTTCTTAGGCTCAGTTTTTTTTTTTGTTTACTTTATCCTATTCTGTTTTTTTTTTTTTCATTTTATTATTTTTTTATATATCTGTTTGTTTTCTAATGAAAAAGAAAAATAAATAGTGTGGATTTGGGTGAGAGGGGAGGTAGGGAGGAACTGAATGGAGGGAGTTGGATGAGGGAAAACTTCAATCAGAATGTGTTGTATGAAACTATATATATATATTCAAAAATGAAACACTACTTGTGAATAAAGCACTGAATCAGAGCTCATCTGAGTAGGTTCATTTGGAAGGCAATGCAGCTGCCCTGCCGACCAGCACTGCTGGTGGACAGATGGCCGGTTTCTCGCTGTGTCCTCATTTCAACTTTATCCCTAGCCTGCTTCTTCTCTGTGTGGCTTTCCACCTGCACTGACAGTAGAAAGAAGCTTTTCATTATGGACCACATTTTATGCACTCTTAGACTGAGACATCCCTTCACATTTGAAGGTCCAAATAGCTAAAACCTCCTATCCATCCATACCACTGAGTGTCCTTGATGCCCTATGTATCACCTGTGTGAGGAGCTTCAGTTTCTTCCCCAAAACATTCCAAATTAAATTAGCAAAGTCTATATTTAGGCTCAAATCTATAAAAAGATTAAGGAGCAGCATGATGTGGCAGTGTGCTCAGCAGCCACAGAGACAGACTCTAGTCCCATGGCTATGGGGGGAACTAACTGCATGTCTACAGGCAATTTGTCTAAGGTCCAAGAGCTCAAGACCATCATCTGTGAAATGGAATTATTAAGTCAGGCACCCCCTACAGTTCCTTCAAGCTCAACAATTCGTGGAATGAGGCATCTAGGAGAAGTGCGTGTCTAAGCATGTAAAATGGCTTCTGACCTATTCTGAGGCCACATTGTTATTTTCTTAAGAAAATGTGACTTTCTTGATACTATTCTTTATTTTATGATGTTTTCTTTAGGACTTTTATCCAGCATTTTCAAAGGAAACCAGTTAAAAAAAAAGATATTTAACTTTGAGATTTCTTAAAATATGTTGAGATGAATGAGGATAGTGGTTAGAGGTTCTGGAACTTGCAGAAGACGAGGATAGTATCTCTAGAAGTCTCCAGGTTCGTGCTAACTCCACCCACTTTAGATTTGTTTAGGGAACTAAATGATTTTTCGCATCTAAAACACTTAAAACAGAAGTTTCTAGTATGTGCTGTGTGCTAAATATTAAACGGGCAGAAGGGCCAATGTCATGTAAAGCAAGAGAGGCCTATGAAAGACATTTCCAAAAAAACCACTGATCTGATACTCATGTCTGCTGAACAATGTGTGGACTCTCCTGATTGTGTTTGTCTTAATGCGGTAACACAAGAACAGCAACTAAATCAGTGTGCACATCAAAGGGTGGGCTTTGTGGGTAAAATCAGTAATCTCAAAGGACTTTTTGCTTAAAGCTTCAGTGTTATAAATTATAATCATTTCACTACACACGTATACATATATACACATGCATGAAGTAATGCACTAAAGTTTTATAAAATCAAAATTTTCTAAGCAACTCGTATTAAGGTGCCAGATATGATGCTAAATAATTTTATAAATATAATATTACTCTTTCATAAAAACAGATCTTGAAATTTTAGGCATTAAAGCAATGACGAATTCATGAGTTAGATGTAAACATAATAACATGATGTCCCACTAACATGTGCAACTTTTCAGTTTCATGCATTATTTAACAATTACTTAAAATATATAAGATTTCTCATTTTAAATTATCAGTTTCTCAGATGTATTGGAAAAAATGTAAGAATACACATACCTTTTAAAAATATTACAAAATAAATTTTCAATTGAAAACAAGGAAAGATCTAATTCATCATTTTGTGCACTCTGTACAAATAAAAAGGGTAAAAACGCATGGGCTTAGAGACTGGTATTGACCGAACTCTGTTACTTAAGAGTCCTATCTTAATGTCTCAAGTGCATTATAAAAAAGGCATTATCAGTGGTATTGCTTTATGTTAATTCAGAAAACAAGGATTCTTTGTACATAAATGTTATGGTAAAACTCATTTTATGTACAAACATCTTCACACATTCTCTCTCTCTCTTTCTCTCTCTCTTGCTATCTTTATCTATCTCTATCTCTGTGTCTCCTCTACCTTATTGCTAAAGCAATCTGAATTTACTAATCTTAAGCATGCTAGTCAAATGTGGTTGTTTTTATCATTATCTGTGGAAATACTTCATGGTTGAACTTTCTTGTCTGGGAATGTGAAATTGCCAACTAGGATAACTGAACTAACGATAATGAAATAGAAAGTGTTTAATCATTTAAATTGCATTTTGTCACCTGTTTTACAAAGCACAGCAAACTCATTGAAATGCTTAACGTCCTTACCCAATTTTAAATGCTAGAAGTAATTTTAAGTGTCTTTGTACTATATTCCATATCATGAGAAGCACAGGGAAAATTCATTAACCTTTAGATAGTATACACTGAAAAGTTCCCATAGATGAACCATGCACTGTGTACCCTACAAAAAAAAAATTAAAACTGCAAGAGATATACCTCTATGTCTTCCACACTGGTGATTTCTCAGTAGGTCCTCATGTTAATATGGTCATAAAAGACATCAGTGAGAAAGTCAATCAAACAGCAAAAGAGATCAGAAACTTTATTTAAAAAAAAAAAAGCAACAGTTTTGGAGATCTTAAATTCACTTTGTGATGCAATGATTTACATTTTGAGTACTTAGCTATTTATCCTCTTGTAGTATAGACTTATATTAATGCACTATATCCTCAATTGTCATTGGACTTATAAGGTACTTATAACTGCAAAGCATCCCTGTGTTTCTTGCCTCAGCACAGGAGTGAAAATATTGGTATGGTTCTCCCTGACTGTTGAGGAACAAAAGGTTGACCAAAACAGTAAAAAGGTTGCATTTTTAATTTCAGACAAGTCATATATTAAAGAAAGTAGATGACTAAGTAGAGCTATTATCAATATCATTAGCATTTTGCAACATGACAGGACACGAAATAATCCTTCAGTATTTTGACTTATACTTACGTCCCATTTTATCTGTTTTATTAGAAAGGGGATGATGTTTTGTATCCTAAGACTCTCAGACATGACTTTTTGTTTCTCTCCTCTCCTCTCTGCTCATCTCTTTATCTCCTCCTTCTTCCTCTCCCCATCTTCTCCTTTCTCTTGTTCTTCTCCTTCCCCTCCTCCTCCTCTTCTTTCTTCTCTTCCTCCTTCTTATCCACTCATATATTTGTTCATTAACTTAAGGACACAGTGATTGACTCCAAGTATCCTAGGGTATCACCTTGACTGGACCTTTAATAATGGTTCCAAGGTAACAATACAATACTGATCAATCTAGAAAACCACATCAAACCACCAATAGTTGAGGACCTTCTAGGTCCCTAACATTTTCAACTTTTACTCACTGTAGAAAAGTGCGCAAGTGGTAACAGTAGAGTGACATGGAAGGTAATATGAAAAGCATTAATTTTTTTACACCTCATCCCAGCCCCATTCTCCAGGGTAACTCCATTTATGTTCAGGCTTCTAATGATTGTCTTCTGATGATTGTCATGGTGTGCTATATAAACAGAACTGATAGCATGAGCATATATTACTAATGAAATTTAGTAGATTGTGCAGTGTTATCTGGGTAGTCCTACATTGGCTGTCCGCACTCAGGAGAGGTTAATATCTTGGTAGCTGCATAGACCATAAAGCTGGGTATCCATCAGTCCCAATCTGACACATAAGACCTATAAGATTCTTGAAGCAGTCTTCAGTACACACTGAAAAGCCAAAATATCTGGGTTCTGATCTGAGTGGAGGATGACAGAAGCAGCAGCAACAGAGTGACAGAGTAGATGTATTTACAACCAAAAAGCAAAGGCAAGCAGAATCACTGTCTTTGGGATGACAACCAAAGATGCCACCAACTCCAGAGGAAGGCTGTCTTCAGACCTGAGGATCTAAGTTTGATACCCAAGATACAAATGTTCAAACGGTGCAGAGATAGCTCTAATTCCTACAGTTGTCTTCTGACCTCAACATGTATGACATGGCATGGGGACACACACATACACAGCACACAAGCACAAATTGTTCTATACTAAGTAAATAAATGTAATTTAAAAAAAATGGAATTGGAACATCAGTCATTATCCCCTTCACTTCACCTATAACTGAAATTTAGTAAATATTTTAGTTATCAAATGGTTTTAAAATAGTTCCTTAGCCTAGGTAGTTTTAAACACTCAAATTTTCCTTTCTGAAACTTTATTAAACAAAATAAAAGAAAGTCTATGAGAATAATGGAGAGCAAACAAGGAGTATCTGATAAACATTGAAAATAATCCCAAGGGCTGCTGAATCAGTCTTTTGTCATATCCAATTCAGAGAGCCACTCAGATTCCTATGTGTCACAATTACCATGTTTTAGTTGCAGTAAAAATACATCTTACCAGTATGGTGATAGGTATGGATTATTTTAGGAAAAAAAACTTAACATCCCTGCCATGATTAGATAGAGTATCTTTGAGCACAGTCCTTTATTGATAAAACTGTAAAAGAGAAGACAAATTGTTCTAAGTTTTATAGAAACAATCTTGAGGTTGTTTTTTTTTTTTCCTCAGAAATTATGGAATGAGTGTGAAACCAAAATAAATGTTTTTAAAACTGTGCACAGAAGAGAATCAATAAAAAAAAAATGTTTACGTGGAAACCCTTTACAAATGAAATAATAGTTTCCCCAATGTGTCTAGATCTAGATGTCCTGAGGAACACGCCAAAAAATAAAACAATTCCCGCTAGGTGCCTGTGAGAAGTCTATAATGATATTAAAAAGGGTGAAAATGGGAAATGAGATAGCACATAGAGATGTGAAATATCATTTTCCAGTACAGAGGGTACATTTTAGAAAGATATTTTAAAGTTAATGCTCAATTCTTTATATTAGTCGTGTGCATTGACCCAGTTGTGCCTGAACCAAATGTTGGAGGCCCTGACATTAGGCAGGGAGAGGAAAATAGAGCTCCAAGAAAAAAAGAAATGAGTGTGGAAGAGGTGACCCTCTGAGGGTTGGGTCTCTCAATGCCTCTGAAAGAATAGCTATGCCTTTTCAGGAAAGATTTATCTATACATCTAATGCCATTTCCATAACTATAGAGATTTATATTTGAATTTATTTCAGCTTCATTGTGTTGTGAATGTCAGAGAAGAACAGGGCTTGACACTTGAGTTTTAGAAAAAAGGTTTGAGCTGCTAAGAGAATCTTGGGGATAAGTAACAACTAAAGCAAGAATATAGTAAACAATACAGTCCTATGATTGTAGTAGCCTAAGTGTGTAGTATTACTCTGTCTCATTCTGTGTGTCCTGCAGTTTTATTATTCAAGCAATTTATTTTCTCATCTAGTTTTCTAGAATGTACTTTCGTGAGAAGACAGAGCTAAGTGTTGTATGATGTGATACTAGACCTGAATTAGGAACAAATTGAAACTTATTTTTTTGATGGATGAATGATGCAACATCTGAGTTGAGTTTTAAAAGCTGAACTTTTAAAATAATATTCATCACAGTTCTGATTGTGGCAACAAAATCCCAAACAAAAACAACTTAAAGTTGTTACAGTTTGAGGGTACAATCCATCAAGTTGAAGGTGACATGGCATCAGAAGTTGAGGCAACTAGTTATACTGTGTCCTCAATCAGAAAGCAGAGAGAGATGAACGCTGGTGCTCAGGTCACATTCTTAACCTTCTCCTTTTAAGCCATTATAGAAGCTGGTGAGTGGTGGTGCCCCACATTTAAAAGGTCTTCCTGCGTGTGTGAATTCACAATAGAACTCTGTCATGGACATTCCCACTGCTTTGTCTCCTGGGTGTCTAGATTCCATTGGGTTTCCAATCCATAATAATCATCACGTGGGTAGATAAGTGACAGTGGTTCAAAATGTTGCCTTGGTTAGAGAACAAAATTATAAGAAATCACCTGTTCACTTCAAAAAGCAAATTTTAATGAACTAAAAACTTTCCAGTATAGCCCAAAATTAAGCGGATCTTAAAATATGGCCTTGGAAATGTGGTGAGGTAGCCTTTACCTCAATTTTTTAATTGAAACTTGTAAATATCTCATTCAAAGGTTAATAGACTTACAGTTGATACAGATTATTATTTTTTTAACTTTAAATAGACCCATAATGTGCCATACAAGGAAGAACACTCAAAAGAGATAAAACAATTTCTCCCAACTGTGACATTAGGTCTTAGACTTAAGTTTGATGTGAAGGTCTCTTCTCGTCTGTAAGGAAATGCTGCCATATGGCCTACATTGTGGTTTTCCATTTCCACAACCATTTAATAGGCTTGGTTCATGATGAAACACCAGCCCCCAGCTGGGAAATTAAAGGAGTGTTCAGCTTTTCTCAGCAAGAGAGCTGTGGTTTGATATATTCTGTAAACTGTGCTCTGCATTAGCCAAGGGAAAGAACTGACATAGTTAGGAAACACAGTTGGACGTGTTAAAACAAGCGTTTCAGCGCACAGACGCTAAGTCTCTTTGGAGTCAGGCTTCAGATCACTTTGCCCCTACTTAGCTATTAACTGCATATATTTCTGTTTTAGCTACTTTTAACTTTCATCTTTAAGGTAATTTATATAAATGCTACCTTCAACTTGTAATGGATTTCAAAATTATCTGCTGGAGGAAAAGTGGTTACAGTATATTAAAACATTTTCTTTTTCTTTGTGGTTCTGCTTTAATCTGTCTAGCACAGTCTTGGTCAAGGAGGCGTGCTGCAACAATGTTATGAGGAAAAGCAAGGGTTCTCTTACAGATTCTTGGTCTCATTTTTAAAAGAATTTTAAAACTGGCTTAAAAAGGAGCTGGAGGCCGATTACTAATTTGAAAGAAAAATAAAAGGCTAGGCAAACTGGAAATATTAGCAGCTGCCAGGGGGACAGAGGTGGCTAGAGGAAGAGAGAAAGCCATGCATTTTAGGTAAATCCTGGCATAGTAAAAAATGGAAGTCAAAAACTTGCTGCATTGTGAAAAGGGTAGGGTATTTTGAGAAACAATGAAGAAAACAAAGATGCCAGAGCAAGCATGCTTAAGCTTTTCTTAATATCCAAAAGAAAAATGTGGAAGAAAAAGAAAAGGGTATGTTATTCTGAATCAACCCTTGGGAGCACAGGCAGGCTTAACAATGCTGCGTGGTAGATGCTCACTAAGCATGATCACAAAAGGAACTACCTGGAATCATGAGTCCATTATCCCATGAAGGGGACAATTATTCCTCCCATCTTCTCAGCATGATTTTGTATGAATCATAGGTCCTTAGGGGTGGCCTCCTGGTTAGGTTGTTGCCATGCTCATAAACTATTAAGGGAGAAGAACATAGTAAATAATGTTCTGATTTTTTGGAGCCGATCAGAATGTCATGTCTCCATATGAGATCAGGAATAAAACCCAGAATTTTTTTTTTTTTTTGACCAGGAGGAAGTGGATTTTCTTTAATGAACCGCAACAAAGGCTTGCTATATTTCCTTTTCATATAGTATTTTAGGGGAAAAGCTGGCATTTCCCTACATACTGTTAACAGGGAAAATGAAACTGAGATCCAAAGGTCCTTCCTCAGTTGTTTCAAGCCTGTTAGTTCCTATAAGAGCAGGATTTCCTTACGAAGACTAAGTTCTTGCAAAATTCTTTCATCATCTAATTATTTGTATTTAAGTAAGTGAATCAAATGATTTCTGCTTCTGTATCCTAGTAAATTAAAGGTAACAGTATTAATCTGCAGGACAATTATAAAGTGTAAATTCTAAACTGTAACACCTGTATAAAGTTTTCTTTCTTTTAATGTCAGTTGGGGTGTAGATCCCAGGAATCCCAGAGACAGCAAAATAGAAGGATGGATGATCAAGTTCCTTAAATACAATGTTGTAGTATTTGCATATAATCTAACCTCCACACAATCTGCCTTTAATTTTATTTACATTACTGATAATTCCTAATAGAATGTAATGTTCTCTACATATTTGTGAGAATGTCTTGTCTGATGATGATAACAAGCATGATAAATATTATGTACAAACACAATTAAAATTTTTATCAAGATTAAATTGTATCTCTAGATAGCAATCCAAAGACATTAAAGCTCAAACTATGTATGCTCATACATACAAGTGTGTGCGTCAGTGTGTGAGTTGGAATGTGTATTAAATACCAGACTTAGATGAGTAATACAGAATTCTTTAGTATAATGGTCCCTATTTCTTTTAGTATGCCAACATATCTATCAATTTAGTTAACGTTTTCTATTGATTATTGAGTTACTCTTCTTGGCTATTAGGCAAGACAGGAGACCAAAGAGAGACCAAAAGAACTGATTCTATCCAAATTCAACTTGGTGAACTATTGAGTTTATTGAGCTCACTTATAAGTCTGTGGGCACAGGATTGCTTATAAGAACAGGGGTAACTCAAAACCTGCTGTATCCTCAAAAGATTCACATCATTATGAGTGGTGATCTCAGGAAAGCTCTATTACTAGATCTTATCTTTGGTTTACCTTGTAGTCTTAAATGTTCTAGCATTTCTACCAACACCACAGAACCAGGGTGCAGGAGAGAATGGTAGTTGGAATCCCAGGAGAGGGCTGTGTTACCCACTACCCTCTTGTTCTACTAGGAAGAATTACCAGCTTATTAAATAGTCCTAAGTAACATTAATGTTTTGCTTATCTCATTGCCATGAATAAAGGGTCACAGTGATCTCTGCCCTGAGATAGCATCTCAATGTTAATGCTATGCCAGGTTAAAAAGAATGTACCACAACCAAGGAGACGTGTTTTGGACACTGTTTCTCTTTCAGTGTCTTTCCATTATCCCACGGTCTGGGACTAACTCTGAAGGATGTTGTTATGTTTTGTTTTGTTTTGTTTTGTTTTGTTTTGTTTCTTTATTGTTGAAATTCTTTAGGTCGATGTGATTGTCAAAGCTAGTGTTATTTAATGTTCTATGTCATGAACTTGTCACTCTAGTTCTTTACTTGTATTCTTTGAAGTTCTCCTTTACACTCATTTACTAGAAGGCATGCTACCTTCCTAATGAATGGTCAGATTATTCTTACTCTCTTCTATTATTTTAGACTTTTAAAAATCTTTCATTAATCAGTTATTCAGTTAAATTGTCTGTACTTTCCATTTAAAATGTGTGTAACCCCAAGTCCTAGACATATGTTCAGTAGGCCTTCATCAATATGTGTAAAATAACCACTTACAGATAGGTTATATATTTATATGCATGGACAATTACATGAGAAAATTGCATTTTTCTCATTCCTTATCTGTTTTCTCTTTCCATATCAATGTCTTTCTAATTGGTGTATTGACATAATGATTATATTAGAAAATATTTATCTACTAAATATTAACAACATTTGTTTGGGCTAATGTTTAATTATTCATCAAGCCTTATTGGAATCCTACTTTTTATGCTAGTCACTGTATCCTGTAATGAGTCTGTGTTCAAGAAAGTAAACAGGGAGGAATATGCATGCCTAAAAGTCATTGTAATTTGGCGAATTAAGAACATAAGAAAGATTATTACTTAAGAAGGCAATTAACTGTCCAAGAATAATGCTCCCTGAGCAAGGGGACACCTAGTTTGGACCTTAGCAGTAAGTAGGGGGTAATGGAATGAGCAGATATCTGTGGGACATACAGTCCAGGCAGAGAGAATGATATGTAAAAGCTGAATTTAGTAAGACAGAGTTTCGGGATGTCCATAAACATTTGGTATGCTTGGAATGTAGTGTTTGAGGCAGGTAGTACAAGAGATGAGATAGAATCTAGACCAGTAAGACCTTTTTATGTCTTTGGAAAGGGTTGTCATTTCTTCTTATATTTAATGAACAAGAATTGAAGGCTTTTAAATTAAAAGAATATATAATGATCAATTTTACATTCAAGAATTAAAATTCTGATAGAGGAAAGTCCAGTATAAGAAAGTAGACAGAAAGATGTAAAGAGTCCAGATAAGGACCTATTATAAGAGCACCTCATCTGAAGCCTTCCTTTCCTCTGAGCTACAGTGAAAAGGCAACGTTTCTGATTCAACCACTCTGCCTCCACAACCTGGGTAAAGGTACAGATAGTACCCTGAAGGCCAGAATCCTGAATCCTTACTTCTCAGAATCCAAACTGAATCCTAGGCAGCATGAACACTGTTATTTCCTGTGGGCCAAATATTAATAGCTCCCTATCCCCTACAGCTAAGAGTGACGTCTATCACATGTCACAACTCATGTATACTCTCTTTCCCTATCTCTGTCATGTAGCATAGGTCATGTACTAACTAAGCCTACTTCCTTGCTATTTAAGACCTCCCTGTTCCCAAGAAACCTGTAAGAATAGGCACTGAAATCTGTACACCTAAAAAAGCTGAGCCAAAAGGAGGACCCTGGGTAAGATAATCAATCCTCATTCAGAAAGGCACACATGATGGTCATCGTTACAGGGAGAAAACAAGGAACAGGACAGGAGCCTACCATAGAGGGTCTCTGAAAGACTCTATCCAGTAGGGTATCAAAGCAGATGCTGAGACTCATAGCCAAACTTTGGGCAGAGTGCAGGGAATCTTATGAAAGAAGATGGAGATGAAAGACATGGAGAGGACAGGAGTGCCACAGGGGGCAACAAAGCCAAAAAATCTGGGCACAGGGTTCTTTTCTGAGACTGATATTCCAACCAACAACCATGCATGGAGATAACCTAGAACCCCTGTTCAGATGTAGCCCATGGCATCTCAGTATCCAAGTGGGTTCCCTACTAAGGGAACAGGGACTGTTACTGACATAAACTCAATGGTTGCCTCTTTGACCACCCCCCCAAGGGAGGAACAGCCTTGCTAGGCCACAGAGGAGGACATTGTAGCCAGTCCTGAAGAGACTTGATAAACTAAGGTCAGATGGAAGGGGAGGAGGACCTCCCCTATCAGTGGACTGGGGGAGGGGCATGGGAGGAGAAGAGGGAGGAAGAGGGAGGGAATGAGGGAGGGAGCTATAGCTGGGATACAAAATGAATAAATTGTAATTAATAAAAAAATTAATTAACTAAAGAAAAAACAATAGGCACCTCAATTGATTTGGCATCCATGAAGCTTCTTACATCAGACCCTTCCATACTGCCTCCAATGGAGTTAATAAAAATCTTTCCTATAGGATACATCAACTCAACAGAATTCTTTTTGAGAACAACTTCTTTGTGAGAATGTATAAGAATTTCATCAAGTCCTAGGCATAGGATTGAATATAGCCAGATTATGATGCCTAAATACATTTTAACTCATTTTTTTCTGAGTTATATATTCATCCATACTCTTAACAATTTGTCCTAAATTACTAAAATATGTCAGTGACTATGGTAGGCAATAGTAATAAAGGCAGAAATAGGGAAGGTAAGCATCATTCTGCCCCACTGGATTTTATGTTTTAGTTTTTCAGGTTTTTTGTTTGTTTTTTAATTTATTTATTTTTTTATTAATTACAGTTTATTCACTTTGTATCCCAATTGTAGCCCCCTCCCTCGTCCCCTCCCAATAATACCTTTTTTTTCCTCTTTTCTACCCATGCCCCTACCCCAGTCCACTGATAAGGGAGGTCCTCCTCCCCTTCCATCTGATCCTAGTCTATCAAATCTTGTCCGGTCTGGCTGCATTGTCTTCCTCTGTGACCTGCTAAGGCTGTTTCCCCCTCAGGGGAAGGTGATCAATGAGCCAGCCACTGAGCTCATGTCAGAGATAGCCGTGTTCCCCTTACTAGGAAACCGGCTTGGACTCTGAGCTGCCATGGTTTACATCTGTGCAGGGGTTTTAGGTTATCTCCATGCATAGTCCTTAGTTGGAATATCAGTCTCAGAAAAGACCCCTGTGCCCAGTTTTTTTTTGGTTATGTTGCTCTCCTTGTGGCACTCCTGTCCCCTCCAAGTCTTTCATCTCCCCCTTCTTTCATACGATTTCCCTGCACTTTGCCTGAAATTTGGCTATGAGTCTCAGTATCTGCCAAATGTTCAACATTCTTAGCTATCAGAGAAATGCAAATCAAAACGACCCTGAGATTTCACCTTACACCCATCAGAATGGCTAAGATCAAAAACTCAAGTGACAACACATGCTGGAGAGGTTGTGGAGAAAGGGGAACCCTCCTCCATTGCTGGTGGAATATAAACTTGTATAACCACTTTGAAAATCAATGTGGCACTTTCTCATACAATTAGAAATAGTACTACCTCAAGATCCAGCTATACCACTCCTAGGCACATATCCAAAAGATGCTCAAGTATACAACAAGGACTTTTGCTCAACCATGTTTGTAGCAGCTTTATTCAAAATAGGCAGAATCTGGAAACAACCCTTAGTTGAGGAATGGATACAGAAACTGTGGTTCATTTTCAAAATGGAATACTACTCAATTAAAAACAAGGAAATCATGAAATTTGCATGCAAATGGTGGGATCTAGCAAAAATCATCCTGAGTGAGGTATCCCAGAAGCAGAAAGATACATATGATATATACTCACTTATAGGCGGATATTAGACATATAATTTAGGATGATCATACTAAAATCTGTACACCTACAAAAGCTAATCAAGAAGGAGGATCCTGGGTAAGATGATCAATCCTCATTCAGAAAGGCGAACAGGATGGACACCGGAAGAGGTAGAAAGCAGGGAACAGGACAGAAGCCTACGACAGAGGGCCTCTGAAAGACTCTGCCCTGCAGGGTATCAAAGCAGAGGGTTTTTTGTTTTTTTTTTTTTTTTTTTTTTTTGTTGTTGTTGTTGTTTTAACAGTTAAAGGGAAAAATCAATACATAGCAAAAAAGATGAGTATAAATGCATTAAAACAATGAAACAGGTCATAGATAAGAACACTCCTTTGGTCAGCACTGTGCCCAGTCATATGCTACTCTACCTGGGCTGGGCTCGGTCAGCCAACCATGAACCCCATGGATTAGTCATTGGGAATACAGTGAGCACACTGGTGAGAGCTTTACCCATCACGTTACACAGTGGCTCATGCTGATGACTCATGAAAAGTTTCTATTCACTGTAAGAAATAGCAGAGGTCATCTTCAGAAAGGTTTTTTGTTGTTGTTTTGTTTTGTTTTATCTTCGGAGAGCAGGAAATGTTTAGTAAGAAATGTCAGTGTTATATATAAAAATGAAGTTAGAAACATTTGCTGCACTTTTCATTTCTCATGTCCCTTAATTAATTAGTTCTGAAATGCTTCCTGGATGTATGTCACTGTCCTTGTCATCATTAGCAACATTACATAACACATGCTTTCCTCCACATTCTGAAGTCATTTGTAAAGCCTTGTTCCCTCATGGAAATTCTTGGTGAAGACAAACTTACAAGATTACAAATAATTTCTAGATCCCACCATTTGCCTGCAACTTTCATGATTTTCTCATTTTTAATTGCTGAGTAGTATTCCATTGTGTAAAATACCACAATTTCTGTATCCATTCTTCTGTTGATGGACATCTGGGAGGATGCTGCTACAACATGGTTGAGCAAATGTCCTTGTTGTGTATTTGAGCAACTTTTGGATATATGCCAAGGAGTGATATAGCTGGGTCTTGAGGAAGTGCTATTCCTAATTGTCTAGAAAGCGCCAGATTGATTTCCAAAGTGGTTGTACCAGTTTATATTCCCACCAGCAATGGAGCTGGAGAGGATAGGAGCTCCACAAGAACCAAATATATCTGGGCACAGGGGTCTTATATGAGACTGTTTCTCCAACCAAAAACCATGTATGGCTATAACCTGGAGCCTCTGCTCGGATGTAGCCCGTGGTAGTTCAGTAACCAAGTGGGTTTCCCTACTAAGGGGAACAGGGACTATTTTTGACATGAACTCAATGGTAGGCTCTTTGAACTCCCCACCCCCCAAGGGAGAAGTGGAGGACTTTGCAGCCAGTCCCAAAGATACCTGATAAAACAGGTTCAGATGAAAGGGGAAGAGGTCCTCCCCAATCAGTGGACTTGGAAAGGGGCAGGGAGGAGATGAGGGAGGGAGTGTGGGATTGGGAGGGACTGAGGGAGCGGGATACAGCTGGGATTCAGAGTTAATAAAATGTAACTAATAATATAAATAAACAAACAAACAAATAATTTCAATGTCTTTTTTTAAATCTTTAGTCCCTATTATACTTACTATTTAAAAGCTGAGAATAAGCCTTTATGTAGACATCTGTTATGCAGTTTGCAACCTACATTGTATTAAAGAGTGTAGGGTCTGTTTTGTTACTAACATTTAATTACTTCTTGTAACACAGAACGACTTATTGTCAATGGCCCTAAGTGAAACTGAACTAAATAGATAGCAATAAATAGATAGGCACATACAAAGATGTTATGGAGACACACCACGCGCGTGCACACACACACACATGCTTCCATAGGATCAGAGCAGAACTACATACTCATTCTAATTGGGTTTTGAACACATGATATATATGAAATAGCATTTTACTCAGAGTGATAGAACAATTTTGAAATAATCCAAAGTGAAATTTCATACTGTCATTTCTAGGACTGAAAAGCACTTTTCAACCTACAAACCCATATTTTCTCCCCCATATTAAAACTATTTCTGCAGAAGTAGGTTCTGAATGTATTGCTGCCTGTGGCAGAATAGTGATAGGTGGGAGCATATGCCAAAGATCCTTGTGACAAATACACAACTACTTTATAGACAATTCTGTCCATTTCTAGCCATGTAATCTGCCTCTTAAAGGTCTACCATTATTAATGAACTAATCATTCTGTGAAAAGATATCACATTGGATTAGTTTGTAATAACTTTTTTTAAAAGTAAAGTTATGAAATAATAAAATACTAACTAAAGAAATTACAATAATATTATTGGGGATTCAAATGATACTGGTTTTCTGTCAGTCACTGATAATGGAACCTCAAGACTCTGGGAGAAGACAAAGATATATGAAAAGCTCTATTTTCTGCATACTCTTTATGAATCTGAAACCGTATTAAATAAAATACTGTCCATTGAAAACAATTTAAGAATTATGACTGAGGAGTGATCTGTTTATCTGAATATTAGCATAACATTCAGAAATTAATTTTTTAAAACCTTGATTGAAATTAATAAAATTTGACTTAGTAACCATAAATTGACCCTCTCCAACTTCCTAAGTATGCGTTTTAGTCCATTTGTGGAAAAAAAATAGAGTCAGATTTATTTGGAAAATAGGAGTATTTTCTAAGTATTCTTCAAATATGGAAAGTACAGTGTAAGATTATGTTTTTCTGCTTCTAGGTTACCTCACTCAGGATCACATGGTAAATACTCACTCATAAGTAGTTATCAAACATTATATAGGATAAACATACTAAAATCTATACTCCTAAAGAAGCTAAACAACAAGGAAGACCCTAGGGCAGATTTCCTTTTTTTTAATTGCTGAGTGGTATTCCATTATGAAAATGTACCACAATTTTTGTATCTATTCCTTGGTTGAGGGACATATAGGTTGTTTCCAGATTCTGGTTCTTACAAATATGTTAAAGTTACTTGACCACCATTGGTTTATTGCTGTACTTGTACACCAACATATAAAACTAAAGGTGACTCTATAGACCGTGACTTATCAAACTCAGCCCTTTTGATCTTTTGAACTCGACTACACTGTCTTGTACATTAAAGAGATTTAGCTATCAAGCCTCACAGTATTTTGAAGTGTTGTGAACATTTAGCATATCCTTGACCTAAACTGACTGCTTTTCACTAGGAATCGCCTTGCACCATAGGTAGCACAGAAAGGCAAGTCTTTGAAGGTTTTAAGAAATTAGTTTTGGCTTTTCATCTCTATAGAGATGAGCCTTGAAATAAAAACTTCAATAAGTCTTGTTCCAAGGTAAAAAGCGTGCTATTTCTTTATTTGTTCCTTTTGTAAGGTATGTATATAGTACTTACATAAATATTTCTATATATGTGTGCATGTAACGTTACACACATACACACACACACACACAAACACACACAGAGTTTCTCTGTGTAGCCTTGGCTGTCCTGGATTCCCTTTGTAGACCCAGTTAGCTTTGAACTTACAGAGATCAACCTGCCTCTGCCTCCCCGAGTGCTGGGATTATAGGTGTGCACCACAGCAGACACGTTTTTATCTATCTATCTATCTATCTATCTATCTATCTATCTATCTATCTATCTATCTACCTTTATATCTTTATATCTATCTATCTATTTACCTATCCATTTGTTTATTTATTTAGTTTGGTTTTTTGAGACAGGGTTTCTATGTGTAGCCTTGTCTGTTCTGGACTCACTTTGTAGACGAGGCTGCCTTTGATCTCAAGTTGATTCACATCAATCCATATCGATCTGCCTGCCTCTGCCTCCCAAGTACTGGGATTAATATTTTTAACAGAAGCTTAAAATTATGTTTCAGATACCAAAGCAACTATAATTAAACACTTTGGACATTTGCTTTAATTAATTAATCTTTTTGTTTTATCTTTTTGGAACACTGTAAAACAAATGCTAATCACTTTGTTAATGAGATAAATCCATTTAAAATTATTATAGAAGCTTTTTATGTCTACTTGTTTTTACTATTTGAGTGTCCGGGAATGCCAGTTGGTTTAAATATTTAATTATGGAGGATAAAAAAAATTGAGGAGAAGTTCTGGGTTATTAGACACAGAGAAACTATGAGAAAAAGAAAATAAAATTTATTGCAGTACTGATAAGCAGCACTCAACATAAAATTATTTACTAAAGGCAAAACTTGCTAAATTGAATTGTTTTGTTGATGTGTTTAAACAAATAAAGAATTGAGGACATAAAAATTAACATGATCAGGAGAGACTCTAGTTGGCTAGATGAGCATATAGCCAGAGGAATGCTAAAAAAGTGTTCTTTTATGTTGGGACATATGATTCAGTTTCATCATATTCACTGAATCAAAAAGGTTGAGTCAATTTTGGCAGATTAATTAAAGTTAATTCTATGACAAATAGAAATATTTTTTATTAATGATAAAGAATGACTTTTTTCTTAATAAAACAAAAAATACAAATTTCATGGACATGTGACAATTATCTCTTAAAATAAGACTTAATAAAGTATTGAAAACTTCTTCACTTGAGTTTTTGATCATAGCCATTCTGATGGGTGTGAGATGGAAATTCAGTCCTTTTATTTGCATTTCCCTGACGACTAAGGATGTCGAGCATTTCTTTAAGTGCTTCTCTGCCATTCGATATTTCTCTGTTGAGAATTCTCTTTTTATCTCTTTACCTCATTTTCTTTGGATTATTGGTTTATTGGATTATTTGGTTTGTTGTTAATTTACTGAGTTCTTTATATATTCTGGAGGTTAGCCCTCTGTCAGATGTAGGATTGGTGAAGATCTTTTCCCAATCTGTAGGCTGTCATTTTGTTCTGATGACAATGTCCTTTTTTTACAGAAGCTTTTCAGTTTCATGAGGTCCCATTTACTGATTGTTGATCTTAGAATATGAGCTCTTGATAGTCTGTGGAGGAAGTTGTCTCCTGTGCCAATGAGTTCAAGGTTCTTCCTCACTTTTTCTTGTAATAGATTTAGTGTGTCTGATTTTATGTTGGGATCTTAGATCCATTTTGACTTTATTTCTGTGCAGGGTGATAAATATGGATCTATTTGTATTTTTCTACATGTACACATCCAGTTAGACCAGTACCATTTGTTGAAGACGCTGTCTATTTTTCCATTGCATGGTCTTGAATTCTGGTACACACTAGTCTATCCTGTTTCTACATTTATAATTCCCAATAAGAAGTCATTAACAGGAATTCGGGAAAATAAAGTAGTAAAAGTTTTCTTTGTATAACTTTTACTTAAACAACAGCAAAGAGAATATAGTCAAAGAAGTGTTGTCAGGACGGAAATAGAGTCACATAGGGAACGGTAGAGTTTGCCTGTAACCACAGTTCTGGGTAAACTGAAACATGAAGTTACTAAATTTGAGTCTAGCCTAGACCTCATGATGAGGTCTTATCTCAGAAGTGAAAGATAAAATTGTTTGTGCTAGCTCTTCCAAAGGTAACTAAAAGCTGAGAGGTTATGACAGTGGTTCTTATTCATGCACCTGGAACTGTGTTCTCACCTTACATTGTTTATTGTATTTAGTGTGGACATAGACATTCTCCACCTCAAGACTGGGATGCTAAATAAAAAATTAAAGTGCTGCTGGCCTGGTAGATACAAATATATTCTAAAAATTACTTGAGACTTTTAACCAGACTATCATTTGAAACAATGGACTCCAAAGAAATGGAAATTTAACCCAACTATTGAAAGGATGGAGTCCAAAGAAATGAAAATGTCCCCAGGAATCTCATGCTGGGAAAAGGGAGGAGGGGGACCTTGTTTACTTGACAAAACTTTCACACAGTTCTAACAACTTGTCAGATCATTTTGTAAGTGAGACTAAAGGCCAGAAAATGAGGGGTCAGTGCTAGTTAAGAACATACCATGATTTCCTGTTTTTAATTGCTGAGTAGTATTGCATTATGTAAATGTACCACAATTTCTGTTTCCATTACTCAGTTGAGGGACATCTGGGTTGTTTCTAGATTCTGGCTATTACGAATAAAGCTGCTATGAACATGGTTGAGCAAAAGTCCTTGTTGTATACTTCAGCATATTTTGGATATATGCCTAGGAGTGGTATAGCTGGATCTTGAGAAAGTACTATTACTAATTGTCTGAGAAAGCGGCAGATTGATTTCCAAAGTAGTTGTACAAGTTTACATTCCCACCAGCAATGGAGGAGGGTTCCCCTTTCTCCACATCCTCTCTAGCATGTATTGTCACTTGGGTCTTTGATCTCAGCCATTCTGATGTGTGTCAGGTATAATCTCAGGGACATTTTGATTTGCATTTCCCTGATGACTAAGGACGTTGAGCATTTAAGTGTTTCTCTGCCATATTCTTCTAGTCTTCTATTGAGAAATCTCTGTTTAGCATGAAATTTGCAGACAAGTGGTGAGAACTAGAAAAGACCATCCTGAGTTAGGTATCACAGAAACAGAAAGAAACACATGGTATATATTCACTTATAAATGGATATTAGACATATAATATAGGATAAACATACTAAAATCTGTACACCTAAAGAAGCTAAGCAAGAAAGAGGACCTTGGATAAGATGATCAATCCTCATTCAGAAAGACAAATGGGATGGATATTGGAAGAGGGAGAAAACAGGAAACAGGAAGGAGCCTACCACAGAAGGCTGATGAATGACTCTACGTAGCAGGGTATCAAAGCAGATGCTGAGACTCATAGCCAAACTTTGGGCAGAGTGCAAGAAAACTCCAAATGGGTTCCCTAATAGGGGGAACAGGAGCTGTCTCTGACATGAACTCAGTGTCTGGCTCTTTGATCACCTCCCCCTGAGAGAGGAGCAGCCTTACCAGGCCACAGAGGAAGACAATGCAGCCAGTCCTGATGAGACCTGATTGGCTAGAGTCAGATGGAAGGGGAGGAGGACCTCCCCTATCAGTGGACTGGGAGAGGGGCATGGGAAGGGAAGAGGGAGGGAGGACAGGATTGGGAGGCGAGGAGGCAGAGGGCTACTGCTGGGATGCAAACTGAACAAATTGTAATAAATAAAAAAAATAAATAAATAGAAAAGAAGAAATTAAAAATGAATGAAAAAATAAAATAAATAAAATAAAATAAAATAAAATAAAATAAAATAAAACATACCCTAGCCAGGACTGCTTAGACATGCATATTCTTGGCTTTCTATTTGAACTTTGATCTAACTTCAGGAGCCAGAGATAAACTTTGAGGGTTTTCTGGATCTCTTTGTTCCTATTCCCAATGTGGTTACATTGAACAAATCTTCTCTAATTACTTTTTATTATAATAACAAAACAAGAACACCAAGCTACTCTACTGCAACACATATGTGGGACTCTTCTCTTCCTACTGGGTTGCCTTGTCCAGCATTGATGTGATGGTATGTTTCTGGTCTTATTGTGGCTTGTTATGCCTTGTTTGGCTGATGTCCCTGGGAGCTATGCTCTTTTTTGGGGGGTGGGGAGAGGCAGGGACAAGTGGATCTGGAGGAGAGGAGAGGTGAGAGAAGACAGGCTAGGGAAAGGGGAGGAAGCAGAAAAGAATGAATATAAATAAATATATAAATAAATAAGACAAAAACCCACTGAGTTTTCTCTCCTCCAAAACCATGAAAATAACATATTAGTTTATTGGATATCAGGTAATTTGAAGATCTTGTAGCCATGGCTTGGAAAGGGTATAGTCACAGCTCAGTTAAGATTTTAGAGAGAATACAAGTTGCTTTTCGCTGGATGAATGCCAGACCATTTCCCATGGTAGAACTTCCTGGGTTGTTTTTTTCATGTGAGCTAAATGAGTCAGGAATGTTGTTTTTAATACAAAATATAATCTGTCATGTGGCTAAACTGTTACGTTATTTGACCCAATGCTTTTCTTTGCTAAAAATTACAGGTTAATACATGGTTTCTATATTCTTTAAATTACTGTTTTTTAGACTTTTTTAGATTTAAAAACATCTTTGACAATTTCAGGCATACATATGTAATGAATTTTGGGTCATTTTCACCATCATCACCCTCTTACATCTTTCTCCTTCTCCCACTGAAACCTTTCTCTCCAACATGCTGCTTCCTAGCTTCTATGTCTGTCTTTGTCATTCTGTCTCTGTTTCTCTCTGCATGCCTTTCCCTCTCTGTCTCTGCCTTCTTCCTCACCCTGCATTCTCTGCATCCTCCACTAAGATTAAATAAGGTTGCTTAAGAAGCATGGTAGGGAAGGTATATATTTTGGAGCATGAGCAACATATCAGTGAATAAACTGATAGTTTATCATAGTCATAGAGAACTTCATATAAGTTCTCTTGCCAATAGTCATCAGAGAACTTCATATAAGAACTTTCCTCATGCAGGATGAAAAAGCTACACCATCAACCTTCTATGGGTCTTGAGCAAATAAACACATTTGCATTGAATTTCTACATACAATCCTGAGTTCCTATCCTTTGATACTTACACTTTTTCAGACCCCCCTCTTCTGTAATAGTCCCTGAGCCTTGAAAGGTGTTGTAAAGATGCTCCACTTAATAACTAGCCATCAGTAGTCATTTGTGTTCCATACTTTGGCCAGTTCTGAGTCACTGCATTCACCACCACCCACTACAAAACCAGAACTTCTCTTATGAAGACTGAAAGTGTCTCTAACCTATAGGTATAGATAAAAGTATTTGGCAAGCTGTTCAACAGCATATTCACTTAGCAAAAACAATATGAAGTAAGTTTCATCTCAAAGCCTGTCAGACTTTGCCTGCACAGGTTCTTGTCTAAGGTTTCAGTATCAGGCATAACTTCTTTCCTGTTGAACAGGCCTCGAATCCATCAGAAAGCAGTTGGTTGTTTCCATAATAGGCATGCCACTATTGCTCATGTGAGCATTTATTTTTCTGTTTTATTTATTTATTTACTTACTTATTTATTTATTTTTTCATGTCAGTTCTGGGGATTCGAAATCATATCCTCACACTTGTGTAGCAAGTGCTTAAATGACTTATTTATTCATCTTTTCACCATGCCAATGGACAATAACAGCCTGTATTATCTTGGAGATCACTGAGGCCCATTTGACCGATAATTTATAGGGAATAATAGGGCATCTGTTGCTAGGATTTTTGTGATAGCATTCTTAGTGGTACATTATTAACCCATGACAAATTTCTTTGTTCCAATGACTTAAATTCAGTTTTTAAATAAAATTACAAAATAGATATTATTATCTGACTAAGTGAAATTACAATGAAGGACATCTAAGATAAAGAGCAAAAAATTTAACAGAGTAATCAGCAAACTACTCTATAAATGGCCAGATAGTCAAGATGTAGGCTTTTGCTTTCTAGTGGTCTTATTACAGATTTGCAAGCAAACTTTCAAAAAATATAGAAAGCATTTCTTATATTAATTATGAAACTTGTATATCAATTCAGTGTTAAGAGATTACTATAGGATTGCTGGTCTAAGATTTTTCTCAGAATTATTTTTTTCATCAAATTTTATTTATCCTACAATAGGTAATAAAACAAAAAAAATTAAAAAAATAATAAAACAAAATATTATACAAAGTACATATACTTATCATTATCGTCATTTTAATACTTGTGTGTTTCTTTTTTAATCATTTACTACATTTTTATCAAAATATTTTTCCATAAAATATATTTTGATCATGCTTTCTCTTCTCATCCCAGATCATCCCAACATCCCCACCTTCCTAACTCCATACAATTTTTTCTCTCTTCTTTAAGAAAACTAATAGGCAAATGAAAAACAAACAAGAGTAAAACAAAACTAACAAAGAGAAAATATAAAAGAAAAGGCATATAAAACAAATGCATACAAAAGCATACACACATACACACACACACACACACGCACACACGCACACACAAAAACCATAAAGACAGAAAATCAGAAACCACATATACAAGAAAAAGACCAGTGAGGTAAATAAGGATCGAACAAAGCAATATTCAACAACAACAAAAATCTCTGCAGAAATACCTTTTAGCTTGTTTTGTGTTGGATAGCCACTGCTGCGTGAGGATGTGGGATAAGGGAAAACCTCACCAGTTGCTCAGAGGAATGCAAAAATGTCCACCACGAAAAGCAGTGCTGTAGTTCTTTAGGAAGCTGGAAACAAATCTATCCCAAGATTCAGCTAAATCACTCTTTTGCCTATACACAGAGGATTCTATATCCAATTACAGAGAAACTTGCTATTCCAAGCCTACAATTTAGGAACAGCCTAGATACCCATCAAAAGATAAATGTATAATGAAAATGTACATTTACTGTTGTGGTTTTCAACATTTCTGTATTTTGACCCTATAATACATTTCCTCATGTTCTGGTAACCCCAACCATAAAATTATCTTTGCTGCTACTTTATATCTATAATTTTGCTACTGCGATGAATCATAACGAAAATATCTGATATGCAGGATATCTAATATGTGACCCCTATAAAAGGATCATTCAACCCCAAATGGTGTCAAGACCCACAAAATAAGAACCGCTGATTTACACAATGAAATATTCTACTGTTAAAAGACTAAAATCATGAAAGTCATAGGCTAATGGATGTAGCTAGAAAAAAAATCATCCTTAGTGAGGTAACCTAGATCTCAAAAGGCAAATACAGTAGATATTCTCTTATATGTAGATATTAGGTTTTAAGACCTTGATAGACATACTATCAGTATAACCACAGAGGTTATTTAGAGTAATTTAGAAGAATAAATTAAGGGGAAGTGAAGGATCTTCCGTGGAATAGGGAAACAGAATAAATAGTAGAGAGAGATGGGTAGGGGAAGAGCAGAAGAGAAAGATTAACCAGAGAAGGGGAGGAAAGAAAATGTAATGAAGGAGGGAATATGGGGAAAGACAGGCAAGGTTAAGAGCCATTTGAGGGATCATATGGAAATGCACTATAGTAGAAGCTTCTTAAAATATATGGGAAAAGTCTAAATGAAGTTGCTAAATGACAAAGTAGACATTTCTTACCACCGAGTGAAACCTCCAGTGCCAGGAATAAGTTACATATAAATGAGTTGTTGGTCAAAGAAGCCCCTTGGAAGCCCCAAAATAACTCAGGCTCTTACTAAGATACTAGGTTGCTCCCCACAAACTAATTGTAAGGTCCTATTGCTGAAGATAACACCTACATAACTCATTGAACATGGGAGACTGGCAAGCTGGTGCCTGCTAGAGCCTTCAACCCTATTGACTCATTTGTTTCTTATTCTTATCCATCAATATAACACTAACAAGAGTAACTAATCAATGATGTGTATTTTTATTGTCAATACATATTTGAGTCTACATACAAAATAATTAAATTAAGCATTTCAGCATTATTTATATAATTATAATTATTACCTTGATATTGTTTGTTAGTTTTCAGACAAAATGATATTTCTTGGACTGGAAAAGATCAACATAATCTTAGCTTCTTCAAAATCAATCTGTGAGTGTAGATATTTTCTTAGTTGGAAGATTTATTCGTGGAGTCATTTTTTAATATTTAGCTTTCACAAACACTTGAATGTTGGTTTTCCTCTCCCTGGCCTCTCCCTGGCTCACCATACTCAAAGATCTCATTGTGACATATCAAGAAGAAAAGAACACAGAAAAGGTGGAATCCACTATCCAAAATGTTGGATAACCAGACATTTCCAAAAGGAGTTAGAAGTAGAAATAGATCTGTGAGGCACATTCTGGGAGTTGTGTCAGGGTTCAGTTCAGATTTTGTAAAGATAGAAGGGGGAAAAAAAGATAAATTCTCAGAGAAACTTTATAGGCAGAGCTTATAGCCAGTCAATTGCCTTCAGGAAGCACAGTGATTCCAGTGTCCAGGAAGGTAGCAGTGTACACCAAACCCATATCTCATGCACAGTTGGATTCCCTATGCTGAGAAATGGCAGACTTCTTTATTGGTCTCGGTCTGCTAAAAATTACCACCAGGAAGAGGTGTCTAATCATGAACCTTTCTGTAGACTAGTTAGAACTGATTTTCTTACGTCTATGATAAAAGCAACCTTCCCACACAGGAAAGCCCTGCTTCTGATGGACTTTTCAATAGGAGCAGCTAGATTAATGTAAGGAAAAGTTTCATGAAACATATTTTCCACTGGTTGTCAAAGCTTTGATAATTTTCCTCCCAAATAACCTTTTATCTTTACTCAAAGGACAGATGATGCTTTTCTTTTATGTCTGGCTTCAAATCCATGGGTTCATTGTCACCTGTCAAGTTCAGTTGCAGGTTCTTTTCACAGTGACTACTGGAAAATTTTGTTTCTGTGTTCACTGCAGTGGTTTTAGCTCAGGCAAATCTCTGTCACTCACTGTGAAACTTGTCAAGACTTCTTTACATATCTTTATTTCAACTACTAAAAAAATCTCCTTTCCATTTTATTTTGCAAACCGAATATAGATATTCTTGTGCCCTAAATATTTGGTAAAGAATTTGGTTTTCAGTGATTTTTTTTCCCATGCAAAACAAAATTTACATATAAACTCGTTCCTTAAAAATCCTGCTATAACATCATATGTAAAGACAAAATTTTCCATTCTTAGAGAGTTGTGCTCTATACCAAGTCAACATCTATTGATCCTGTATTCTTCTATAGTTTATGAACCCCAAACAATAAATAGTGTTCTGTGAATCTGTACTCAAAATTACTGCATCCCAGTCTTCTTTTTTTTGTTGTTTGTTTGTTTGTTCTTTTGTTTTGTTTTGTTTGAAACAAGATTTCTCTGTGTGGCTTTGGCTGCTCTGGACTCTCTTTGTAGACCAGGCTGGCCTTGAACTCACCTGCTTCTGTCTTCCTAAGTGCTAGGATTACAGGCATGGGCCACTGCACTAGGCTATTATCCTATTCTTACTTCCCTTTGCTTTTCTGTCTCCTTCCCCCTGGCCTAAGAAATATAGTCCCTCTACCTGCCTCAAAGCCCTTGTAAGTCCCTTCATGTCACTCCAGGCAAACAAAACTATATTATAATTAATGATGCGCCCTTAATAGTTGTATGACATAATCAGAAAAAAAATTATTTTTGGAATTATTTTGAAGCTTTCTAATAAATAATGCTTGAATTCCTTTTTTAATTTATTTATTGTTTTTATTCATTACAATTTATTGACTTTGAATCCCAGCTGTAGCTCCCTCCCTCATCCCCTCCCAATACTATCCTTCCTCCCTCTTCTCCTTCCCTTCTCCTCCCTAAGTCCACTGATAGGGGAGGTCCTCCTCCTTTTCCCTATGACCCTAGCCTATTAAGTCTCATCAGGACTGGCTGCCTTGTCTTTCTCTGTGGCCTGCTAAGGCTGCTCCCCACTCAGGGGGAGGTGATCAAAGAGCCAGACACTGAGTTCATGTCAGAGATAGCCTCTGTTCCCCTTATTAGAGAACCCACTTGGATACTGAGCTACCATGGGCTACAGGTTACAGGCTACAGGCTACAGGCGTTCTAGATTATCTCCATACATGGTCCTTGGTGGGAGTATCAGTCTCAGAAAAGGCCCCGGTACCCAGATTTTTTGGTTCTTTTGCTCATCTTGTGGTCATGAAATTTTCAGGCAAATGGTGGGAACTAGAAAAGATCATCCTGGGTGAGGTATCCCAGAAGTAGAAAGACATACATGGTATATACTCACTTATAAGTAGATATTAGACATATAATGTAGGATAAACATACTAAAATCTGTACACCTAAAGAAGCTAAGCAAGAAGGACGACCATGGGTAAGATGATCAATCCTCATTCAGAAAGGCAAACAGGACAGATATGGGAAGAGGGAGAAAACAGGGAACAGGACAGGAGCCTACCCACAGAGGGCTTCTGAAAGATTCTTCTCAGCAGTGTATCAAAGCAGATGCTGAAACTCATAGCTAAACTTTGAGGAGAGTGCAGGGATTCTTATGAAAGGAGGAGTAGATGAATGTTTGAATTTCTAACAATAGCAAGAGTGGTATAGCCTCTTCACTATGTGTTTCTTGTGGCTGCACAATGCTAGTAGTAATGGGAAGATTTTACAGTTGTTATCTCTTAATTTCTGTCTTTTTTTTTCTCTTATATCCAATTTCTTTCAAATAAGGATAGTGGTTTCCGATATAAATCTTATAACTATAATTATTCATTTTCTTGAAAAACTAGCCGACAACACTTTGGAACTTTGGGAAATGCAGAATGTAGGTCTGTTCTAGACTTAGAAAATCCTAATATGCTTTTTAATGAGGTATGCAGATGATGGCTATAAATATTCAAGCAAGAAAATTTTGAATAAATCAAAGTTCATCATTTATTTTTGTTTAAACAAACTATAAAAGTATAGAATTAAATTTCTGTTGACATGTATGTATGCATGGGAGATATGTGCAGGTTTATATGAGGTGAGATAGTTGGGTGAGGTATTTGAGAATACAATAACTTATTTTTTTCTGTGGTAGACTTGTCTAATAAATGCACAGTGAATCTTTTCTAAGAGAGAAAATCTTTCGGTAATGCTTTTCTGTCAGAATATTAAGCTACACAGGAAAACAGAGCTGACAAGAAATCACTTCACAAAACACATCTAAGAGCCAAAGTTATTTGATGAATATTTTAGGAGCTGGATGCTTTTTAAAGAAATGTATAATTCAAGGTGTTTGATTAACTTTTAAAGAGTTGAGTGTTGACAGATTTAAAATCAAAAGGAAAGAATTGGAATGATCTGGTAGCTTCCTAAAGCTGGTTACAATCAAAAAGTCAGTGAGCCCACCCTTCTTCGCTTTGATATTTCTCTGTTAGGTTTATAGCCATTGAAAATTTAAGTACAGGAAATGCTCAACATCCTTAGTCATCCTAGAAATTCAAATCAAAACGACCCTGAGATTCCATCATACACCCATCAGAACGGTTAAGATAAAAAACTCAAGGGATGACACATGCTGGAGAGGATGGGGAGAAAGGGGAAGCCTCCTCTTTTGCTGGTGGGAATGTAATCTTGTACCTCATTTTGGAAATCAATCTGGCAGTTTCTCAAAAAGTTAGGAATAGTGCTACCTCAAAATCCAGCTATACCACTCCTGGGCATATATTCGAAAGATATATGTTGTATGCTAACCCATACATCAAGGACATTTGCTCAACTATGTTCATAGCAGATTTATTCATAATAGCCAGGAGCTGGAAACAACATAGATGTCCCTCAAGTGAAGAATGAATACAAAATTATGGTATATTTACATAATGGAGTACTACTCAGCAATTAAAAATAAGGAAATCATGAAATTTACAGGCAAATGGATGGAAATAGAAAAGATAATCCAGAGTGAGGTAACCTAGAAGCAGAAAGACATGCACAGTATATATTCACTTAGAAGTGGATATTAGTTATATAATATAAGACATAAATACTAAAATCTATAGTCCTTAAAAAGCTAAGCAACAAGGAAGACCCTAGGGAAAATGCTTAATACTCATTCAGAAGGGCAAACAGAGTTGACATCAGAAGTAGGAGAAGACAGGGAACAGGACAGATGCCTTTCATAGCCTCTGAAAGATTCGACCCAACAGGGTATCGAAGCAAGTGCTGAGACTCATAGTCAATCTTTGGGCAGAGTGCAGGGAATCTTATGGAAGAGAAGAGGGAGATAGAAAGACCTAGAGGGGACAGGAGCTCCACAAAGAGAACCAAAGCCAGTAATTCAGGGGTCCTGCAGAGACTGGTGAATCAGCCAAGGACAGTGCAGGGAGAGAACCTATACCCTCTGCTCATATGTAGCCCATGGACAGCTCAATCTCCAAGTGGGTACCCTACTAAGGGGAACAGGGTCTACCTCTGACATGGACTCAGTGGCCAGCTTTTTGATCACCTCCTGGTGAGGTGGCCTAACTAGGCCACAGAGAAAGAGGATCCAGACAGTCCTGATAAAATCTGGTAGGCTAGTGTCAAATAGTAGGTGAGGAGGACCTCTGCTATCCGTGGACTATGGGAGAGACATGTGGGGAAAGGGAGGGTGGAGGGAGTGTGGGACAAGTAGGAGATGAGGGAGGGGGACTATAGCTGAGATACAAAGTGAATAAATTGTAATAAATAGTATTAAAAAAGAAAAAGTAAAAATAGAAAAAAAAAAAAAGAAAATTTAAGTCCAGCTGGGCATGGTGGCACATGCCTGTAATCTCAGCACGCAGGGAAGCCTAGGCAGGCAGATCTTTGTGAGTTCAAGACCAGAGTGGTCTGTAAAGGGAGTCCAGGACAGCGAAGGCTACACGGAGAATCTTTGTCTTAAAAAAAAAAAAAAAAAATCCATGTATGTTCACACTGGCTAATACAAAAATAACAACGATTGGTTTTTGTTTGTTTGTTTTGGGGCAACAGATACTCGAGATAATCAATAATATTTTAACTTACCAAAGATTAATAGTTTAAGTAAGTATTTAATAAACACTTATGAACAATACCATGAATATATGATATACGTAAACATTAGACAGCTGACAGAGTCACAGTGGAATGGGAAAACAATGTAAATTTGGAGAGAGAGGGAAAAGGAAAGGTGGAAAGTATAAATGTCTGTGAAAACATGCATATGAAAAGGAACATGATGTCACATCAGAGTTTGTAATCAACGGAATGAAATGAAAGCCATATGACTTCTGGAATATAGAGCCAATGGCTCGTCGGCTAAGAGCACACAGTGCTCTGGCAGAGGACTAATTTATATCTCTTAAGATAAATGAATCAATTTAATAAAGGGTGAAAGCTATGATTTGCTTATTAAGCCAATAGTTTTGATGACCCTAAGTAATCATAAATAACAATTGCCAACAGGATAAGAAAAACCATAGGAAGTGTATAATCTGGTTCATCTCTGCACATGGAAATTACTAATCTACATGGGAAAGTGGCAAGACAATATATTCTGGGTCATTAGAATATTTATCACCATATTCAGTGTGTCAATATATAATCATTTCTTTATAATATCCATATTTGAAAATTTATCATTTTTAGTCTGTGTTTTAGTAATATAAAATTTGGAATACGTAATAACACAAAACCGGTATTTAATGTTTTGTCTTGTCCACATTTTAGATCCCTTTTCAAACCTGCTTGACATCCAACATACTGCTGTAAGAGAAGTTTGATATGCAAATTGGTAAATCCAGGTATTAATGTCATTATATAATGTTATACCTGGTATATAATGTTATACCAGGTATATAATGTTGTACCTGGATATATATATATATTATTATTTTTAGCATAACTAATAGAAAGACCTAAAATATAATAAATATGAAAGGAAAAAGGTGATACTTTCTCTGATATATTATTATAAGAAAATGAATTAGAAAGTCGATAAACTTCTCTGAGAAAAATATCTTTTTACTGTATAATGGCTAATTACTCTTATTTCATGATACTGAGATTTAGGAACAGAAGCAATATTTGCTTCAGTTACAGTAAACAAGCAAGTAGAATTTTTCACAAAAAATTCCAGAACTCAGGCTGAAAACATTACTTTAGAAAGTCTATCATGAGTTCCTGATTAACTCCCTGTCACTGCAATGTCACACTGTTTTAGAGGTCAGTGAAATCCTTCTGAGTTGGAAAATGCTTGAAGCTATTTGCCCTACCTCGCGAAATAACTGCTTATATAGGTGACAATAATGTCAAGTGGACTTAAATGTTTAGAATCAGGGTTAACGAATGTCAGCAAAAATAGCATTGGGCAGATGATACATCTCATAGCTGAAGGATTATTAAAAGTAGTCACACGGTGTGCTAGGTCAAATCTAATCTCTCAAATAACAGTCTTCCTGATACAGAAATTGGGACCAGCTTTCATTTTTTTAAAAATTGATGTATTTCATTATAAATTACAGTTTATTCACTTTGTATCCCAACTGTAGCCCCCTCCATTGTCCCCTCCCAATCCTACCCTCTCTCTCTCACCTCTTCCCATGCCCTTTTCCCAGTCCAATAATAGGGGAGGTCCTCCTCCCCCTCCATCTGACCCTAGCTTATCAGGTCTCATCAGGACTGGTTGCACTGTCTTCCTTTGTGGTCTGATAAGGCTGCTCCCCCCTCAGGGGGAGGTGATCAAAAAGCCAGCCACTGAGTTCATGTCAGAGTCAATCCCTATTTCCATTACTATGGAACCCACTTGGAGACTCAGCTGCCATGGGCTACATATGTTCAGAGGCTCTAGGTTATCTCCATGTGGGGTCCTTGGTTGGAGTAGCAGTCTCAGAAAAGACCCCAGTGCCCAGATATTTTGGTCCTGTTGCTCTCCTTCTGGAGCTCCTGGGGGACCATCTTTCTAATGTACCTGTGACAGGGCACATTATTGACAATTTCCTCTTAGCCAAAGTAGAGAAACCTTTTATCACTACCTGTAAAGCACGCTGGGAAAAATCAACCTGAAGGACAGTTATAACATATTATAATATTAACTGTAGGAGAATGGATTTATCACTAGGTACATTTGTGTGGAGGATCTTCCTTTTGTGTGTGTGGAGCTGTAGACTGAATCCAGGCCTTGTGAATGTTGGTAAACACACTCTTCTACTGAGAGACTCCGTGGCCCCTCACTTAAAGAAGTGCTTACACGTACTGAGTTAAGAATAATTTTGTGTGGCTTAGAAATAGTTTTGTTTGACTTAGACTAGATATATGCAAGGTCTACTACAAATATGTTATATCTAGCAGAGAGAAGTCAATGTTGTTTTATGTACTTCTCAATAAAAGAACATGGTATCATAGTTTCTCAAGTAAGCGCCATCAGTTTAAGCAACAATTGAACATTTGAAATCCTTGGGCCAAAACCCTTCATACTACACCAAACAAAACAAGAGTTTCTTAAAAAGCACATGCATTTTGATGTGTGTAGCTGAATCCACAGAAAAGTGTTAATGCTGTACAAAGCCTCCATGCTCAGGTTTCTTTTCAGACTTCTGGGGAAGAAGAATGCTGTCTGGTTTGTTTATTCATTTGTCTTTTTTTGCTGCCATCTTGGCATCTCTCTCCATATTTGATCTATATACATAAGTATATATATATAGTATAACTTATAAAACTGTAAATATTGTACTACCTGTGCACTATTTCCATAACTTTGAGTGTCAAATAAAAACGGTCACTGAACAACACAGATATTTCAAATTATGTAAGAAACTTTACAACGTGTTTTATTTCTATTTGTTGCATGTACTTGTTTATTTGTTTATATGTGTATGCATATATATGGGTAGGCATGCGCTATGGCACATATGTAGATAGAGGCCAGGAGACAATTTGTGCCATTTCTCTGCATCTGCAACATGGGTGCTAGGGATTGAACAGAGGCTGTTAGTGCTGACAGCAAGTGCCTTTACTCAAGCCATCTCATGTGCTCAAAGGGGTCATTTTAAAGACAAAGAAAGGAAGGAAGGAAAGAAGGAAGAATAGAAGGAAAGAAGGAAGGAAGAAAAGGAAGGAAGGAAAAAAGAAAAGGAGGGAAGAAGAAAAGAAAAAAAAGGAGGAAAAGAAATGATTACTTCCAAGCTTAAAAGAAGACAAAGCCTATGATAATTTGATTTAGTTAATAAAATTTTAAAAATAATATAAGTTAGTTAGCAAACTGGAAATTCTAATTAGAAACATGTGGTTAGAAGGATATTAATTTTAGTGATGAATTTTTGGGTGGTATTTAAGTAGGAAGCCACATTTGTATGTTTTCTTCATTTTTAAGTCAAACGGAGTACATAAAGTAAACCAAAGTGCTCACTTTTGTTTACTCACTCTTGATTCTCTGTACAACATACTATCTGCTTCCTTCCCTCTAGATTAACAAAATCTTCTGATTATAACTTTTTTCAATTCCATTATGTATTTCTTAATGTCTTTCAAAACAAACCACCACTACCACCACCCCTTTTCTTTAGAGCAGAAACTTTTTTTTCTCTCCCAAAGGCTCTATTGTTTAAAAACACAATCTTTAAAATGGGTCTTTTCCAGTGCTAAATGGTCAGATCTAAAAAACACATACAAATAATATGGATTGGCCAGGATATATATACATATATATATATGTGTATATATATATATATGTATATATATATACACATATATATATGAATGTATGAATTACATATATACTTGTAATGACAATGTAAAAAAAGAGGCCATGAATTTGAAAGAGATTGGGGTGGATGTATGTGGGACAGTATGGTGGGAGGAAATGTAAAGGATAATTGTAGGTATATTATCATATGTAAAACAAAATTTAAAAATGAACATTAACATTCATGTGGTTTTAATAGCCAGATTAATTTCCTGATCAATGGAAAATTAATGCTTCTAACCATTGAATACTCACATGAGTATTTTTTAATTGTAGGAGGCATTCAAAACTTAGAAAGGAATATTACCAATCAAATGATTCTCCCTTCTTTTTTTACAGAGATTTGCCTACTGACTAAGGGCCGGCGCACTGCCAGTGTTCGAGCTGATACATACTGTCGTCTTTACTCCCTTTCGGTGGACAATTTTAATGAGGTCTTGGAGGAATATCCAATGATGAGACGAGCCTTCGAGACGGTTGCTATTGACCGACTAGATCGGATAGGTAATCTTTAGCTTTCCACTTCCCTCAAGCACAATTTAGTGTTACTTTCAAATTCTACTGCATAGATCCTTTGTTAGTTTGTGTGGAGGAAAAAAAAATAACAAATAGCTGTGTAGCAAATCACTGGTTAGAAAGATCTGAGGTGGTGCCAGATCCTTCTGAGTGCTCTGGATTGATTTGTTCATGTCTGTTTTTATTAGCTACACAAACTGATAACCAAAGTGAAACCACTTCAGTTTGAATCTTCAGGTAAAACACACTGATAGAAATTTTAGATAGCAGCAATAAAATAGCACTTAAATCCAATAACATAAGTCTGTATTACATTCCAAATTCATCATCTTTTTATCTTTAAGGGCCAGTTTTACTTTTATACTTACATTAAAAAGTTAAAAACCTGTATTGTTGGATACGTCAAAATGCTTGTAATACAGACTCAAATAAAATAAGCCTTTGTAGATATGCCCTACATAGATGTTTACTTTGCAAACATCAATGTTATGAAGTATGCCTTGCTACAAAATGAAAATATATTAAATATAACTTATTAGTTAGCTCAAGATTTGTGTAGTTTCCACAGCAAAGTAGGATCATGTTGTCTTGCTGTTAAATTTCCTCACTATCCTAGAATACACTGAAATATGATAGTATATATTCATTCTTCAAACCTTAACCTTTTTGTCCACCTTTTCTTTCCTTCCCCTGTTTCTTAGCATAGTTCTGCATGAGATCCACAACTCAGCTTAAACACTATTCCCTGTAAAAATGATTTTGGGCTTTCCACCACATACAAGTCTAAATTCCCTTGATGTGTTCTCCTATAGTCTCCTACATTCTCTTCTCATGGCACTTCCTTTGTTATGGTAACTGTTTTAGAAAAATACTAAATTTTATGAATGAAGAAAGCATCTCTAACTCACCATTAGTGTTGTAATACTTGGTCCGCAATGTGTGCATATTGAAGGGGGAGGGCGGAGGGAGGGAGTAAATATACCTGAAGCAGATGGCTTTGGGGGTCAGTTAGAAGTCAGCAAACAGGTGCATCAGGAGTTCACTCTTCCAAAGGTAAGATCTTACTCTAAGACAGCTTCTTGCTCATCTTTCTTTCCCTCTGCGTATGCCAGAATGGCAGATTCTAAATGATGTAAAGTAAAAGCACTATGTGGACCTTATCACTGGGCACAACAAACATTCTAAAAGTTCACACAGACAACTTAGCGAGTTAACAGGACATAGTTATCCAGAGAGATGGAGCCCAAAAAATAAGAAGACATTCCTGAAACTAGGATTTGAAGACAACCTAAGTGTTTGTTATATGAATGTTCGAGTGATTTCTGTTTGAGACTGAGTTATTAAACCAAGTGGACATCATTAGATAAACTATTGTAGTTTAGCATATTCAGTAGTTTCTATTAATCTGGTTCATCTTCATTCTCTTCAAAATTATAACTTCTCAAGAAAATTACACAAAATGGTTTCATTCAATAGTATAAGTAATAACATTGCTAGTAAGCACCGAATATTTGTATTTTTGACACTGAAAAAAATCTACCAATTTTAATTCTTTCCATGGATAAAGATACCTTAATTATGAAACACAGAGTGTTCAAATACAAAGTAACAATGTGCATCTCAATCTCAATATCAAATAAACATCTGTATTCATTATCAATACTAACAGAAGAGCCTTTGGAAAATTAGAGGAGCGTTGAGGAAAGAAGCTATACCGATTTTGACAATGATTTAAAATAATCACTTTCCCCAGCATCCAAGAAAATTATCATAATGCACCTTGTTGAAAATATACTCAGTTATTTTTGAAATGATACTATTTAGGAGTGGAGCATAAGTTATTCATTTTGCATTTACCGTGCTCATTTGGGTATAATTTTTCTTTTGCATCTGCGTGTTCTTACTTTTGTGTGTTTTTACTTTTTTATTATTGAAAATAGATTCTTTTTGCATACAACCGCATCCTCACCACAGTTTCCCCTCCCACTACTCCTCCCAGCTACCCACTCCCTCTCCTACCCCGAGATTCAGGCCCCTTCCTCCCTTCAGAATAGAGCAGGCCTCCAAGATACAGCAACCACACAAGACAAAACGAAATATAATAAGACAAGGCAACCCAATAGGAGAAAGAGTCCCAAGAGCAGACAAAATTTCAGACACATCCGCTCTCACAGCTATAAGTCCCCCCGAGCTAACAGCCACAGTGTATGTGCAGAGGCCCTGCTGCAGAGCCCTGGAGGCCCCTTGCTTGCTCTGTGAGCCCTTATGCGCCCTGCATAGTTTATTCAGCGGGCCGTGTTATCGTAGTGTCCTCTGTATTTTTATTTTATTTCTTTACCAACGTGCTGTTGATTCTAATTGGGATTATGCCAGGGAATGCTTATCAATTGCAAAACTCTCAAAAAAAAAAATGAGAGGAAGTAGAGCTAACACTCATTTGTGTCCTGGAGTGAGCTGAGGGGCACAGAGCTCGGCGCGCCCCCTCCCATCCTCGGGGCCACCGCACAGGAGAGAAGAATGATCATGAGTTGATTCTCAGTGCGCCAGCACGTAAGCATTGCCTGAGGAAATCTGCTTGCAAATGGTAAAATCTGGACCCCACATCAGGCTGTTCACATTTAATTGGCATGCACTGACAATCATGATGTCTTGCAGCTCCAGAGATCAGAGAAAACAGTCAGCTAGAGTTAAGAATCATTGGTACCTGGAACTGGTCAAACGCTGAATCTCTG
Organism: Psammomys obesus; assembly: GCF_907164565.1. NCBI lineage: Eukaryota > Metazoa > Chordata > Mammalia > Rodentia > Muridae > Psammomys > Psammomys obesus. The sequence goes on from NW_026587216.1 coordinate 8,748,938, forward strand.
AAAAAGTTCAAGAAACTGTGTATAAAACAGTGTCTGACTTGATGATCTGGGGAGGGTTGATATGGGGGTAGGGGCTCCCCTTTTCGGGGGGAAAGGGAGAAGGGAAGGGAGAAGTGACTATGAGGAAAGGAGGGAGGAGCCGCTCTTGGGATGCAAAGTAAATAAACTGAAATAAAAATAATTTTAAAAAGAAGAAAAAATAAAAATAAAACGATCTGATTCAGTGATCTGTGTCTTGTCTGAGGGACCATCTTTCTTACAGGCACCAAGATGATATAGATGAAGCCAATTTGTTAACTATAGCAAAGGCTTCATAATCAGAATTCTTTCCTGTCTTTACAGCCACTTTACTTCCTAACCCAAATTTATTTGTTCATAATTTATTCACCTTATATCTCGATTGTAGCCCCATCCCTCATCTCCTCTAGGTCCCACCCACCCTCCCTCTTCCCATCCATCCCCTCCTGTTGTCCTCAGAAAGGGGTTGGGGGGGACCGCCTCCCCTACCATCTGACCCCAGCCTATCAAGTCTCATCAGGACTGCCTGCATCCTCTTCCTCTGTGGCCTGGGAAGGATACCCCAACAGGGGAGGTGATCAAAAAGCAGGCAACAGAGTCCATGTCAGAGACAACCCCTGCTCCCCTTATTAGAGAACCCACATGGAGCCTAAGCTGCTATGGGCTACATCTGAACAGGGGTCTTAGGTCCTCTAACCCAGATTTCTGAGCTGTGATCATAACCTTGCCATGTCATAAATATGATGAATACATCTACTTCAGGATCTTGAGCACTAGACAAATGGTTCTACTTAAAGCCTTTTGTTGCCTTGTCTGAAAGCAACACTCCAGTGTTGGCTCTCACTCTCCATTGCCTTGCCTTGCAAACACAACTTGAAATTAAAAATAATGATTCTAGACCCAGCCTGACCCAAAGACGCCTTTTCCTCTATCCCTCAAATAACTCTCCTATAAAACGTCTACATTTCCTCTAGAAAGCAGTTTTCATTTTTGCCATCTTTAGTCTTTCCAATTTTTCTTAAATAGAGGGTGAGATTTCTAAGCAGATGCAAAATTATACATGAGGCAGAAATTTTATTTCTGTTTGGTTGTGACAGATTGAGTTCTTGACTTCTAAACCCATTGGTCCTAACGGTGACATACATCACCCTGGAGCAGTCATTCTTGCGTGACTTTATTAATTCTTTCCAGCCTGTGTAAATGCCTTTTTTTTTTTCCTTTGCTGATAGGCAAGAAAAACTCCCTTCTCCTGCAGAAGTTCCAGAAGGATCTGAACACTGGTGTTTTCAACAACCAGGAGAATGAGATCCTGAAGCAGATTGTGAAACACGACAGAGAGATGGTACAAGCTATCCCTCCGATCAACTACCCTCAAATGACAGCCCTGAATTGCACATCTTCAACCACAACCCCAACCTCCCGCATGAGGACACAATCTCCACCAGTCTACACTGCGACCAGCCTATCTCACAGCAACCTACATTCGCCCAGCCCCAGCACACAGACACCCCAACCCTCAGCCATCCTTTCACCCTGCTCCTATACCACGGCAGTCTGCAGTCCTCCTGTACAGAGCCCCCTGACCACGCGAACTTTCCATTACGCCTCTCCCACTGCTTCCCAGTTGTCACTCATGCAACACCCACAGCAGCAGCTACAACAGCAGACTCAGCCGCAGCCGCAGCCACAGCCGCAGCAGCAGCCGCAGCCGCAGCCGCAGCCACAGACACCTAGTAGTTCCACACCGAAAAATGAGGTGCACAAGAGCACGCAAGCGCTTCACAACACCAACCTGACCAGAGAAGTCAGGCCCCTCTCGGCCTCGCAGCCGTCCCTTCCCCACGAGGTTTCCACTATGATCTCCAGACCTCATCCCACTGTGGGCGAGTCCCTGGCCTCCATCCCTCAGCCAGTGGCAGCAGTCCACAGCACGGGCCTTCAGGCAGGGGCTAGGAGCACAGTGCCGCAACGTGTCACCTTGTTCCGACAGATGTCCTCGGGAGCCATCCCCCCAAACCGAGGAGTTCCTCCTGCACCCCCACCACCAGCAGCTGTTCAGAGAGAGTCTCCGTCAGTCTTAAACACAGACCTAGAGGCAGAAAAGCCACGTTTTGCTTCGAATTTATGATTCTTGCTGATTGTCAAAGCAGAAAAGAAATACTCTTAATAAACAGAATATTCTCAGATATTATTTTATTCTATCTCATGATAGATCCCTATAGCCTATTCTGAAAAGATATTTTAGACAGCTCCTGCCTACATGCAAATGTAAAAACATATATACATATACAATTTAATATACACACACATATATATCTAAATACCCAAGAAATCATTCAAAAGACTTGTATAGCATTCAGTGTTACATTTGTTCCTTTCTTTAAAACCATTAAAGGATTTAACATGTTGTTGTAAGACAATTGATTTCTAATCTTTTACTTAATTCCTTTGCTATATGTATTTCCCCTTTTTATGACGAGTTCTTGGAATCAAGGGAACAAAACTCTGATTTTAAAAAAGGCAACTCCAATTAGTTCCAGAATAGCACCAATCAAAACTTTCTTTCATTAGCTCTGCCTCTGCATCTAGATTGTTAATTTTGCGGGATTCACTAAACTAATCCCGGTTTATAGCTCTAAATTGTATTTTGGTGCTTTAAATTTTGAGTTAAGTAAAGGAATACACTCCATGCACAGCCACTATAAGAGACTAACATTGCCACTGTTAAGGCTTTCTCTAACCTCAAACATGTTCCTTGATTTCTGCAAAAGGGTGAGGAGGTATTTGTCGTCATGTGTTATTGGACTTTTACCAAGACTCAGTCAATGTTAGTTGTAAATAACATTTCCAACCCAAATAAATGTAACTATTCTGTATTGTATAAAGGTAAAAGTCACTAAGAATTTAGTTTTGTTGCTTCACTTCAGAAGTTAGAGTTTTAAATTTCACAGAACCTAATAATTGTGACAATTGTTCAAATGTAATGCAATGGCTTGAGACCTACAATATTATTTTAACCTGCAATATTTTATGCAAAATTGTATGCTTGAATCTACAAATTGCTTGTATTACACCAAAAATCATTACTTTTCTTCCTTCTTAACATAACCAAGCATCTGAAACTAGTCCTGGCATGCTTTTTGGGGCAAAAAAAAGAAAAAAAGTAGATTCAAATCAATTATTGTAAGAAATGGCTTACAGTATTTCTCACTTCTAGAAGAGTATAATAATTCAATAATTGCCTCTTTTAAAATTCTTATAAGGCTGACTTGGATCTCTGACTTAAATCTAGAAGTGAGGTTTTCGCTTTAATTTAATATTATTACTGTTATTATCATTTAAATGATTATTTGCAAATCACAGCTTGGTTTGGAGTTAAATGTGTTGTGTCTTCATGTTAGTTGGTAGTTTACTGTGATGTTAATGTGAAGAAATAAATATAATATATCATCACATCTGTTTGGAAATACACATTTTGCCCTATGTATATTGTAACTAAGCAGTTAGTAAATCTTAAGGCATGTGGTAACCAACATAGTCCTTAGATAAACAGGAGGTTTGCTCTTCTAAATGTGCTGAAAGTAATGTGGACCTGGTGACAGAAAGCAGGGGCGAAGCTGAGCTGTCTGCAAGCATTGTTGTTTGTTCATTTGTTTCCTTAATTCTTTCTGTGAGCATCAGCCTCTTCTAGAGAAGTCCTTTAGTGATTATGTGTGTTTACTGCATCCCACACACGTGGTTGATGACTGGAACACAATGTCTGACTTCTGACAGTAACTCGGGAGAGTAACCTGGAGTGGTGGGCTTTGGGAGCACAGGTACTGATGATCCATTTAAGAACACACATTCTGTTAGGACAGGGCCTCCAGATAGACTTGAGGACAGAGGACAAAGGCAGAAGCAAGAGCTCTAAAGTGGATCTGTGTTAACTGTTAAGCCTTTGAGGAATCTAACACCTATGAAACCAAAATTAGTTGTCATGCTTAATTGCCAACAGATCCTAACTTGTGTGGAAGCAATCAGCAATGCTTGGCAATGTGATATTATTTAATACTGACATGCTGGTGACCAATGACAGACTGTTGGAAATAATGTAAGAGAGAAATTGTTCAGCCTACCTAGAATCTATGGGAATATTGCAAGACCATTTACATATCAATACAAAACTCCTTTATTTTATTAAAATATAAAAGTTAGCTTCTTATTAAGATCATGCTTTAGTCTTTTAAATTATTAAAGGTTTACATTTGACAGGATTAATGGGTTTGGTAGTAAAGTATTTTTATATATAAATTTTTTTAGCACTGTTGGGAAACATCAGCAAAATTGAATTGCATGGTCATTCAGTGCAACCATAAAATTTTTATTCACTTTGTACTAGAATGAACAAAGAACCCTAAGCTTTATATGTTCATCTAAAAAAATGGTACAGGGTAAATTATATACACATATGTATGAATGTATATATATGTATATTTAGATCAAGGAGAAAGTGACTGATGTTTCTGTAATATAAAGGTACAGTGCTAGGAGAACATGACCTTTTTTTCTCTGTACATAGTTAAACTCAGGTGTGGAGTTTTAATCTATACAGAAAGAACTGTATTATGGTATTTTGCTGCTGAGGAGATAGGACAGTGGCTGAACTTTACCACTGTATGATCAGCGAAGAGTTAGAGTATTTCTTTTGTCTTTGCTCAAAGCCATACATATATAAATATACAAAGATTATTAATAAATCCAACAGAAAATAAACCAAAATTATGAATATTTTTTGTTGAACTCTAATCAAATATTTTGACTTGTTGATGAGTACAGATTTGCTTATCTTTCTGTCTTTGTATAATTTCCAAGAAGATTTGTTCTTGAAAATCACCATACAATTATTACAGACATTCTAGTATGAAAATAATTTAAATAGCATATGGATTTTCCAGTCATCCCTTTGTGGATTTTCCAGTCTTCCCTTTGTTTTAGTTTTTTTCCATACAGTAAAATTTGTTTATTTTGTTCCTTACTCTATGCATCTTTAGTATGTGGTGTTTGTCCAGTTTTAAAACACAGCCATGATTATATTACTGGATATGAGGATGATGTTGAATTATGTACATGATTATGTACATGAAAAGGCCTCTGAGAGAGTCCAATGAGTATAAATAGTGAAGCACTCTTAAACACAATGAAGATAAAATTGTGGTTTTAACTGGTTGTCCTTCTCAAACACACAGCTCCAGATCTCTATGACCTCTCCATAAGTGAATAAGTACCAAATGGATGTCATTCTGCTTTTACAATGGCGATTCTACCACTTGCAGACTTAAATGAACATGGTATTTTCAGGACACTGCAAAGGAAACAGTCAAGTTATTCTAACAATTCTTATAGGATATGAACAATTTAAACAATATGATGAGCTTAAACTTTTAAATCCATTTTACTGCAAACAGAATTACTTATGATTCAAAGTATAAATCATTTCTATTGTCTTTCAGAGTTATTGTGTAAAATATCTTCATATATTTTTTATGACTTATGTTTTTATCTGGCAATTTTACTATCATTGTTCCTTTGTCTCTTACTTTCCCTATTTTCATAATATTAAACTAGATGACCAAGATTTTTCTCACTTCTTACCTCGTCCAGCCTTGTAGAGCATGTCAGGCAATGCAAGTGTGGATGTGTTGTTCATATTCACTACCCTAACAAACATCTACTATATGCTAGGTGTGTCAACCTAAAAATTTATAAGTCTGTGCCATGAGAAACATGTATGGCTAGAACATCATTGGGAAATGAGCTATACTGAATTATGAATAGTCAAAGAATAGTTCTGAATATCATACTTTCAACTGAACATGTGGCCAAATGACACCTGAGCTCTTTAACTTTATTCAAAATAGTTCCTGAAATATTTCAAAATGGTATTGGAGATTTTCTTTCAAAGATTTTTTTTAATAGATTTTAGGGTTTTTATAATTGATGAGGTCATTTGAAAATAGTGACTTTCTAAAGCAATTTTATTTCACTTTTAAGAAATAATATCCTGACCACAGTTTCCCCACCCTTCTCCCCTCCCAGCCTCTCCCTGGGCCCCCTCTTCCCCAGATCCCACACACACCTCCCTTCAAAAAAGAGGAACATTTTTATTGTTGTGTGGTTTTTTTAAGGCAAATAATGAATTGACTATAAAAGACAACCTCAGTATTAAAAGTAATGCAACAACTGTAAAAAAAGCAAAAACAAAAAACAAAAAAACCCTTTGCCTAACTTCAGAAAAGATCCAAGTTCATATCAAGCCAATCTTCCATCTCTCATTTTGGAGTTTTTAAATAATGGCCATATGCTTATTGCTGTCCTTCCCTAAGATAATTGATATCTTCATGAGCAGGTCATTTTGGCCTTGGTCACATTTTTAGCTGGTGAAGTAACCTATCTTTCACCACAAAGGAGCCCTTCATTCTAACTCAAAGAACATGTCAGTGATTTTTGAACACTTTCCTGCTTTACCCTTTGTACGTTTCTCTCAATAAAATGTCATGATTACCTTCTCTTCATATTGAAATAGTCTTTCTCTGACACAAAGTAATGAGGTATAAAGATAATTTTTCAAACAAATCCAGAATAGCATTGAGATGAATAGTATACTTGTCCCATGTACAAAACCTTATGTCCCAGATAACTCAAAACATGACAAATAATATTTTATAAAATCAAATTTATTATGCTAACCATGACCCAATTATTCTCATTTTAAATTAAGACAGGACCCAAACCCACTCTTACATGACTGTGCCTCTCTCATCTCACCATAATTCTACTCCTTTTTCCTTAGCCAAAGGTGGGTGTGTAATGACAAATGAAGACTTGAAAGATTTTGTTGAAAGAAGTCTTGCTAAGACTTGCAACTGATGCATCATGAGACTTGTTTAAAGATGCTATTAAAAGAAAAGCTATGCAAGTCTATGAATTTATTTTCAAGATAGTAGATGTAGAGAAAAACAACTGTATTAAGAATAAATTCTGAAGAAAGCATCTATATGCAATGCTAAAGGAAATGTGCTTCTAAACTATGAATGCTTAACAGAATTTGGCCCAATAATATTGCTTTTTTAGTCAATTGATTATAAGCATATAACTGTATCATCAATCTGAATGTTAATTGGATGTTGGAGGAAAAAAACAATAGAAATTGTGACAATTCCAGAAAGCTTCTCAAGGATTTTACTAGAAATGTTGGACACTTTGCAAATGATCAGTCATGGATGTTATAGAAGAATTTTGGGTATTATTTCAGAATAGTCTTTCTTTCCTTTAGGCAAGTGATTCTCAATCTATGGGTCATGACCCCTTTGAGGGGTCAAACAACCCTTTCATATGAGTAGGCTAGTACCATCACAAACACAGATATTTACACTATGATTCATAACGGAAACAAAATGAATATTATGAAGTAGCCATAAAAATAACTGTATGGTTGGGTTCACCACAACTGGACATACTGTATAAACAAGTAGCAGTATTAGGAAGGTAGAAAATTACTTTAGTTGTAATGTATTATAATTGTTCAACTGACCAGTTGGCATGTCTCCATGCCAGGAAATGAGGTTGTGTCTTTAAAATCTCAAGCAGCTTAGAAAACCTATCTCAAGGGTTTCCTACCTATCAAATCTACACACCATGTTTATATAAAAGAAATATTCCTGTGATAACAACAGGATTATGATTTCTGGCAAGACAATTTTTATATTCTAATGGCATTATATATCATAAACTATGAATCCATTAAAAGTTTCATGGGGTTACTATGAATAAGTACACAATGTCACAGAAAATTTGTAAGTAAGCCATCAGCCCTTTATATTACATATGAACAGGAAAGAAAGAGGGACTGGCCACCAACTAAAAAGAGAAAGACTGAACATTTCAGTTCCTAATCATTTTTTAAATGTATAGTTGTGGTTAATTTTCTTCCAGCCTTGTCAAGAATTGAGACCTAACTCACAAACAATGTCTATAGGCCTTAGGTTCCAAAGCAAGCAAATTAAGAACATGGGAAATATAAAGTGCAAGGCCATCCAGTTCAGGTTAAGAACGAGGAAAGATGAATATCAGATGGAGGTCTGAAAGCATCATTCAGTGCTCTAAAGACAAATAGAAACATAACACTGACCTGAGTAGGAAGACTTTTAAAACATGTAACAGTAAGTTTGTAATTGTGTATGGGGCTTAATGTTGTCATCACTTAACATCACTCACTATATGAATTACCTGCAGTGTATTTCTGTAGATTATTTCCTCCCTGTAGGCCTTTCTCCCAGTCTACTCCATAACTGTCTTGAATGATATTTAAAAAAAATACTCAAAAAGTCATGTGCTTTAAAATATACCCCTAAAATGGGTACTTCAAGCCAAAATAGACATTGTATGTTCAGTCATAAAATATGAATAAATTAAAAAGAGGTATAAGGGGTTAATCTGAAATTGCATTGAAAATACACAGGTGGTAAGCTGGGTGTGGTGGCACACATCTTTAATCCAGGCAGCTCTTTGAGATCTAGGACAGCCTGCTCTACACAGTGAGTTCCAGGACAGCCAAGGGTACACAGAGAAACCCTGTCTCAAAAAGGAAAAAAAAAATACAGATGTGGAAGAGGAAGGGGTAATCTTCAAGACTGAGCTTCAACTTCTCAGAAATAAAGGAGAGAGAAGGAACACAATGGGGAAACCAACAAGATCCACATTTTCAGATCTAACCTTGCAACCTTTCTGAACCATACGATGGTAATGACATCAACACAAATTCTAAGCACAGTGTGGTTCAAGAACAGTGTGGTTACTGAGGAAAGGGATAATGATGAGAGAATCCAGAATGGAGTTAGGTCAAATATGTGCCTGATTTGTTGGAAAGATACCCACAAACAAACAAAACAAAACAAAGGCAGCTTTTCACTCCAGACAGAGGCAAACCTATCAACAGGAAAAGCATGGGGTGGTAAACATAAAAGCCTTCAGATATACAAATGCTTGAATGGCCTCTGAAGTACCATGGTGACAGGGTTTCCCAGCATCTCACTGATACCATAATGGTATCAGCACTCACATAGAACTGCATGTCAAAGGTGCATCTCCTCTTCCACACATGCAAGAGCCAGCTTCTTTCTGACAAGGATGTTAGCATTTTTTTAATTTTTATTTGTTTGTTTATTTTTACAATTTATTCACTTTGTATCCAGGCTCTATTCCCTTCCCTCATCTCCTCCCAATCCCATCCCTCTCCCTCTTCTTCTATGCTCCTCCCTAGTCCACTGACTCATCAGGACTGGCTGAGATGGCTCAGCTATTAAAGGTTAGGCTCACAACCATAAATGTTAGCCTTTTTTCTTACCATTATAATCAGTAGCATTCTTCATATAGAGAGCTTCAACTTAGCAAGTCCCATACTTAGATGGTGAGAGTGTATATGGGAATAGTATGACAAAGGTTTGTCCAATGTAATTGTCTCACAGCATGTACTCTTTGATTTCTAAATTATTTTAAAGGTTCTTCATTAATTGTATTCATGCTGTAGGTAAAACGTATTTCTAAATAAATATCATATTTTGTTCTACCAATACAAATATCAGTACAGAAGAAGGAACCAGGATAAAATTTTCACTGTATAAGTAGGCTTGAGAAGTACAGTCATCAGTGTTGATGGGCAAGGATATTTCTTCCAATAACATTCCTACTGGTGAACATTTCAATCTTTTTTTTTCCTTTTTCTTAACTTCATATTTCTCCTGGTTTTCTTTCCTTCTTTTTCTACCCCTCTATCTCTAGTTTTCTATTACATGTTGTTTTTAATTTTTTACATTGCCATATAATCCTGGCTATTCTAGAATTCACTGTGTAGACCAAGTTGCCCTTAAACTTTTGGAAATCCTCCTGTTGCCTTAATGTTTGGATTATAGGTGCATGCCACCATAACAGATGGAAAGAATAGTTTCTATGAGACGGTAAAAAAAAAAGTATTTGACTTAGAATAAATAAAGTGATGAACAGGAAAATTACCAAGCAGAGGGAGAATCAGATTCATTTGAACATATCAAACTGGACTGACTATATTTTTCCACAAGTTTCTTATCACCAGATTTGTAAAAATTTGAATGTGATTATTAAGAATTATCTTTAGGAACATGGCTCCTATTGAAGACATATTCCCAGTTAATGAAGCTTTCACATTTCTATTGGGAACTAGATGTGTAGCCAGAGGTATTCAAATGGTAACATCTAAAGGATATCCAGTGGTCCTTTTAGATGTACTGGTTTTTCTATGCTGATTTGAACTCCTGCTATTTGGCCACGTTGTTTCCTTTTGCTTGTTTCAACTTTATATATATATATATATATATATATATATATATATATATATATATATATATATATATATATATATATATATATATCTTTAAGTGCATATTAAGCTATTATTTCTGCATCTTGTTTAGGTTTTTATCAACTAATCAGATTCATTCCTTGAATAATGAAGTGTGTCAAGAAATATTCTTGGTATTATGTATATAACTATGATTTAAAAAACAAAAATTTGGAGCTAGAGAAATGACTCAGGGGTTAAGAACATTTACTGCTCTTGTAGTGGAGCTGGGTTTAGTTTGAACTCTTCACAACTGCTTGTGATCACAGTTCCAAGAAATCAAGGGATCTAGTGTCCTCTTCTGTACTCTAAAGGGAACCATAATGCACATAGTATACACGCATACATGCAGGCAAAACCCCGTGCACACAAAAACACAAAGATCTTTTCTTCTTAATTTAAAAAAAAAAAGTGAACAAGAAGTGTTGTGGTCCTATTAAGTTGATGTCTTTAAAGAAAGAAAAGGGATGATAAACAAGTCAGGAAAAGCATGGATAGTGGAGAAAGTTTTGGAGGAAAGGGATGCAGGGGAGGGCTATAGACTGCTGGGAAGAAGGACTGGGCAGAGGTGCTGGTTTCAGTACCTTGGTCAAGGGTTTTCAAGAGAGAGAGAGAGAGAGAGAGAGAGAGAGAGAGAGAGAGAGAAAGAAATGAACACTAAGCAAAGGCTGCAAACAAACAGATTATCTGATAGTCCATTGTCTTTCTGTGCCTTGCTACTGAAACAGTGACACATGGATTGGCAACATTAGGGATTTGTATTAAATGCAAGATCCTGGGCCTGATGACACACAAGCAGGAAATGTGCTTTCTAACAGAGTCCTGGGATAGTCACATGCATTTTACGGTTGAGAAGCATAACCATGGTAAAGTCCTAGGGGAGGAAAGTGAACTTTCAAGTATATGGACATTTCCAGGAATGTTACATCACAATAAAAGGTTTTGGCTACACAGGAAGAGTAAGGGGGCCTCTGATAAACATACAGATCCTGAATGTCATAGTCAATTTTACATGTCATCATTTTACCCTGGACAGTACTTGCTTTGATTTACACTCTTTTTCCAAGCCTGCCTCCTGATACTTCGATTGAAACAAAAAAGAAATAAATGGGTAAATGTTATGTTATAATTTCCTCATTTCCCTGTCTTGCTATCACAGCCGTCAATGTTTCTAAATCTAACATTAACCTGATATTCCAACTACTGTTTAATGTTAACAACCTCGCATTCTCATTGTAAAAATAAGTTGTCCAATGTCCTGTAAGTGCTTCTATTTCCCCATTAAATCTACACACCTGCAGTGTTTTGAAAGTCTGGCTATATTGACTGGTTCTACTATCTACACCTGTGTGTTTGCTAATTACATAGTTATGTAACCTCTCAGTTTATTTTATTACTCCGTGTGTGTGTGTGTGTGTGTGTGTGTGTGTGTGTGTGTGTGTGTGTTATGCATGGGTGTGTGCAGGTGTGCATACCCATAATTGTACCTGTAGAGACCAGTGATCAACATCTGATGTCATTCTCTATAGCTCCCTACCTTGTTAAAGAGGGTTTCTCATGAAACCTAGAGGAATGCTTCTCTCTTCTTCCCAGCACTACCAGATACAGATCTTTATATGAGTTCTAGGGACCTGACTCAGATAATCATGATGGCATAGCAATCACTCTACCCACTGATCTATTACTCTAGAAAGACAGAGCCGACCGATCAGGTACAGAGACGGAGGCACAGAGAGATGTCTGAGTATGTGTGTGAGTCTACCTGCCTGAGCAAGCACACATGCTACTATACATCTGTAATCAGAGGAAAAACTTGGGTGTTGCTCCTTGCCTTTCCATTTCCTTTATGGTGAGTTTTCTTCCCTTGCTGCATTAGCTAGGCGAGCTGGTTCACTGGAGCTCTGGCTACTCTTTGTCTGCCTCTATTTTCCCATAGGACACTGGGATTGGAGACACTTGTGTGCATCCAATTTGTCATGTAGATTTTGGAGATCTTGTCACAGGTTATCCAACTTGTGTAACATGAGATTTTTGACCACAAAACCGTCACTACCTACCTGCCATTAATTTTCTTAAATGGAGAGAGTGAGAGACAGACAGAGAGGGAAGGAGAGTGTATACAAGAGAGATAGATCAACAGTTAAAAATACCCACATCTCTTGCAGAGGACAACTCTATTCCCAGCACCCATGATTTAAGGCATCTCTCAGCCACCTGCCACTCTAGCTTCAGAGAGCACCTGTACAGATACCCACATACCTCTACACAGACTCACACATACACAAAATTTAAATAAATTTTAACTATTATTGAAATGAAGATTGGTATATAATTTCTATCTTATTGGGGTAGATATGGGAGTACTATAAGGGAAATTGTACAAAATGTTTCACTCCAGTGTTGGCCTACATTCAGCACTTTATGTGCAATAAGGAGAATTTTCTAAGTCATGACACATGAATTGTATGGGATTGACCTGTGATAACATTAACCTCCCCATGGAAAGAGCTACACATGAAAGTCAGCTTCCTTTCCAGAGGAACCGAGACCTAAATTCAGGGTAATATTTATTTGGGTCACAGGCTCCAGGGTTTAGTCCTGGTGTAATACTACCAGGTGAGTTTCTGGGCAGGTAATACTACCTACTCAGTAGTCTTGATGCCAGCCAATCAGAGGACGATGAGGCTGTTTTCCCCTTTGTATACTTAGAAATGTATTCCTTGATTGGCACTGAGTCCAACAAAAGTCTCCTTGCACCAGGAGTATGTGATGCTAGAGTGATAGTATGTTCTTCCTGCTTCTTAACATATATGGTGTGACAATAGAAATTGCTTGAAGTCTATTATATGAAGAGCTGAGCTCCAACCTTTCCATAGTTAAATGTTGGAGCCCCACCTCTTCAAAATATGAATCTTGTGCACAATAATCATCACGTTGGTAAAGTATGATGATTTAAAGATGTGTGCATGTGCCTATATACATTGCCATTTGGCTACAAACCAGGCCATATCTTCTGTGTGGCTTATTTAGGAAGAAACAGTTTTCTAAAAGATACCACATCAAGGTTTATCTTTCTTGGATATGCATGTCCTTTTTCAGAGCTGTTTGGTGTGATGAAAAGGTGACTGCCATGTAAGAGAAGCTCTATAAGTGTCTAAAAGTGGTCTAACTCATCAAGCTTATAGGAAACATCTTGAAGTGAGATTTGACCTTCTTGCTCTATATTTTCTGAAAGTAGCTTTTATTTGGTAGATATAATTCTCAACTTGGAGACATTTTGCTGAATAAGATTATCCCTTCTAGTTCTTTCTGAACTCTGACTGACTTGTTTCAACTGAGCTGTTCTGATGTAAGCTACAGATGCAACCTGGCTTCTCACTAGGTCTCTGATTGCTCTGCTTGGCCTCAAGTTAAGTTGGAAATTTGTTCTAATTTTCTGGCTCCTCCTTCTCCTCTGACTTCAATGTCCACTGCATGAACTCAACTCCATTCACTGCACTCACTGCACCAAACCCAACTCCACTGTACTGAACTGACTGAAACGACTCTCCCTGCGCTGCTCTTAAATAACCTTTCTCCTGAAAGTTGGGCATATAGTATCTCTGGCTCATTCTTTCAAATCTTTCTCTGATTTGTCACACTTTCTGCCCCTCAAATACATGTCATTGTTTGGGATTAAAAGCATGTCCTAAAGTCCAGCCAGAGATATTAAAGTTATAAACTAAGAGCATGTCTACATTCCACCCAGATCACACTGACCTAGAAAGTCTTTGGGTGTAATCAGAGCAGCCATGTTGCTGGATTAAAATTACTCTACAGTCTTTAAATTATGAATCTTGCTAGCCAGTTAGGACTTATGGAAGTTATATGATAGCATTCTGTCTTTGGAACTTGTACTTTAAAATAACCTACTATACACCACAAAATTTGAATACCTAAATGAAATGGACACTTTTCTTGATCTATTCCACTTACCAAAGCTGAATAAAGACCAGGTGAATAAATTAAACAGTCCTCTATCCCCCAAGGAAATAAAAGCTGTCATCAAAAGTCTCCCATCCAAAAAAGCCCAGGGCCAAATGGTTTCAGTACATAATTCTATCAGACCTTAAAAGAGATAACTCCAATACTCTTCAAACTATTGTACAAAATAGAAATAGAAGGAACATTACCAAACTCATTCTATGAAGCCACGGTCACCGTGATACCTAAACCTCACAAAAACCCCACAAAGAAAGAGAACTTCAGGCCAATCTCTCTTCTGAACAATGATGCAAAAATACTCAACAAAATACTCACAACTGAATCCAAGAACATATCAAAGATATCATCCACTATGACCAAGAAGACTTCATTCCAGGTATGCAGGGGTAGTTCAATATACAGAAATCCATCATTGTTATCCACCATATAAAGAAACAGAAATTAAAAAAAAAAAAAACATGATCATCTTCTTAGATGCTAAAAAAAGCATTTGATAAAATCCAACATTCATTTATGTTTAAGGTCCTGGAGAGATCAGGGATACAAGGCACATACCTAAACATAGTAAAGACAATATACAGCAAGCCTATAGCCAACACCAAATTAAAACAGAGAAACTTAATAAACAAGCTTTCCAGTCAAGAGAGAGAGAGAGAGAGAGAAAGAGAGAGAGAGAGAGAGAAACTCAAATGATTCCCACTGAAATCAGGGACAAGGCAAGGCTGCCCACTTGCTCTATATCTCTTCAACATAGTTCTTGAAGTCCTAGCTAGAGCAATAAGAAAATCAAAGGAGATCTAGGGGATCCAGTTTGGAGAGGAAGACATCAAAGTATCACTATTTGCAGATGTTATGATAGTATACATGAGTGACCCCAAAATTTCAGCCAGGGAACTTCTACAGCTGATAAACACCTTCAGCAAGTGCTGGATACAAAATTAACTCAAAAAAATCAGTAGTCTTCCTGTATACAAAAGACAAATAGATTGAGAAAAAAATTAGGAAAACAATACCCTTCACAATATCCACAAAGTACATGAAGTACCTTGGTGTAACTCTAACCAAGCAAGTCAAAGACTAGTATGAAAAAATTTCAAGCTCTGAGGAAAGAAATAAAAGAAGATATGAGAAGATGGAAAGATCTTCCATGCTCATGGCATGACAGGATTAACATATTAAAAATGACCATGTTACTAAAAGCAATCTACAGATTCAATATAATTCCCATCAAATTACCAACACAATTCTTTACAGACCTTGAAAGAAAAATTCTCAGTTTTATATGGAAAAACAAGAAACCCAGAATCACTAAAAAAAAAAAAAAAAAAAAAAAGTCCTCTACAAGAAAAGATCTTCTGTACTCCAAACAAGGACCATGCATGGAGATGACTTAGAACCCCTGCACAGAAATAGCCCAAGGCAGCTCAGTATCCAAGAGGGTTTCCCAATAATAGGACCAGGGACCATCTTTGACATGAACTCATGGGCTGGCTCTTGGATCACTTCCACCTGAGGTGGGGAGCAGCCTTGCTAGGCTACAGAGGAAGACAAATAAGCCAGTCCTGGTGAGACCTGATAGACTATAGTTAGATGGAAGGGGAGGAAGACCTCCCTTATCATTGGACTGAGGGAGGGGCATAGGAGAAGAAGAGGAAGGGAGGGTGGGAGCTACAAGTGGGATACAAAGTAAACGAACTGTAATTAATAAAAAAAAGAAAATAAAACATCTGGAGGTAGCTCCATTCCTGATCTCAAGCTGTACTACAGAGTAACGGTAATAAAAACTGTACGGCACTGACATAGAAACAGGCTGGATCAATGGAATAGAATAGAAGACCCAGAAATAAACCTGCACACGTATGGATACCTTATTTTTGACAAAAATGCCAAAACCATACAGTGGAAAAGAGACTATTTCCAGGGAAAGACTGGGTGCCAAAACCATACAATGGAAAAAAGATAGCATCTTCAACAAATGGTGTTGGTCTAACTGAATATCTACATGTAGAAAAATACAAATAGATCCATACTTATCACCCTGCACAAAACTAAAGTCCAAGTGGATCAAAGACCTCAATATAAAACCAGACACTCTAAACCTGTAAGAAGAAAAAGTGGGGAAGAGCCTTGAACTCATTGGCACAGGAGACAATTTCCCGAACAGAACACCAATAATACAGGCTCTGAGATCAACAAACAATAAATGGAACCTCATGAAACTGAAAAGCTTATGTAAAGCAAAGGACACTGTTCTCAGAATAAAACAACAGCCTGAAGACTGAGGAAGTATCTTCACCAACCCTATATCTGATAGAGGACTAATATCCAGAATATGTAAAGAACTGAAGAAATTAAACAGCAACAAATCAAGTAGCCCAGTTAAAAAACATTGTACAGAGCTAAACAGAATTCCCAATGGAGGAATATCAAACGGCAGAGAAACAAAGAAATGCTCAACGTCATAACAGAAATCCAAATCAAAACGACCCTGAGATTTCACCTTACACCCATCAGAATGGCTAAGATCAAGAACTCAAGTGACAACACATTATGGAAAGGATGTGGAAAAAAGAGAACCCTCTTCCATTGCTGGTGGGAATGTAAACTTGTACAACCACTTTGAAAATCAATCTGGAGCTTTCTTGGAACATTAGGAATAGTGCTACTTCAAGATCAAGCTATACCAGTCCTAGGCATATATCTGAAAGATGCTTAACTATACAAGGACATTTGCTCAACCATGTTCGTAGCAACTTTCTTCAAAATAACCAGAATCTGGAAACAACCCATATGTCCCTTAATTGAGGATGGATACAAAAATTGCAGTTTACACAATGGAATACTACTTAGCAATTAAAAACAAGGAAATCATGAAATTTGCACTCAAATGGTGGAAACTAGAAAAGATCATCCTGAATGAGGTATCCCAGAAGGAGAGAGACACACAAGGTATGTACTCACTTATAAGTGGATATTAGACATAAAATATAGGATAAACATACTAAAATCTGGACCCTGGGTAAGATGATCAATCCTCATTCAGAAAGGCAAATATAGGATAAACATCGGAGGAGTGTGAAAGCAAGGAACAAGACAGGAGCCTACCCACAGAGGGCCTCTGGAAGACTCTACCTAGCAGGGTATTAAAGCAGATCCTATAGACTCATAGCCAAACTTTGGGCAGAAAGCAGGGAATCTTATGAAAGAAGGGGAAGATAAAAAGACCTGAAAGGGACTAGAGCTCCAAAAGGAGAGCAACAGGACCAAAAAATCTGGGCCCAGGGGTCATTTCTGAGACTGATACTCTAACCAAAGACATGGTGATAACCTAGAACCCTTTCACAGATGTAGCCCATGGCAGCTCAGTGTCCAAGTGGGTACCCTAATAAGGGGAACATGGGCTGTCTTTATTGTGAACTCAGTGGTTGGCTCTTTGATCACCTCCCCCTGAGGAGGCAGCAACCTTACCAGGGCACAGAGGAAGACAACGTAGACAGTCCTGATGGACCTGATAGTCTAGGATCAGATGGAAGGGGAGGAGAACCTCCCATATCAGTGGACTGGGGAAAGGGCATGGGAAGAGAATAGAGAGGTTAAGGTTAATAAGAGGGAGGAGTTAAAGTAAGGGTTAAGAGAGGGGCTAGAGATGAGATACAAAGTGAATAAAATGTAATAAGTAAAAAAAATAAAAATAAGCAAATAACCTACTACAACTGCAAGCCTACACAACCCTTGGGGTTGGTAAGGTCTCCCTGCTATCATCTGTACTCAGTTCTAAAAGCTTTGTTCTCAGCATGGGCTGAGATGTAAATTTCATGATTATTTTATGGTTTCTGAAATAAATAAATAAATAAATAAATAAATAAATAAATAAATAAAGTAAGAGTTCAGAGAAAAGCACCCACTTTATATCAGAGTACTTTAATGTTACTGTGGTGAACATTGTTGTCAAAGATCTGTAGACAGGTGATAAAAGAAGAGGACTAAAATAACCAGAGAACTATGAAGTCTGAAAATTGAAGCTTCTAAGAGTTTCATGTCAGTAGCTTCTATATAATCAGGTGCTGTTTGTTTACAGAGCCTGAGATCTGTTCATTTCATTGAATATTTATTCCTAAAATAGATGCCAAAGTGTAAGTCTCTTAGAGCATGCAGAACTTATATTTGTAGGGCAGGAAAGATATGGCTCACCGATGAAACAGGTATAGTACCCTTGCATCTGAATTTGATTCTACGCACCCACATCTGGTAGTTCACAACCATCTGTAACGCTAGTCATATGGGCTTTCAATGTGTCTGACACAGACTCAAAAGTACACACATTACAATAATGAAAATTGAAATAAAATAATAAAAACTTGGTATTAATATTGTAATTTTAAACTTTTGTTTTTTTAAAACATTTCAGATTAAATGTAGTAGCAAATAAAAAGAAAAAGGTTGCTTTTAGGGGAGATAATCTAATGGGAATGACAAATGTTATATTCTGTGACCATTCCTGGCTTCTTTTTGTCTAAAATTAAACATGCCCAGACTTTTGCCTAACTTAAAATTTATATGCATTAATTACATAGTGGATATCATAGAATGGCAATGCCCTTGACACATTTCATTCTTTGGTGATCTGGTCAACTATTAATATTGAAGTCACCCCCCAAAAAATTTATCTCTTATTCACGAATTAATTCATTTATTTACTTTAAACCTGACCACAGTTTTCCCTCCCTCCTCTCCTCCCAAACCTTCCTGTTCACCTGTCTCCTTTTCTCCTCCTCAAGGAGGGGGAGACCTCCCATGGATATCAACCTGCCTTGGCATGTCAAGTTGCAGTAGAACTAGGCACATCTTCTCCTATTGAGGCAGCCCAGTTAGGGGAAAGGGATCCAAAGGCAGGCAGCAGAGTCAAGAACAGCTCCAACTCCAGGTGTTAGGGGTCCCACATGAAGATCAAGCTGCACATCTGTTACATATGTGTAGGAGGCCTAGGTTCATCTCCTGCATATTCTTTGGTTGTTGGTTCAGTCTCTGTGAGTCCCTATGGGCCAAGGGTATTTGATGCTGTAGGTTTAATTGTGGTGTCTTTGACCTCTCTGGCTTTTTCAATCCTTCCTTTCCTCGTTCCACAATATTCTTCAAGCTCAGCCTAATGGGTGGCTGTGGATCACTGCATCTGTTTCCATCAGCTACTGGGTGGAGGCTCTCAGAGGACAGTTATGCTAGGCTAATGTCTGAAAGTATAGGAAACTCTCATTAACAGTGCAAGCGATGAGGTGTGGGTCTCAGCCTTGACCTGCCATTAGTTGTCCACTCCCTTAATTTCTGCTCCAAATTTACCCTTGTACATCTTGTAGGCAGGACAAATATTGTCTTGAAGGTTTTGTTGAGGGGTTGTTTCCCCATCCCTCCATTGGAAATCTTGCCTGGTTACAGGATGTGGCCATTTCAGGTTCCATATCCCCCGTTGTTAGGACTCTTAGCTAGGATCAGCATCCTAGATTCCTGGGAGTTTTCTTTGCCCTAGATTTCTAGCTTGTCCCAGAGATGCCCCTCTCTAAATTCATTTTTTTCTCCCAGTTCTCACTTTTTCTGTCCTTCCTTCACCTCATCCCTCCTGTCCTCATACCCAACTCTCTCTCATCAAATCCATTCCCTCCTCCACCCCCAATATCTAATCAATTTCCACTTCTTGGTGAGATTTAAGAGTTGCCTTTGGGCCATCCTTGTTACTTAGCTTTGGGTCTGTTTTGTAGAACAGTTATCTTGTATTTAACGGCTAAAATCCACTTACAAATGAGTACATACCATGTGGGTCTTTCTGGGTCTGGGTTACCTCACTCAGGATGATATTTTCTAGTTCTGTCCATTTGCCTGCAAATTTCATGATGACAATGTTTCTAGTAACTGAGCAGTATTCCAGTGTGTAAATGTACCACAATTTCTATAACCATTGAGGGACATCTAGGTTGTTTACAGTTTGTGGCTGTTATGACTAAAGCTGCTATCAACATAGTGGAGCAAGTGTCTGTGGTATGGTAGAGTATCCTTTGAGTATATACCCAGGAATTGGAGAGCTGGGTCTCTAGGTAGAACTATTACCAGTTTTCTAAGAAACTGTCATGTTGATTTACAAAGAAGTTGTACAAGTTTGCACTATCACCAACAATGGAAGGATTTCTGCAAATCCTCACATGCATGTGCTATCACTTGAGCTTAGCCATTCTGACATGACTTAGGACGTTGAGTATTTCTTTAATTGTTTCTCTGCCATTCAAGTTTCTCTGTTGCGAATTCTCTGTTTAGCTCTGTACCCCATTTTAAATTGGGTTGTTAAGTTGGATTTGTTGGTGTCTAATTTCTTGAGTTCATTATATATTTTTGATATCAGCCCTCTGTCTAATGTAGGGTTGGTGAAGATCTTTTCCTAATATATAGGCTGCAATTTTGTCCTATTGGTAGTTTTCTTTGCCTTACAAAATATTTCAGTTTCATGAGATCCTGTTTATTGAGTGTTGATATTTTAGACCTGCTGCTGGTATGCTGTTCAAGAAGTTGTCTCCTGTTCCAGTGTGTTCAAGGGTATTCCCTACTTTCTCTTCTATTAGATTTAGTGTATCTAGTTTAATGTTGAAGTCTTTGATCCACTTGAACTTGAGCTTTGTGTAGGGTGATAAATATAGATCAATTTCCATTCTTTTGCATGTAGACATCTATTTAGATCAGCACCATTTGTTGAAGATGCTTTCTTTTTTCCATTCTATAGTTTTGGCTTCTTTGTCAAATATAAAGTATCTGTAGGTGTCTGGGTTTATTTCTAGGTCTTCAGTTCAATTCCACTGATCAGTCTGTTTGTTTTTGTGCCAATACCATATGGCTATTATTAATATTGCTGTGTAGTACATCCTGAAATCAGGGATTTCTTGGAATTTTGCTGGCTCCTACATTGATTTTGTACATTGTGTTTGGTAAGATGGTCATTTTTACTATGTTATTCCTACTGATCCGTGAGCATGGGAGATCTTTCCATCTTCTGATAGCTTCTTCAATTCTTCTTTTGAGACTCTTAGTTTTGTCATATGGATCATTAACTTTCTGGGTTAGAGCTATACAAAGATATTTCATATTATTTGCAGGTATTGTGAGGATGTTGTTTTTCTAATTTCCTTCTCAGCCCCAGTATCATTTGTATAAAGGAAGACTACTCTTTTTAGTTAATTGTGTATCCAGACACTTTGCTGAAGCTACTTATCAACTGTAAGAGTTCTCAGAATTTTAGGGGAAACCCATGTACTTTTGTATACTATCATATCATCTGTGAATAGCAATAGTTTGACTTTTTCCTTTACAATTTATATCCCCTTGAACTCCTTTAGTTGTTCTGTAGACTTTCTGTATATTGTCTTTATTGTGTTTAAGTATGTGCCTTATGTCACTGTTCTTTACAATACTTTTAACATGAAGGGTTGTTAGAATTTGTCAAAGGTTTTACAGCATCTAATGCGAAGATCATGAGGGATTTTTTTTCTTTCAATTTGTTTGAATGGTGAAATACATTGATAGATTTTCTTATGTTGAACCATCCCTGCATCCTTGGGATGAAGCCTACTTGGTTGTGGTGAATGATGCTTTTTATGTGCTCTTGGTTTCATTTTGTGAGTATTTTGTTGATATTTTTGCATCAAAGTACATGAGGGAAATTGTTCTGAAATTTTCTTTCTGTGTTGAGTCTTTGTATAGTTTAGGTATCATGGTAACTCTCATCTCATAGAATGAGTTTAGTAATGTTGCTTCTTTTTTGATTTTGTGGAACAATTTGATTAGTATTGGTATTAGCTCTTCTGTGAAAGTCTGGTGGAATTCTGAGCTAAAACTGTCTGACTCTGGGCTTTTATTGGTTGGGAGATTTTTAATCATTGCTCCTCTTTCTTTAGTGGTATAGTTCACCTGATCTTGATTTAACTTTGGTAAGTGGTATCTGTTATGAAAATCATTGATTTAATTTAGATATTGCAAGTTTGTTGCACACAGGCTTTTGAAAAAAAAAAACTGATTCTTTGGATTCCCTCAGTATCTGTTTTTATGTCCTCTTTTAAATTCCTGATTTTGTTAATTTGGATATTCTTTCTGCATTTTAGCTAGTTTGGCTGTTTGTTTTTCTTGATTTCTTCAAGTAACCAGCTCTTAGGTTTGTTGAGTCATTATATTGTTCTCTTTGTTTCTAATTTATTGACTTCAGCCCTGAGTTTGGTTATTTCCTGCCATCTACCCTCTTTGGTGTGTTCGCTTCTTTTTCTTCTGGAGTTTTCAGTTGTGCTATTGAGTTGCTAGTGTGTGATCTCTCCAATTATTTTATGAAGGAGGTTAGTGTTATGAACTTTCCACTATGCCAACAGTTGACACTGCAGTCTGCTCTTTTATATTTAATAGTTCCCTAACTGCAAGCAACAATTTTTTTTTTCTAATTATATCTGCTACCAGAAAGACTACATAGTGAATATGTGTCAACCGAGAGCAGGGGATATAAATGTGGGAAATACAATGACTGAAATCACAGTACGT
Organism: Psammomys obesus; assembly: GCF_907164565.1. Taxonomy (NCBI): domain Eukaryota; kingdom Metazoa; phylum Chordata; class Mammalia; order Rodentia; family Muridae; genus Psammomys; species Psammomys obesus. Next base: position 8,771,910 of record NW_026587216.1, read on the forward strand.
AGCTCATTGATAGAACGCTAGCTAGAAAGTACAACAAGCTCCTCAGTTGTATCCTCAGGACTGAAAAAAGAAAATTTACTATTTGGCTTTGAGGTTTATTTTATAAAGAGGATATTGAATTTTATAAAATAATTATTCACACATAATACATGGAATAGGCAATGAAGTAATCAGTGGCAAAAGCAGGCTTCCCCCCCCCCCAAAAGAAGAGATCTGATGATGATGTAAGTGAAAATCCAGAGGACAACTTGAGAGCAAGAGGAGGTTCAAGGTACTTAGAAAATAGAGACAACAGAAACTGGGCAAGGCCCAGGGAGTCTTTAACTCTCTACACATCTCTTCTGTATTTCCCAGTGACTTGTTCCAGCTGAGCAGAAATCTCCATTAAAAGGTGTGTGTGACCCTTTCTGCCCCTGGAAATCATCAGCTGGTAAGTGTCCACAAGGGCAGCGGGAGCAGGGGCAATGGACGGGGAGTTCGGATGCCACTCGAGTACAGATGGAAAAGACTTCTGCGATCACTCTATGGAAGGTAGATCATTTTTATGTGAAGTGAATGTGAAGGAGAATGGGTAAAAATCATCGGCTGGATTGCTAAGATATCGAGATATCTCATTTACATAGAGAGACATCGCAGGAATCCCTGGCTTCTTGCTGACAGGTTCTTATTGGGAGAAAGAGCTGAACCTGTAATTTCCCTAAGGACTACGTGACATTCCTCAGGTAGAGGGTATGGGGGATCCCTGATTCCTGGGACAGAGAGAGGAAGACTTGCTGACAAAGGGAGTCCTCCATTCACGCGAGGCTCAGGGCTCTCAGGTCATGGTGGACATCAACCTTAGCAGTAGGTTTTCTCTCTCAATAATTGTGTATTCATTTATACTGTCAAAATGAGCTTTCTCTTCATAGTAACAGCTTCTGCTCTGTCAGACTCCTATTGAAAAGTCTTGTGTAGAACATTAGCTGTAAAGTAAATGGTAATCATGCTGCAATCCACAGACCCAGAGATACTATTTAACAAGGAGTGCTTAAAGGGGGAATCTAGCTGGAAAGGGGAAATCAAATAGATATGGAGGGTAGACTGGGGATGGGTGGAGATGGGAACATGACTGATCAGATGAAGAGAAGAGGAAGAAGAGAGTACTGGGAGAGACAACCCAAACTGCAGGACAGCTTAGGTGTGAGGTAGAAAGCTAGTACATTAAAAACTCTTAGTAATCTACAGGGTTGACCCTAGCCTAGCTAAGACTCCTAGCAATTGGGGGATAAGGAGACTGTAACCAGGCAGGACTTCCAGAGGACGGATTGGATGCCAACCCAGCCACAAAATCTTCAGCCTATAACTTGTCCTGCCTGCGAGATGAGCTGGAGTAAAGGGTGGTACAGGAATTGTGGAAGTGGTCCAGCTTGAGACCCATACCATGAGAGGGGGCCCAGGCCTCACACTGGAGACTAGCTTGCTGTCTTCTCTTTTATAGGATAGAGCCAAACACAATTGGCCAAAACAAAAAGTTTTTAAAAGGTCTATGAAATGACTCCTAAAGATATTCCATAATATTTGTAGACAGGAGCCTAGCATAAACAGCATCAGAGAGGCTTCATCCAGCAACTGATGGAAATACACACAAGAGAACCATAGCCAAACATTAGGCTAGGTGGAGCTCAGAGAATTCTGAGGAAGATGGGGAGAAGGGAGCCAGAGGGATCAAGGGCACCACAAGAAAACTCACAAAATCAACTTACCTGGACTCATAGTGGCTCACAGAGACTGAACCACCATTCAGGGTGCCTGCAGGCCACTGCCCTAGGCCCTCTGCTTATATGCTATTGGTATGTAGCTTGTCTTCTTGTGGGATTCCTATGTTTCTGACTATTTTACCTGCTTCTGGGAACCTTTTTCTCCTACTGGGTTGCCTTGTCCAGCCTTAATATAAACGAAGGTGCCTAGTCTTAATGCAACTTACTATGCCATGTTTGGTTTATATCCCTGGGAGGTCTCCCCTTTTCTGAAAGAAAAGGAGAAGGAGTGGATGACCATGGGGTCTAGGAGGGGAAGAAGGAAGGGAATCTGCGCTCAGGGTCTAATATATGAGAGAAGAATAAATTAATAAATAAAGAAAAGTTATGTACAAATTTGATAAGAATTGACTTTTTTCAGCAGTATTTTTAGCATCTTATTCAGTTCAAATTCAATTTGCTACCCAATGTCCAAAGTAGGTATCTATTTACAGTTGTTATTTCTCTATTTTGTTTGCATTTGAAAGAAAATTATTTCCTGTTCGAAACCTTGTTGTATGGGTTGTCTGGTTAAGCCATTCAATTGTTTCCTGTTATAACCAGAAAAGTGATTGACCCAAGATTTGCAGCTAGAAATAGTGGTATATGCCTTTAATCCAAGGACTTGAGAGACAGAAGCAAGTAAAGCTCTGTAAGTTCCAGGCCAGCCAGGGATATGTACAATGAGACTTTGTCTAGAAAAAAAAATGCAAATTTAATCAACATTTAATTTTGAATTCAAGTTCTCTAATTCTTCCTAGTTTTTACCTTTTGTTTTCTTTCTTTCAGCTTCTTGAGACAGTTGAGGATACTCTTTTAAGTTCTAAAATATTCCCATGGGAAAGCATTATAATTTTTTTTTAAATTTTTGCTATTTAGATTCATCTAAACTTACCTAGTAGAATGTGCCACCCTCTCCACCCCACCTATATAATTTCCTTCATGCAGATTCATTGATTATAATTTTTATAATCCCCACAGAGCCAACTTGATGCAACCTCTTCACTGCACAAGTCTTTCTTTATTTCAATATTCTTCAAATTCTCAGATTACAATTATAGATAATTTCTACAGATAGTTGAAAAATGCTATTATCTTAAATATCTTAAATATCTTCAATAACTCTGTCTAATGTTTCTAGTCCTTATTATTTATAGAATTTAGGGTCTGTGCTATCTACTGCGTATACATAAGTAAGATTGCAAATGTCTCCCAACCTAAGTTACAAAGTCTTAATACCTATTAAGTCATATTTCAGTGTTGAGCACAGTAACTAATAAGATTCCAAGAGAGTGGTTAAAGAGGCAGTCATAAAACAAAATTACTTTGATAGTTCTGGTATCTTCATGCTCCTTTAAAAATGTTTTCTTTCTTGGTCTTCAGGAATCTAAAAATATCTGACTACTCATTTTATGTGAAACAGAGTAAAGTAGTGGTTAGAGAAGAGACTTTGATTCTGGAATATATTCATTATAAAAGCTCTAACATTTTATTTATGTGTAATTATTAACAAGTAACTTGGCAAACTTAATGACCTTCCTTTATAAAACGCAGATGCTGATAGTAATGTTATAACTTTAAATGAATCAGGTTCTGAATTTGAATGTTTAAAAGGGTTTGCAACACACAATACACACTGTTTAAGTGCCAGCTGGTAGTTTGCTGAAATTTCCAAGCTCATATTGTCTTCTTTTTTTCTTTTAATTTCAGATCTATCCATCCACCTTTTCATCCATGTAGACATTCCACAGATATCTAAATATGTTCAAACTGAATTCTGTATCTACTGTGTAAGGACTATTCCTAGATAAAGACAAACAAAAATATGCTTATCCTAGATATAAAATTGATGACTCACCAAAGTAAGTCTCCACCACATTTTAAGTTTTACTGGGATTATTTAGAGGACTAAAAGTGGGGGATAATGTTGCTGGTTATTTGATCCCATTTCGAACTCCAGATTGTGAACTTCCAAAAACTTGTGTTTTGTTTAGTGTGGTTCAGCCCTAACACATACTTTTTTTTTTTAACTTTTATTAGTTACACTTTATTCACTTTGTATCCCCCCATAACCTCCTCCCTCTTCCCCTCCTAATCCCACCTTCTCTCCCCCTTCTTCACGCATGCCCCTCCCCAAGTCCACTGATAGGGGAGGTCCCACTCTCCTTCCTTCTGATCTTAGTTTATCCGATCTCATCAGGAGTGGCTGCATTGACATCATCTGTGACCTGGTAAGGCTGCTTCCCCCCCCTCAGGGGGAGGTGATCAAAGAGCAGGCCAATCAGAACACACACTTTTAATCTAAGAGCTTTCTGTTTATCGTAAGCAGGTGATTATGGTGTGGTTTAACCTCAGCAGGCACTGTTAATCCTAAAGCTCTCTGTACACAGGATTTAATAAAGTTAACCCTAGGTCAAGAGGAAGAGCAAGGAACTAGCTGACTGGGATTAGATAGAAAGGAGGGACTTTGAGAGAAGAGTATTTAAGATGGTGTGAAGAAGTAGAAGGAGGTTTTTGGATTTCAGGTCTTTATTTTTCAGGTCTTTATTTCAGGAATTTATTTTTTTATAGTTAGTTTATTTATTAATTAATTGTTCGTTTGTTTATTTGTTTATTACAATTTATTCACGTTGTATCCAGCTGTCTCCTCCTGGGCTGTTGGGTGAACTAGCAAGCTTTTGTTTTTTAGCTCTTTGGCTTTTGGCTTTTTGCTTTTTCCTTCAGGATGTGAGCTGAGTAGGAAGATGGTCAGCTGGGTGATTTCTCTGCCTCTGTGAGTTAGCAAGTTTTCACCACAGCATCTGACTCCTGAGTCTTTGCTAGTGACATCAAATGATTTGGGATTTTCATTCTTTTATACAACAGATTTACTTAGAAGAACAAAAGTGACTCAAAGACAGCATCATTGCCAAAGTCTACCCCAACATGGATAAGAGACAGTTCACAAAAGCTGGAGACAAGTAGAACACCGCACAGCCTGTCTTTTGCTAATATCTCGGTTGGGCTAAGCCTGTTCCAGGATGCTCAGCTAGGCATTTCCTTACATAGAACTTATCTGGTCTCTGCTTCTCCCAGGTGGCTAGACTTACCGGAGAGACTTCAGGCAGCATGGCTTGTTTAAGTTACTATGAACAAGCTTGACTGCTGATATACTCTTGGGAAGGAGGGACCTAATAAATCTGGTCAGTTTCAGGATTTTCCTGAAGTCATTTTGAGGTCCTTACTTTGTGTCCTAACAAGCTTCCCTGCAGTTTAGCATCTTCTCTTAAAACAGTGGTTCTCAATTTTTCTATTACTGCATGCATGTAATATAGTTCCTCATGTGTGGTAACTTCCAACCGTAAAATCATTTTGTTGCTACTTCTTAACTGTAATGTTGCACAGGTTGAGAACTTCTACCCTACCAAAGAACTTCTTATTGTATCTCTCTCTCTCTCAACACTCTCTTTCTCTATCTGTACATATACACATGCATACTGTAAGTAACCTGTCTTAAAAAGTTTTCCTCCAGGGCTTAGTTTTCTTTAAGGGGCTGGCCACTAGGAAGTTGACCATACTCCAATGAGTATATGGGCAACACAAATTGGACTTTTATTTATTTATTTATTTATTTATTTATTTATTTATTTATTTATTTATTTATTTTTGAGAGGGCAAGTCATAAGAGCTGAAGGAGACTTGGGAGAACTTGGAAGTGAGTCTGATAGGGTTCATGGTGTAAAATTCTCAGATAATCAAAAAATATTATGTTGGAAAAAATTTTTAAAGCTTCCCTGTAATATTGAAGGTTTTAACATCTGAGGAAACTGCTGTGCAACAATATTTTACCTCCAAACCCATTTGTCTTCTAAGGCAGAACCTCTCAGTACAGTCCTACATAGCCTTAAATTTGTGGTTCTGCTTCCTCGGCCTCTGAATGCTGAAAATACAGGCATATACCACTACATCTATCTTTCATTCTATAAGGGAGGGCTGTGTGTGTGTGTGTGTGTGGTTTGTAAAGACAGGGTTGTATATATCCCAGAATGCTCTTGGGCTCAGTATGTAGCTGAGGGCACCCTTGCATTCCTGGTCCTCCTTTCCTTACCTCCAGTACCCTGACAGTCCAGGCATGCACCATTGTTCCAGGTGTGTTTTACATTTTAATAAAATAGTGAAAACACGGATTGCATGTCTCACTTCTTTCATTTTTTGTCTGTGATAACAAATGTCCTGGACAGGATAATTTATAAATAGAAGTTTATTTGATAAGGTTGAAGAATGGGAAGTCCATCATCAGGAAGCTGGAAGACTTGGTATGGGCCTGACCCTGCTCTTCACAAATAGGATCATCTAGTTTTATTCTCATATGATAAAGGGGTGCAGGGCTTCCATCACATCTCTGTGATAGGATGTTAATTCCATTGATGAATTCTCTGCCTTCATCACCTACCACTTCAAAAAATTCTCATCAACTGAATTTTTGAAATGTCTGTGCTTGTGACTTACTAATTCACAAATGCCTATTTATTGATGTCATTACTTTATGAATAAGTCTTCTGCATGAGTTCAGGGAAAACCAATATATCTAGACCATGGCAGCAATGAAATCATGAATCTGAACATTATGCAAATATTTTCTTTCTGCAGGCACAATAAGTACAAAATTTGAACTCTCTTGGCAAGTTCTGCATGGTTTACTTTTAGATACTCTTTCATTTAGGAACTCTGTGAGTCTGACTTCCTTTCAAGGTTGAACCTGTGTTGCCAGGTTTTTGTTTTCTTCTTATTTTCATACATTAATTTTCCTATACTTTGTGAACACCTGGGTGATCAAGAAATAGAAATTCTCCCAGAGAGGTAAAGAAATAAAAAAGCTGGAGGAAGAACTCAAAATGTGCATCTTCATCTCTCTCTTTCTCATAGTAAAAAGAATAGAACTTGTAAAAGCCTTGGCTTTGCTGCATGAGCATCTGCTCAACAGCAGACATCCCAATTTCCATTAAAAGTTCTCACTCATTAACAAAAGTAACAGGAAAGTTGGAGATGGGAAAACAGTATTTTCAGCATTTATTTCACTCATCTCTTTATAAATATCTGTGGTTAAGTTCTGGTATGAGAATATTTCCACAGCTCTCAGTTCTCAATGTTGAAGGACTTGAACCAGCTTTTTGACATATTTTTAAATCAACTGATTAAACTCTTGAGTTCAGACTGAACAAGTGAAGATTGGTTTGGTTTTTCTTTTTGACTCACCAGTTCTGTTTACATTATGGTAAATACACTCAACATTGTTTTGTTTTCATTTTCACATCAGAGAGACCAGAACTCTGAAAGCTTTCTGAGTAATGAATTAACATCTTGTTACTGGGCAGGTCAGATAGGCATAAACACACACCATCTACAGACACTTTCATATAAGTATACTATGCAGTTTCTCTCTTTATGCCTTCTGTCCACTTTTGCTCCAAGGAAATGACTATCTGAAGCAAGATGATTAAAGAAAGAAATATAGAAAAGGAAAAAAGGATGGAAGAAAAGAAGGAAGTGAGGGAAAGAGGGAGGAAGAGAAAGAAAAAAGAGAGAGAAAGATGTTTTAGAAAAATAAAATTTTTGTTCATATTTCTCTGAAAGAATTCATATTATATATAAGTATGGAAATTTTCTTTGACTGAGTAATGATTCCCATTTATCTCCTGTATATGTAGGAGGACTATAAGAATGATCAGTGAGGATAATTTAGAAATATCTTACCCCAGTATGAATATGTGAAGTAGCTTAACAATTCAACTAAATTATTTTTTCATCTACAGCTATGATTAAAATATATTTGCATGTTAGAGTTTATTTCAGGTTAAGTGGTATTTTGATATTGGCTTTTTTCAGTGTCAGAAGCAAAAGAAACACATTTTTTGATAAGCTTCCCACATTGCTATTGAAACAGTTGGATTTTAACACAAGAGATTTGCATACACATGTGTGAATAGACCAAACTACATGTGTGCATGTTGAAATTATTTTAATTCTGGCCTAAATATTACTGTTAAAAATTGTTAGGATTGCAGATAAATGCATCAATTGAACCTAACACTAGGCTATTTGGATGAGTTACTTACAGAAGAATGTAAAGTAAATAAAGTATTTCTTATGAAGTTAGTGGAAAGATAAGTATGGACAAATGGAAAGATTGTGGACAAAGAGTAGCAAAATCAATCATCAAAAATGCAAAACAGTTTAAGGTTAATATTTGTATTTTATAAATAACTAGCTATTTAGAATTATGTGCAACAAACAATTTGTTTTGTTTTTTCTTGTTTGTTTTTGTTTTTCATTAGTAGTCTTTATTATTACCAAGATGACATACATTTTTTAAAGTGGGTTTTTTTTTATTCATTTATTTATTTACTTTACATCCTGATCACAGCTTCCCCTCCCTCTTCTCCTCTATGTCCTTTCTTCTTCCCTCCCCCCACCCTCTTTCCTTTCTCCTCAGAAAAGGGAAGGCCTGAAATGTATATCAACCTGCTTTGGCATATCAAGATGCAGTAGGACTAGAATATCTTTTCCTATTGAGGCTAGACAGTAGCTCAGCTAAGGGAAAGGGAGCCAAAAGCAAGCAACAGAGCCAGAGACAGACAGCTCCTGTTGTTAAGATACCCATATGAAGACCAAGCTGCGCATCTGCTACATATGTGTAAGGGGCCTAGGTCCATCCCATACATGCTCTTTGGCTGGTGGTTCAGTCTCTCTGAGCACCCATGACCAAGGTTAGTTGATGCTTCTGGTGTCCTTGACCTCTTTGGCTCCTTCAATCCCCCACCCCTTCTACAAGATTCCCCAAGCTTTCTCTAATCAAACAATAATTTTTAAGTGTATTCATTTTAAAGAAATGTGTATATTTGAATCTCATTATAAAATGGATTTCACCTAGACTGGAATATTTATAAACAATAGATTGTCATTATATATATATATATATATATATATATATATATATATATATATATATATATATACTTGTTATAGGTAATCCAGAAGCAGTCAGCATGTTCCAGGTCTAGTGAGACGATCATGCTATTTGAAGACTGGTGACTTCCTAGTGTGTCCTCACGAGATACAATAGAAGAGTCAAGGTTTTAGGACTATGCAAAATGACAACGGATTGCACCTTCCTCTTGATTTTACTTGGTCCTTCACTCCCAAATTCCACAACTACCAATCTTATCACTTTGAGTGATAAGATTTATCACACTTTACCACATGACATTTGGAGTGACACAAGCACTTAGCTCATAACACTGTCTCAAAAACTGAATGGAGAGCTACAGTTAGGCAGAAAGGACCAAACTATGATCTCAAGGAGGTCATAAGGCAAAGGAACCAACCCACTGCAACTCTAATGAAGTCATAAACAAATGACAAACTTTGCTACATTTATGGCCGAACAATGATTCTCAGCCTTTGCTGTAGGCAAGATATTAATGTGACTCTCATTCAAGGGACCCTGGGTCTGTTCTTCTTTGATGTGACCTCAGCAATGAGGCTTTAAATTTTCCCACAGGATGCCAACATGTGGCCAATATTGACAACCACTGCTATAAGTCCTAAAAAGAAAACTAATCTTCACGTATAATCATGCAAAGCTTTTTTTGGAATCTGTGTGGTTTCCTGTGATAAGCCATCAAACCTGGCTCCTAGGCTACATTGGTTTCACACTTAGAAAGAACATCACTGCTTTTGACAGAAGAGACTTGGGCAGTTAGGAAAAGAGCAATATTTAATTAGTAAGTGCATGTTATATTGTTATATTTTTTGCACATAGAACAGAATAGATGGTAAAAATGACAGTGTGTGAGAAGTTGGGAGTTATTTCCTGTCTATGCATGTATGTGACTAGCTGTGACATCACCCCTGTGAATGGGAGTGATAGGAAACCCAATACACAGCATAGTACTGCTGTAGGAGATGCATAGATAGCTGCCTTCATACATCTTTTACCTGTACTCTTTTTATTTGCCCACGTTTAGAACTAAAAAATGCTGGAAATAGTTTGCTCTTCTTCAGTTTAAATTGGGCTTGTGGATTTCAATGGCTAATAAAATTCAGAAGTCAGGATATGTCCCATCCTACCTTTGACCTTCAGAATCGTTAAATCTTTCACTCTGTTCCTCTCTTGGAGGCTCAGATAACTGCAACAAATGAAGCAGAAAACAGCCTGAAGGAAAACAAGAAAGCACATAACAAAGCAGGACATCTTAGCCTGGCCGGTTTCCAAAAGGTTGAACAGGTGATAGCCACAATAAACTAAGCACAGCCCAAAGTAGAAGACTCACTGCTCACCAAACCAAAATTACCAAGTCAAAAAAAAAAAAAAAAAAAAAAAAAAAAAAAGCCTTTTAAGTAAATTCTGTTCAACCCAACAGACTTCTGGGTGTTTCCTAAACACAACTTTTCAACAACAGTGATAAAATCGGTACACCAAATCAGACAGAACCTGTTATACATTTTACCTTGGGTTTCTAAATTATATGATAATGCTACCTCTAGCCCTAAGAGAAAGAACACATAAATACAAGGAAATAATAACATGAGCAAAGAAGAGTGAAAAGGTCTTTCTTGACATTCCAATGATACGTGATTCCACATTCCCAGCTTTACATTAGATCTTTACTGAAGCTGGGTCAAAATAAAATTAAAAAAAAATCTCTTTGTTTTAAAATAGCTCTGTCTGAAAGAACACTTGGTGAATCCTAAAGGAACCAAGTTAAGACTGACTGAGCTATCCAATAACTTAATATTTTGTACATAAAATAATACAACATGGGATCAGTCAGCATTAATTTAGGATCAACAAGAAGAGAAAGTAGAAACAGACGTGTCCTGGGGATTAATATCTGAGTACGTAGAACAGAGAGTGCAGTCATAATTAACTTGTAATTAGAGAATAAAACTTTAAGAACAGCCCCTAACTTGGCCTGAACACAACAAATTTTCACATTGGAATCAAGGGGAAAGCAGGGCTGAGCCCAAACACAAAGGTCAAAGACTGCATTCTTTTGTTTTTGTTTTTGTTTTAATTTTTATTAATTACACTTTATTCACTTTATATCCCCCCATAAACTCCTCCCACCTCCCCTCCTAATCCCACCTTCCCTCCCCTTTCTCCACACATGCCCCTCCCCAAGTCCACTGATAAGGGAGGTCTTCCTCTCCTTCCTTCTGATCCTAGTCTATCAGATCTCATCAGGAGTGGCTGCACTGCCATCTTCTGTGGCCTGGTAAGGCTGCTCCTCCCTCAGGGAGAGGTGATCAAAGAGCAGGCCAATCAGTTCATGTCAGAGGCAGTCCCTCTTCCCATTACTATGGAACCCACTTGGACACTGAACTGCCATGGGCTACATCTGTGCAGGGGTTCTAGGTTATCTCCATGCATGGTACTTAGTTGGAGTATGAGTCTCTGGAAAGACCCCTGTGTTCAAATTTTCTGGTTCTGTTGCTCTCCTTGTGGAGTTCCTGTCCTCTCCAAATCTTACAATTTCCCATTTCTTTCATAAGATTCCCTGCATTCTGCCCAAAGGTTGGCTATAAGTCTCAGCATCTGCTTTGATGGTCTCCAGGGCAGAGTCTTTCAGAGGCCCTCTGTGGCAGGTTCCTAACTTGTTTCTTGTTTTCTTCTTCTTCTGATATCCATCCTCTTTGCCTTTTTGGATAGGGATTGATCATTTTAGCAAGAGTCCTCCCTCTTGATTAGTTTCTTTAGGTGTACAGATTTTAGTAGGTTTATCCTATATTATATGAAAGACTGCATTCTTTAAGATATTATGAGCATAGCTTGTTGTTTATCAAAATGTGTCCTTCACTGGCTTCTTAATGTTGTTTTTAACCATAAACCAGTTATGAAAAGAATGAAGGGTAAATTTTTTAGATCTTGTTTCAGAAATATGTTTTCTATATTTCTAAGCATGTGTTTATATTGTGAATAGAATACACAAGAAGGGTGTGTATTTCTTGTAATCCATAGTAATTCTATAAAACAGGTAATGTCTTATTTCATGTTATTATGTCATTTTGCAAACTTTGCTCCAAAACAGTAACTTCATTAAGTTTAAATTTTCCCTCTTTGGGAGTTTACACATATATTTAGGAAAGTATATGTTTAGGAAAAAAATAAAGTTTAGCATCAATTTAATTAACAAGATTGGCTGATTTTAAAGTTTATCTTAATGCTACAGATACAGGTGTTACTAACTCAAGGCTTCAATAAGAGCACTCCTTCTGTCTAAGACCAAACTTAAAGGCTCTTAACATAGTTTCCTTTAACTTTACCCAAAGATTAATAACGTTAAAATGAATTGTTAAACTTCTCTTTATGATGATTGTTAAAAATCTCTGAGTCATTGAAATTTTTAGTTCAGCTTCAGTTTTAAAGTTTTTCTTTTTTTTTATTTTGTTTTTGTTTTTTGAGACATAGCTTCTCTGTGAACCCTTGGCTGTCCTTGACTTGCTTTGTAGACCAGGCCAGCCTTAACTCACAAAGATCCAACTGTCTCTGCCTCTCTGATTGCTGGGATTTAAAGTCGTATGCCACCTTGCCTTGCTTAAATTTGTATTTTCTTAGTTTGGTTTTCTATTGCCGTGATAAACACCATGATGCAAAAACAACTTGGGGAAGAAAGAATTTATTTGTTTTAAAAGTCCCAGGTCACACTCCATTACTGAGGAAATTGTGAGCAGAGACTCCGGGCAGGAACCTGAGGAGGAACTGACAAAGCCAGAGAGGAACACTGCTTACTGGCTTCTGCCTCTTGGTTTGCTCGGCCTGTTTTCTTACACAATTTATGCCAAACACCCAACGATAAGAATTGCTTGCTCTCCTATAACTAAAGAAACTGTAATTTCTGTTGGTATATGAACAGAAAAACAAAGAAAATCTGTAGTTAAATCAATCATTTATTGATAAAGCAAGAATGTGAATGATCAGGAAGAAGACAGGCAATTACACATACAACCATTGACCAACCATGTTGCCTTTCCCTGACTCTCCAGAACCAAAATTTAGTTTCATGAAATATTTATCATTGTCTTTTGGATAGGTAAAAAAATAACTTCATACTCCTAAGGAGTTTGCCGTTAATTTCCTGAGATGCATTTTGTGGTTCTGTTACTTGAAATCAATTGATCTGTGATGAAGACCTTTTGGAAACTCGTCATTTCAGTATATTGCTATGCCTTTTCTCTTGTGTTATACAGTCAGTTTCCTTTGGGTTTCTATTCCCATTATTTGGCTAGTTTTACTTCTAGGCTATGTTACCTTGCTCTGTTCTTGTGTAGATGACCATCAGTGATGCACTGAATTTTTAAAATTCGACTCCCCAGAAATTTCATTTGACTATGGAATTGATCAGAAAATTTTCATGGTTACCGACTAGTCTAATAATCTAAAACTCACTAGGAGTTTATATATTAACATTTGTTTGTTGGTTTTTGGTCAGAATACTAGGACAGAACAATCATATGTGGAAGGGCTTGGACTAAATATGAGCCCTAATGAGCTCTACTCTATCTGTGATGTTTTTCTCTCGTCTCATCACCATTTCATGGGGTTTACAGTAAAGGTTCTCAGTACCTTTGAGCAACTGAAAGCCATAGCATAAAGAAAGCTTGTCATATTTCATCTCACTTGAAGATGAAAACAAGATAGAGAATTTTCTGTCTTTAAATACTTCAAAATGATTCCTCTCATTGGCCCAGTGGGCAGGATTATAAAGTTAAATATTCAGTCTAGGGCATTCCATATTTCTTTCATACTCAGTGTCACATAATGTTCCATGTTTTAATGGAGATCAGAATCTTTACACTATGGTGATATAACTACATCTGAACACAGGCTCTTTTCTCTTCCCATGAAGCATCTTCTGGAAGTTAAACTAATGTGAAGAATCATCAGCCCCTCTTTGCCACCAGATCCTCTAATTGACCATCCTTCTCCATGGTCTTCCTTCAATGACAACAGAGGCTGTTGATCTTTTTCTTCATTCTTTCCCTTATGCTTCTCACAACCCCAGATGGATATTCAGTCAAGCTGATTAGCTCTTTGCACACCTGCTAACATAATTATGGTTAGAATATAATGTTTACTCATCCGCTAAACTGAAAATAGCATCAGCCTTCTGTAGCACCAGCCCTTTATCAGGCACTAAATGATATAGAAGTATCCTGTTAATCATGGTTTATTAAATCGAATTTTACTACTTTAAGTAATAATATCACCCTCAAATGCTTAAATATGATCCCCTAAAGCTTGGGTATGACAAAGCAAGTTACAGTTCAAATACAAATTGAGGATATGCACAATAAGAATGAATATTTGGGGGTGGAAGAATGGAGGTGTTTTGGGGGGCTGAATTCATTAGAAATGGGATTTTCTTATTAGAATCGAATAATGTTACTTATGCTTCATTGAAAAACAAGTGAAAAGTTGGACTGGCATGTGCAGGTAGTCCTTTTAATGCAATATTTCCACTCCTGCACAAACACACATCCTGATAAACATGTCTCCCATTCTACTTAAGAGAAAATGATGTTTCTGTCTCTTTTATCACTCAGAGTGTCCTCTAGCCAACCTGGGCAGACTAATTCTCTGTTGGACATGATCCTTAACATTTCTAAGGTCTTTTTATGTAAAACTTACTTAATTTTATGTGTGTTGGTGTTTTGCCTGCATATATGTCTGTGTGAGGATGTTGGATCCCCTAAAACTGGAGTTGTAGACAGTCGTGTGTTTCCATCTAGGTGGTGGGAATTGAACCCTGGTCCTCTGGAAGAGCAGCAAGTCCTCTAAACCATTCAGCCACCTCTCCAGCTCAACCCTTAACATTTTTTTTTTTAATTCACACATTCAGGTAAGAAATCAGATAAAGTACACTAATGATTGTGTTTTCATGTTTAAAATATTTGTTATCTTTATGAAAAACTTCTGTATTTCCAATATCCTCAACTCTGATGTAAGTACCATGAAGTAACTAGTCTATTTTCTTTTTTTGTGTTTACAATTTTTTTTTACTTGTGTTTCCTATCTCTTCATTGCTCAATTCCATGTGGTTGAATAACACAGTTGAGAAGACTTTAAACTAGAAGAAGAAGAAGAAAAAGAAGAAGAAGAAGAAGAAGAAGAAGAAGAAGAAGAAGAAGAAGAAGAAGAAGAAGAAGAAGAAAAGAAGGAAAACAAAAAGAAGAGGAGGAGGAAGGATTCCCTTGATCAATGTCTGATCATCTTGCACTGATGAAATTGTGTGTGCTTGGAAGCAAATGCACATATCATTCTGCAGAGGTCAAAAGATCTGTATTCTGGGTCTACCATGATGCACATCGAGCATTTACAGAAGACATAGAATCCAGGTGCACAGTAAAAGGACTGGCACAGCAAGAAAGACAGAATGAGTCAGCACAGAGGAAAACTGCATAACTGAGTTAATTAAGATCGTGGTATGTCAGAGACTGGCAAAGCACACTAATGATGCAAATGGAAAACACACTGAAAGCTGAGACTTTGGAGAAGCCTAAAGAAGATTGCTGTACTATTGTCTTTGTGACTAAATATTATTTTCTTCAATCCGATGGGAACGAAATTAAAAAAAAATTAAAAGAACTATTTTAAAAATATACTTTTTATTCATAGTACCCAATAATGTTTTAATTTATTATTTTGAAGTCTTTTTAGTTTCTTTTCCTATTGCCTTGATAAAATATTCTGAGAAAAGCAACCTAAGAGGGGAAATGTTTATTCTGGCTTACAGTTCAGGAGTACAGTCCATCATGCTGGGGAAGTCTAGGAGGCAGGAGCTTGAAGTAATCAATCACAACACATCTATAATGAGAAAGAAGAATATAATAAAAGTGCACTCTGCTTAGCTCCCTTTCTTTGCCTTTATAATTCATGATCCCAATCACAGAGGGAGAATCTTCTGACCTTGAATAACACAATAATACCTCATAGTCATTCCCAGAGACCTGTCTCTCAGCTCATCTAAATTCTGTAAAGCTGGTAATAATACTAACAATCATATCTTCCAGCTGTTCAGGTGATTTTTGTGGTGTATATTTTCAAACCAGAAAGCCAAGACTCAGGAAAATTTGAACAATTAATCTAAACATGGAGGACAACCAAATGGAATTGCAATAATTGAGTCTCTATTTTTTATTTTATTCTTCCAGTGAAAGAAATAGAGGAGAAACCATGAATGTATATGATCTAATAAGAAGATTGAAAAGGGAGGGTGTGACTTTAATGGCTCTGAATATTTTTCACTCAGCTTTGCCTTTTCGCTTTTTCAAAATGAGCCACGCCTTTAAGAACCATACGTTTGTGGATGTAGTATTGGATCACACAGAGCACTGATAAATGCTCTCTGCGGCTCTGCTTCTCCATTACACGAATCTCGTGATATGTTTATTTAATTATACTTGATTAAAGTATCTGGAATAAAATATACATTTTTTTAAATTTTCTTTTCTTTTTTTTTTAATTTTATTTTTCTTTTTAGTTACATTTTGTTAACTCTGTGTCCCAGCTGTATCCCGCTCCCTCAATCCCTCCCCAACCCCACACTCCCTCCCTGGTCTCCTCCCTGCCCCTTTCCAAGTCTACTGATAGGGGAGGACCTCCTCCCCTTTCATTTGACCCTGTTTTATCACATTTTATAGTTTTCATATTTTATATATTTATAAGGATCTGGAGTCAAATATACATTTCCAAGAGGAGAATAGAAAAATAAGAGAAATAAAAATAAAAAAGCTTGGCAATGTAGTCAGAAGTCAAACTTTCCTCTTCTGTGTTAGCAACAAAATTATGTACTAGCACTGAAAAGTCTTTAGATATCCTCAGCTAAGGAATTTTTGCTTGATCCTCCATACATCAGAAGTTCAAAAAAATCTGTTCTATTCAGTTAAAGTGTAAAACAGTGGGCTTCAATCTCAATTATACAGAAGATATGAGAGTCCTCACATGCACCAATATCTTCTACATTCTTTAATATCTACATAAACCCCAGACTGGGAATTTTGTTACAGAAAACACTAAACAGGTAATCGATGTCACCTATAGCTTATCTCTTACATGAAAGTTTACTCTCGCTGTTGAATATTTTTTGGGTTATAAATGTATAACTTAAGCCCTACTTTAGAGTACACATAGAATGATTGTACTGTTCTGTAAATCCTAATATTTGCATTTGATAGATTTGTATTTTTCAAGATGTAATTTATATGGACTCTTACAATATATATCCTCTACATATAAATTAGTTTCACTTGGTAATATTTTTCAAGTCTCCTTCCTATCATTTTATGATTTGATAACTCATTTCTACTAACTGCTAAATACCATATTGTCTGTATGCACTATGATGTTTGTCTGATGTCTAAGATGTTGGATGATTCTGAATTTTGGTAATTATGAATACATTCATTAAAACATCCTTACACACTTTGTAGGTTTGCATTTGTGTTGGGTTACACAAAGAGTCCAGTTGTCAGAGTTTGGCATTTTCAATGTCTTAGATTGTAACTATTCTGTAGTCCTGGCCCACCACCACTCAAATTCATATATACATACATACACACACATATGTGAACTTTCTAAAGCCTATTTTCCATCTTTATAACTTTCGAGATTAGAAGTCAATCAAGGCCTGTGGCCCTCTTTTTAAACTGGTTGGCATTTGCCTCATATTTTAATTGCTTTTTATGCATTTTGGATAAAGAGTGGTTTACTGGGTGTGTCATTGAAAAATATCTTCACTGTGTAAATTGACTTTTGTTTTTCCAACATTGAGATAGGACAGTTTTAAACATTAAGGGAGCCCATCTTGCCATTTTTTTTCTTTTTATTCTTTTTCTTTGTTTTATAAATCATGTTGTTCTCTAACCCAACGGTAGCCATAGATGTTCCTGTGGCATTTTTTTCTTTTCTTCTCTATTTTTTTTAATGCATTGTAGGTTTGTTTTTATTTTTCATATTTTATTTATTGTTTCATTAATTACAGTTTATTCACTTTGTATCCCAACTGTAGCCTCCTCTCTTGTCTCACCCCAATCCCACCCTCCCTTCCTCATTTCCTCCTATGCCCCTCCCTAAATTGACTGATAGGGGAGGTCCCCCTCCCCTTCCATCTGACCCTAGCCTATCAGGTTTCATCAGAACTGGCTGCATTGACTTTCTCTGTGGCCTGGTAAGGCTGCTTCCCTATCATGGGGAGGTGGTCAAATAGCCAGCCACTGAGTTCATGTTACAGACAGTCTATGTTCCCTTTACTAGGGACCCCACTATCAGGTCTAATCAGGACTGGCTTCTTTGTCCTCTTCTGTGAAAGACTCCACCCAGCAGGGTATCAAAACATATGCTGAGTTTCATAGCCAAACTTTGGGCAGAGTACAGGTAATCTTATGAAAGAAGGGGGAGATAGAAAGACCTGGAGGGGACAGGACCTCCAAAAGAAGACCAACAAAGCCAAAACAAACAAACAGACAAACAAACAAATAAAAAAAAAACTGAGCCCTGGAGGCCCTGCTGAGAATGACACTCCAACTAAGGACAATGCATGGAGCAGACCTAAAACCCCAGCTCAAATGTCTATATGTTTTGATTAGAAATTCTTGATTCCATAAAATGAAATAGAAAAAATATCATATGATAACAATATTGAGTCTTTCAAGAGATTAACATTAAACTTGTATGTGCTATTTATTTATTTATCTATTTATTTATTTATGTATGTATGTATGTATGTATGTATGTATTATTTAATACACTTGAAGGATCAAGAATAACTAATAACATTTATTTTTGAGATTGATATATTTTCATTAATTCTCCCTTCAAGCCCTCTCATATACTCCTCCTTTCTCTCCTTCAAATTCATGGATTTTTTTCATTAATTATTGTTACAGGCATATATGTATCTACATATCTGTTTCTAAAAGTAAACTGCTCTGTAATTTATATTGTTATTTCTTCATATGTTTTTATGGATGACCATCTGTTACTGAATAATCCGTTGGTGTGCTCTGTTCTGAGGAAGAATATTTCTCCCACTCTCAGCATTTCTTCGTTGCCTGAGGTTGTTTGTGCAGGGTTGAGACATCCTTGTTCAGCTGATGTTGGTAGTCTTGTTGGTGAGACTTTATGGGTGTGGTATCTGATATTCCTAACAGATACAATCTCCCATCAAACTCCTTGATCCTATAGCTCTTAGAACCTTTTTGCTCCCCTACCCCCTCCCCATTCTGCAGTGTTCTCTGAAACTTCAAGAAATAGGACCCAGGGTAAGATGATCAATCCTCACTGAGAAAGACAAATGGTAGGTGCATTGGACGTAGGAGAAAATCAGTAACAGGACAGGAGCCTACCGCAGAGGGCCCCTGAAAGACTCTACCTAGTAGTGTATCAAAGCAGATACTAAGACTCATAACCAAACCTTCGGCAGAGTGCAGGGAATCATATGAAAGAAGGGAGAGTTAGTATGACATGGAACGGATAGGAGCTCCACAAGGAGCAAATATATCTGGGCACAAGGGTCTATTCTGAGACTGATACTACACCAAGGGCCATGTATGGATATAACCTACAACCTTTGCTCAGATGAAGACTGTGGTAGCTCAGTAACCAATTGGTTTCCCATAGTAAAGGGAACAGGGACTAGTTCTAACAGGAACTCAATGGCAGGCTCTTTGACCTCCCCACTCCCTAAGGGAGGAGCAGTCCTGTTAGGCCACGGAGGAGGGCTTCGCAGCCAGTCCTGAAGATACCTGATTAAACAGGGTCAGATGAAAGGGGAGGAGGTCCTCCCTAATAAGTGGACTTGGAAAGGGGCAGGGAGGAGATGAGGGAGGGAGGGTGGGATTGGGAGAGAATGAGGGAGCACATACAGCTGGGATACAGTTAATAAATTGTAACTAATTAAAAAAAAGAAACATGTTTGATATATAACAAAGAGTTATTTTCTAGAAGTATCTATTGGAACTGGGCTATATAACTTTACATTTTGATCTGTTGTGGTTTTCTGTAATGTTCTCTGTTGCAAAGAGAAGTGTTCTTGATGAGGGCTATATTGAAGACTAGCTTTCTATACTTATGTGTATAGTGATAACTATTTAGAGTGTGTAGTTAGGGGTTATGCTGAGACAAGAAAGTGGTGGTTGCAGGTTCTTCTCCAAGAACCATGAACTCACTAGCCTTGGGTAGTTGGTTAGCATGTTCCTCACTTAAGACCTGAAGAGATCTTAAGTGCATTTAGAAAATTGTTGTTTGCTGCCAAAGGTATATGGGTCACAACGGCATGCTTATAATGCCCTCCTGACCATTGTTGTGGTTCATACACATCATATCTATGTGGGACTGTGTTTCTAGTATTTTTGTTTTGTTTTTTGAGACAGGGTTTCCATGTGTAGGTTTGGCTGTCCTGGAGTCACTTTGTAGACCAGGCTGGCCTCAAACTCACAGAGATCCACCTGCCTCTGCCTCTCTGAGTGCTCAGAGTACAGGCCTGTGCTGCCAGCCTGGAACTAGTAACATTTTAATTTAAATTAAAAAACAGAACAAACAACCAATCAAACAAACTAAACAGCATTGAAAATTATGATTTCATTCCCAGAGGAGATTGGTATCGTGTGGCACCACCTTCACTGGAGGTCTAAGGATAAGGAAGAATATATGGAAATGAGGGTAAAACAATGTACTCAAATTTCCAATAGCTTTGCAATTAAAACATATATGTCCATGGTAATTTTCAAAGCCTTAATATTTATTGGTTAGTGCAATGAATTAAAATAATTAACCCCAGGAGTTTGCAAACAAAATTAACATTATATCTAGATCACTGAGCAATCAAAAGTTGAATTCGGTTTAAGGTATGTAATTTCTCCATTTTCAAAATGTCTAAAAATATTTTAACACAGTTATAGTAATTATTTAAACCCTTATCTATACCTTGAGCCAAAGTTGATTAAAATCTTATTGCTGTTATATTTTATTAAGCACTACAATACAATGCCAGAGATCTTGATTTATTATATCGTTGCTTCCAGTAGGCATACATTTCTGCATCCCCAAACCTCTCTCCCTCTCTCTCTTTTCCTCCTTCCCTCCATCCCTCCGTCTTTTTTCACCTTATTTGTTGAGACAGTTTTTTCTCACTGGCCTGTGACATACTAACTCTGCTAAGTGCCCTGGTCCCTGAGATCCAAAGATCTGCCTGTCTTCCTACTCCCCTCACGTCCCCCACAACTACAGCAAATCCCCAGGCTGGGGCTAGAGACACATTGAGTAATCAGCTTTGAGATGGTGCTAAGAATCCAACCATAGTTCCTCATGTTTCTGTGGCAGTGTGGGTAGGATGAGATCCTTCTCCAGTGCTAACCCCTCTTCCTTTTTTTTTTTTTTTTTTTTTAAATAAATCACCTTTCTTTGCCCAACTTTTCCCTACTCACTCCCTTTCCCTACTTACCCAATTTTGTGTTTTGTGTGTGGGTTTTGGTTCTGTTTGATTTTTTTTTTTTTTTGTTTTGCTTTGTTTCTTGTAATCATTCAAGTCCAATTTGTGATGTCAATATAGTCATGAATATGTAGTTCTCCACTGGAGAGGGGCCAACTTATCAGGAGCTATACTCTTAGTAGAGACTGTTTCTCACCTTCCCAGAAATTATCAGTTGGTCTAGGTCGACAACTGGAGGTGAAACTGTTGTCTTGTAGTTTGGAGCATTTTATTCAGGATGGTCATGACTGACAATGTGACTTTGCACCAAAATTCATGGAGTTCTAGAGACCTTACACCTCTACTCTATTCTTTCCATCTCTGGCTGAACTAGATGGCATACGTTTAAATTTCATTTTGTTAAGGGAAAGAAATGCCCTCAATTGGTCTTAAATCTTATCTGAAAGGTGGCTCAGTGGGTAAAGATGCTAACTATCAGTGCTGGGACCAGAGTACAATCCCTCTGACCCATGTGGTACCAACAAACTTAGCAAGTTGTCCGGTGGCCTCTGTAAGTACGCCATGACACGTGGATGACCACACACACACCACACCACCACCAAATAAATGTTTAAAATAAAAAGATATCCAAATCTCTAAATCATTAAATATATTTTCAAACAGTTAAAGGGAGAAATTTATGTAGTTTATTTCCTAGACTTTGCCAACACTTCAACTTCAAAACTACAGAAGTTTAAGGAGAGGCCCTAGCTCAGCCTCAATGTACCAAAACGTTGTGCAAGAGGGTAGCGTGGTGTCTAATTTTTCTTTAACTTAAATTTTTATTTTATGTGTACAGGTGTTTTGCCTGCATATATGTTTGTATACCACATGCATGCCTGGAAGTTGGGAGCTTACCATGTATGGGCTGAGAACAGAACCCAGGTCCTGTTGTGGGAGAATAACCAGAACTCTTAACCATTGAGCCACCTCCACAGACTGGTGTCTCCAATTGCTGCATTTGTTTTGATTTCTTAACAGTGTTGCAGAAACTAATACACTCAGAATTTCTATGAATATATGTCTGAAATTGTTATTGATTCCAATTCCTAAGCTAA
This sequence comes from Psammomys obesus, assembly GCF_907164565.1. Taxonomy (NCBI): domain Eukaryota; kingdom Metazoa; phylum Chordata; class Mammalia; order Rodentia; family Muridae; genus Psammomys; species Psammomys obesus. The sequence goes on from NW_026587216.1 coordinate 8,794,251, forward strand.
TTAGAATTTACATTTAAAATCGTTACTGATGCAGTTCCTATGCTAATTATTATTCTTTTTTTTTTTCTATGTATATAGAAAGTTTATTCATTTGAATGTCTCAAAGGCTATAGTCCAACTAGTCCAAACAATGGCTGACTACCAATGGAAAGTTGAAGAAGCTAATAGTTGTTCAGTGCAGGTAGACTATCTCAGATGATCTTCAGTATATAACAGAATTCCAAGGAAGTGGACTCTTACTGTTTAAATTCATAGGCCTTCTGTCATATGAACTTTCAATTGGAAACAAAATAAGGATGGATGTCATAATGTGAATACACTGTTGACACTTGTTAGAATTGTCCTCCAAACAATCTCCTGTAACAGTTTGTATTCTTTCACGTGTGAGGACTACTGTGATGTGCAAAGCCTTTATCATATTGAATATCTTCAGAGGGTTTCTTTTCGGTATGACTGTTTTCATATCTTGTATGTCTTCTAGAACTTTGACAATGCTCTTCAATATTATGATCTTCCCAACTGTAGCCTATAGCTGTGAGGTTCCTATAGGTCTCCAGCATAACATCTTTGTAGAGACTCCTCTGGGAAGGATCCAGCAAAGCCCATTCTTTTCGAGTAAATTTCACATGCACATCATTGTAGGTCAATGCATTCTGGCATGGAAGAAGCCAGTCCATGTTTCTGTCTTCTTTAGATCACATTTCAATTTTGCTCAACAGCGTCTTATGGAGGGCATGGGACACTGCATACACTGTATTCCATATGGAATAGCTGGGCTCAGAAACGGTCATCATATCAATTTCTTCTGGTTTAATCTCTGGGTTGCAGCGCCTCTAGCGAAAGTCCCTCCCCTCACTAATTATTATTAATATAATTAATGGAAACAGGATGAATTAAATATATTTAAATTGAGAATATTATTAAAAATGTATTACCTCCTTATAGTATTGTGGAGAAAAAAAAATAGGAAGAGAAACAGACACAGAAAATAAGAAAAAAAAAAAACAAGGGAGATTTAGTTAAGTATCTACTACTTGGCTGAAACATACCTGAAAACAAAGGGACATAGTTTCAGCACCACGCCACAGCTGCTGTAGTCACTGTTTGTAAGTACTCAGCTTCTAAGGGAAGCCGGTCACCACAGCAGTCTTTTCTTCTCAGCTATCATTTATTCACAATTTTGTATTCTCTGATAATTTCATATATGCATGTACTATGTTTTGGTTATAGCCACCCCCATTCCCTTCCTCCCAATTCCTCTCGTATCTTTCCTACTACTATTCCCTCCAAATTTTGTATCTTATTTTTAAAACCCACTGAGCCCATTTAGTGCTGCCAATAAGACATGATTCAGGACCATCTTCTAGAGCATGAGTAGCCTGTCAGCAGCTCTACCCATGAAGAAAACCGGCTCACCTTCTTTCAACAGCCGTCCACTGCCAATAGCAGCTCACTTGGGGGTGGAACTTCGTGACCCCCTGCCCCTTTGATGCAAGGACTCTGGCTTGATTTTGAACAGATTTCATGCATATAGTTACAGCCACTAAGATAACATGTGCAATCACCTTGTAATGTATAGAAAAAACTGTGTCTGTGTAACCATACTCTGCTTCAGGCTCCTACAACTTTTATGCATTTCTTCTGAGATGATCCCTCCACAGACATTCTTTTTTTTTTCTTCCCTTAATCACTCTTTTTTTTTATTTTTTATTAATTACACTTTATTCATTTTGTATCCCCCCATAAGCCCCTCCCTCCTCCCCTCCCGATCCCACCCTCCCTTCCCTTTCTGCATGCATGCCACTCCCCAAGTCCACTGATAGGGGAGGTTCTCCTCTCCTTTCTGATCTTAGTCTATCAGTTCTCATCAAAAGTGGCTGCATTGTCCTCTACTGTGGCCTGCTAAGGCTGCTCCCCCCTCAGGGGGAAGTGATCAACTAGCAGGCCAATCAGATTATGTCAGAGGCAGTCCCTCTTCCCTTTACTATGGAACCCACTTGGACACTGAACTGCCATGGGCTACATCTGTGCAGGGGTTCTAGGTTATCTCCACGAATAGTCCTTGGTTGGAGTATGAGTCTCTGGGAAGTTCCCTGTGCTCAAATTATCTTGTTCTGTTGCTTTCCTTGTGGAGTTCCCATCCCCTCCAGCTCTTACTATTTCCCACTTCTTACATAAAATTCCATTCACTCTGCCCATCAGTTGGCCATCAGGCTCAGCATCTGCTTTGACAGTCTATACTGCAGAGGCTTTCAGAGGCCCTCTGTGGCAGGTTCCAAGGTTGTTTCCTGTTTTCTTCTGGCTTTCAGAGGCCCTCTGTAGCAGGTTCCGAGGTTGTTTCCTATTTCCTTTTTCTTCTGATGTCCATGCTCTTTGCCTTTCAGGATGGGGATTGAACATTTTAGTTAGGGTCCTCTCTTTTGCTTAGTTTGTTTAGATGTACAGATTTTAGTGGGTTTAATATTATTATTATTTTGATAACTATAATTAAGGTTATGGAATGATAATCTTGATTTAGTATACCAAATTCTGTGAATTTTTGAGGACTGTTCTTGTATCTGGAAGAGGATAAGCTACTTCAGAAAGAGATGAGCAACCGGGCACAGTGATGTATTCCTATAATTCCAGCACTCCGGGGGACAGAGGCAGGCAGATTTCTGTGAGTTAAAGCCAGCCTGGTCTACAAAGGAATTCCAGAACAGGCAAGGCTACACAGGAAAACCCTGTCTCGAAAAAAAAAAAAGAAAAAAAGAAAGAAAGGAGGGAGGAAGAAAGGAAAGAAGTAAGGAAGGAAGAAAGAAAAAAAAGGAAGGAAGAAAGGAAGGAAGGAAGGAAGGAAGGAAGGAAGGAAGGAAGGAAGGAAG